>NC_045482.1:19170443-19474908 GCF_009650955.1 Corvus moneduloides
AAACAAGGCATTGCTGGATTGCCTAGGACATAGTTGCATGTCCAGTTACAGTAGAACAGACCCTGGGGATCTATTGTCCTCTCCGTTGTATGAATCACTTGCTCCCTGAGCTCTGAATGACCCACTCTGAGCTACCATCCTCGTGGCATATACCCACTTGCATGAGTATATGTTGTTGGTCTGTTGCCAAATTCAAGCATTGGTAGGCAACTTGTAAATTCATCTCTGCCTCTGCTGCCCGCAGCCATCTGACGAGACACATAATCCTCAAGAGATCCCTAGAATACAGCACCTAGCTGAAGGCTGGGAGAATTAAACGTTCTTAAATTGTTACCCACAAATGTCTCCTAGCTGGTCTGGAGTTGGCCCAAGTGCTTTATTCATAAGTCTTTCTTCAAGGTGTTGGCAGGGGTTCCCTCAGGAACATATTTCTCCATAATTCACTTCTCTTTTCCAGGTTGTTGGCCACGAAATTGAAATCCAAAAACTGGCAGCACAGACATGAAGTCTAAAGATCATTACGATTTTTTTTAACGTTAAAGAATTGATTTCTGTTGTAGAATGATTTGCAGAAAATTACTTATCTATCCAGCAGCCAGAGTTTTCTTTATTTTAGATCAAATTTCTGGACTGTTGAACTGTTGGGACAAGTGAAATAAACAACATTCAAGAGCTACAGTAATTTAAAAAAATTTCCAAAAGGAAACAGACTGCTGCATCTTGGGGAGAGAAGGGACATGGAATATTTTCCTGTTCTTTGGGCACCAGAAGAATTAATTTTGATTAACCTAGCAATGTATCCAAAATGCATTTCATTGTCAACTTTTTAGTTAATGGGAAATTGCTTAGAAGTTATTGTGTTAGGGGTTTTTTTTCTCCACATCAGATAAACCTTTAATTCTCTGCTTAGTATTTTAATAAGTTTTCATCCAGCAATTATAAAACTGTAATCAGCAGATATAAATTTATAATATTTGTCAAAAACTGCTGTCTTTTTGGGTTCATAGTAAAGATCTTTATTTTTCTCATACTTTCAGTTTTACCACAGTTGTGCTTTTTCAGGCCAAAATTTGGCAGTTAGATTATTCCCCTCCCACAGGTTTTATGTAGACCAAAGCCTGATCTGTCCGCTAATTATCTGTCTTTACTCCTCAGCCTCCCATCAGCAGTAGTTACCTCTCGCATGCCTGCATTCCTCTGCCTGTTCTTTTGGACAGTCTTTCTCATTTTAAGAGGATCAGTTTGGGGAATAAAAACTCGCTTTAGATTAATAAGAAAAGCCTGTTAAGTTCACCTAGGCACCTTAGCAATGGTAGGGGGGTGTCTGCTGTGTTATGTGCTTCAGTCTTCTCTGATGCTGAGAAATACTGCATTTTCACTGTGCTTTAAAATGACTCTTGATTAATTAAATGGATTCTGTTTTTTCCTTACCCTGGGCTTAGATATGTCTCTCTGTCATTAGGATTTTCTTATCTTTTACAATCTTTTTGAACAGCTAGTTTCGCTAGAACATCAGGATATATTTTTGTCCTTTCCTGTTTCATCTACTGCTACTGTTAGCTTCAGATACAGCTAAAGTTTTCAACTTGAATGTAGAACCCTGAAGTTTTTCATGTTACCTGTTGTTTGGAGGTAGTAGCTACACAGTCTTCCATAAAAGAAGTTAATCTTGTTCATTGGGAAGTCAGTGTTTTTAAGCATTTCTAAACTCCCAGGTTAAACTTGGTCATGAGTGATCTGTGGCTGTTTGTTAAGTATTTTGGATGATCTGTAACCTTGGGGCATTGGTAAGTAGTGTCCTCTAGGCTTTGGTTATGTAGCTATTGTCGGGACATAAATATAGTTCTGGGATTTTATTTTATTTGCTTCGCTTTAAATCTCAGAGATTGTCTGTTGCTCTCTGCCCTACTGACTGCTGATTTCGATTGAGTGGGACCTTCTTGACTTCAGGATTGTGATTCACTTTGGATGATGATGTACTTCAAAGCCTTCTGCTAAGAGTGGGCTGTATTTTTGCTGTTACCTTGAAATGGAACTCTTCTCAAATTAAAACTGCTTGGCTTTATGCCATTGTACTAGCATCTCAACTTGATTTCTTAGCACATTAGTCATTTTCAAGGCTGTTTTCAATTCTGTTCTCTGTGATTCCCAAAACACACAGTGGAAGAGAGACTATTCAAGACATGGTTTTGCAATACAGGTCAACTTTGTGACTTTTTGTATTTTGTTTTATTAATTTCTCAACCTCACTCCCCAAATGTTCTATTTTAAAGTGAACAGGTGTCATTTTTTCCAATTTAGAAATCAAGATTTGCATTCACTCCATACAGTTTGATATTGTAATGTATTCTGGTTTACCATGCTTTTTGCCTTGGTCAGACTTGTGTTTTAGTGCTTCCTCTATTCCTCGACTGACAACTTGTTCTGGGTTACTTTATTCTCTATTGGCATTTATAAGGCACTGAAAGTATAATCTGGAAGACACCTGGATCAATGTTTACCTAACTACATAATCGTTTATTATCAAATAGTTTGTTTTCTTGGAGGCAGAAATATTAACTTCATTACCATATTTTCCTGGAAATGAAAAAGTCCTTGCCAGTTGGTTCTGCAGTAAGGAAAACCCAGAATTTCAGAAAGCTAGGGAAGAAGAAAGAAGTTGCATAGTTCGGTTGGTTTGGTTTTGGTCTGGGTTGGTTTTTTTTCCCAAATGAAACAAGAGAAGAACTCAATTAAAAGGAAATACATGTGGATGCAGATACATATCTTCATGTGAAGAAAATGTGAAGAATGAAAAGTAGTTGTGTGGCCTCATTTTTAAGAGACTGCTTAAGGGTTTAAAAATCTGGGTTTAGTAATTTTCTGTAGTCTGTTCTGCATTTGGTATTTTAAAGCTTTCCTTTTACCTGCTGGTAAACGTGTATGCTAGAATGGCAACAGCTATCATACTCAATTGTTTTGAAGTTAAATTATTGGAGCATCAACATGGTAGGATAAATACATGTTTAGGATATTCCAAGTTGAAATTAACAGTTACTTAAGGACTTCAAGGATTGCATTGCAGTGCTGTTAAACAGTGGTTTCCATTCTTGGAATGGTTACCATGTTTCGGGTCTGGTTTGATGCCTTTAAAGGAATCTTGATGAAAAAACAGAAAAGGTTGTGGGGGCAAAAAGACCCCTACTTTCCAGGCTGCTTTTCCTGCTAGTGGAAATGCGTATACTGCCCCCCTGCCGCCTTTTTTGCCCCTCGCCCTTTTAGATGGATATTAGAATTACTGTTCTAAAGGATGCTACTGCCATTGAGGAAGACTACATGGTGCCAATATTATCAATGTTAATGTCAAATTTTCCTAAAAATATACTGGGCATAACTCTCATACTGTGTGTGTTGTCATAAAATCTGGGTGCCTACTAGGAGCACATCAGGAAATTCAATTTACATTTGGGCTATTGTTGAACTGTCTTTTTCTATTCAACAGATAAAGTCTCTGTGTTGAAGTATTTTGCTTTGGCATTAAAAGCTATATGCATATAAATGCCTTAAGGAAACCGGACCAAACTAGTTTGGCTTTCACTTAAGTGAAAGGTGGTTTGTGCTGGCCTTAAATCCAGGAGAAGGGGGCCTCAGTCTAATGTGGAGAGTTGTTCTAAGAAGAATCTGGCTTCTGCATAATGAACTTTATCTTCATTGTAGAAAGCTGACAATGTGTGAAGCTGTTGATCTTCATTTCAAAGCGGTAATTGATTGCCAGATAACAAGAGTCAATTCAGGGTAATAAGAGAGTCAAAGATAAATCCTGAGTTGTAGTACAAGAGTATCACAGAAGATGCAGTTTTAGAAGGTAAAGAATAATTGCAGCTGCAATTCTCTGCTAAACTTTTTCTCCTAAAAGATCAGTTTTATTGAGACCTGAGAAGTATTTGGTTATATAAGTGGATCATTTACAAGTATTTTTGTATTTGGGGGTGTGGAGCCTTGGGGTAGAGGTATAGTTGGACTTCATTGTTTTTTGGTCACTGGTTCTGAAGTGTTCTAACTACCGTGGAGAATCCTTTGAATGTTTACATCTCTGTTTTGCTAAGGCAGACTACGGTATAATTGATCATACCAAATGCCATGAAAAAGCTTGCAGATTGCTTCTCTGACTTATAACTTTGAATTTCGACATACCCCATTGCTAAAGAAATTCTCAGAGGAATTTGGAGTACTTTTTAAAAAAGTTCCTGCTAAAAGTGTCCCTTTCAGGACAAGGTATCTATATATTTTATACTAGTTTTTAGAGGGGAGGCTCTCTATGGGTCTGATAAATTAATGTGGAGGATACCACCACTCTCCAAAAATACAAAAGCGGGAAAGTGTTGGTAATTAAAAAAAAACCCAGAAAACGATCAGAAGGAGTATTCAGAATCTGTAGTGGTTACAACAAATAAAGAAGCATAGTTTTTTAGGAATCCTCTGTGAATTTCAGGTAACCTTCCAAGGCCTTCTTTGGAAGGTAGTAGAAGTTTTCAATGGCAGTGCGTGGTAGCAATGCCAGTCTTTCCTTCAGCATCGTGGTAAATATGCTGTAAGTACTTGTGTAATGTGATTGAATGTCCCTTCAATTAGTGAGTTGGCTTTCAGGTGTGGGAATGACTTAGTTCAAATAAGAAGTCTGGGTATATTTTCAGGTCTGTAAGTTATATCAGTCTTGTTGGTAGCAAGGCATTCTGTGAGCAGGAGAATTTATAAAGTCTAATGTTTTAAAAAAATTGTATGTCCCTTACCTTTAATATGTAATTTCTATAATTAAAAAAAAATTGTCCCTCACATGAAATGCCTTAAAGCTGACAGTACCTTTAAAAGTAGGTACTTGTGCTGAGAATGGAAGGATTGTACAGAGCTACTTCTTTCTGATAAAACAGCTGTGTGTTTGGATGTGAATAGTGTATTTTAAATTACAACACGAATGAGGAAGGTAGTTTTTGGGATCCTTCCTGGGATTTCTCTCTGTTGAAAGAAGGTTTGAATCCAGCTTTTCTGTCTTGTCCTTCAAATCACAAAGTAGCGGAGTGCGTGTTGCTTTTTGGTTTTGAGTATTTAACAATAATAAAACCCAAACCAAAATAAAACCCCCTAACATAATAGCAAAAAACCACTTCAACAGAAATAGTGAAGAGAATGCAGTGCGTTCATTGGTGTGTGTAGGCTCCAAAATCTGAGCAGAAAAAAAAGGGGTGTATTTTATCTGTGCTGTGGATTGCCCCTTTACCTGCTATGTCAGCATTCTGACCAGTGACTTAACCCAGGGATGCTGCTCTTTTAGTGTGTTAGTATCTAGACATGGTACATGAGACCTGCAGTACTTCAGATGAGCCTTAGCTATATCCACAGTGATTATTGCTTTCCCACATTTCATAAAACAAACAGTCTAAGGTATGGTGGTATCTATTTCTGTAATGTACACGTGGCTTTACATCAGTAATTTTAAGTGATTGCTGAACTTTTGTGGGCAGTGACTATCAAATAGGCTAATAAATCAAAATACTGCTAGACCTGCTTCATTAAACGGTTTACTTGGTAAACTGAAATGCTTGTTTTTAGACTGACATACACTTAGAAACTTCTACTGTTACACAGCAAAATAATAATAAACTTTCCTGACAAATCTGTTGTGATTAATTTCTTACACTTTTTCAGAGCAATACTTTCCCATTAAGATATAGATTACATACATCATACATACTAGGAAAGAGTTGCTGAACAAAGCTGCTTTAAAAAAAATACATATATATCTCCTTAATACACAGTCCATAAATGTAAGAAATATTTTTTGTGCATATGAGAAGTGTTCAATTTGTTACAGAAACCCTTGAAAGCAGTGTACAACTTAGGAAGCAAGAGTTTAAAGAGGATTCCCAATTGTTCTGCACTCAGCATACAGTACATACACAAGCAGTTTTTAACCCAGAGAGTTTACAATCTAAAGGATGTAGAAATTGGAGAAATTTTTACTAGGCAAGTTCAGAGGCAGCATTACAACTGCAGAGAAGGCAGCTGCAGTTTCAAGCTGTGTAATTCCCCAGCCTTGTTGGAAAAGAGTCCTCCAGATGTATATATGGCTGTGTTTGGGTGTAGTAACAAAATGTGGTATCTCCAACCTGCCACTCGCCGTTTGATTTTTCAAAAGAAGACTCTGCCACACATTTCCTGAATGTTTCCTTACCAGCTGTTTATGTCTTGGTGTGATTTTCTTCCATCAGAGGAGGTCCGTTACCAGTTCCCATGGTAAATGAGAGCTGACACCACACTTGCCATCATCTGCCTTCCTGTAGAAGCAGGAGCAACTTGAATTAGCCAAATAGCAGAACCAGTACTTCCCCTACCAGAGGGGCTAGCTCCATGGCCAGGAGTGGCCAAAATGTCAGGAACAGAAAGATCTGTCTAGGGCTTGAATGCTGAAGATTTTGAGATACTCAAGAGCCCTATAAGAAAGTGTCTTTTGACTTATTAATAGCGAGGGAAAAGCTATGTTGGTGAATTGGTTAGAATGTTTAGCTGATGGGTAGAGGTTTATAGCAGCAGTTAAACTTTGCAAACTAGTTTTCACAAAAACAGAATTCCAAAAGCTTTTTTTCATGGCACTATTCCTTTCTGAACTGCTGTGTTGTCCTGTGGGACTAAAAAGCACCAACTTGTTGTGTCTTAGTTGGAAAAAATTGAGGCTATTTTACTGTGTGGTACTTGAAGGATGTGCTATTACAATAGTGCATAAAGACTTCAACATGAAATATCTTATTTAAAATAAAGCAACTGAAATGTTTCCAATTGAAGATAAACTGAATGTTCAAGTAGTTGAAAAGATAAAAATGCAGAATGCAGTTTGTGTAAATATGGAAGACTTATTTGTCTACATCATCTTCCAGACTCATTAAACAGCCGTAAGTGATTTAAATACAAATTAGGAAGCTGCACATCATGTTGCAGCCTACTCATGTAGGCTGAGCTCATCAGAAACTCCTTTTGTTCCTCCATTTCCTTCCACCTTATTTTCCTTGCCGATGCCAGCAGCACTGCTTAACCCTATTTACAGGGCTCTGTCAAAGCCATCACCTCTGCAAGGGTCTCTGTTAGTCTTGGTTCCCTTTTTATTGCTGATCCTGCTCCTTCTGTCTGATCTTTGGACCTCCATATAACACTGCATTCCTTTGCATGTGTTGAGGACTGTGATCTACCTTCTGATTTTCCTTTTGTTTCCCCCTGTAATTCCTGCTTGTTGATCTTTGACATTGATAGTCTAACATTTAAATAACACAGAAAACAAGAGCATTGCAGAATGCATTGCAGAATTGGGAGGTTTTATGCTGGAAAATACTTTCTTCCTGTCAGCTAGTTTTTAATCTATAAATAATTGCCTGGTTGGCGTATTGCATACTGCAGACTCTGTGTCTTACACGCCTCTAACAGGTTCTAGTTTTCAACCAGAGTTGACGAGGCTATTCTGATATGCAGAACTTTCCATGAAATTTTTGCAATTCCTTGAGTGCTTTGGTTATTAGGTAGCAGATGGTGAGTCATTGTCAAGTTGAGGGTACAAATCTTTCCTTTGCATAGGCCAGCGGTATGTTTGGCTTGTTTGTAAAATATTCCACTGCAAATATTAGGAAATGTAATTAACTTATATATGTATTTTTTAGGAGCAATGGATGAACTTCATAGCCTGGACCCAAGAAGACAAGAATTGTTAGAGGCAAGATTCACAGGAGTAGTAAGTGGCAGCACTGGGAGTACTGGAAGTTGCAGTGTTGGAGCTAAAGTAAGTCCTAAAAGCAGTCATTCAGATCTGCCATCTTTGACATACTAATTTATCTCACACCATCTCATTTTCATATTGTCCATGTGATTTATTTATAAAAGCATTGGGTTGAAAGAGGCTCTCAGAAAAATCCTTCTTAGTTTGTTACTTTGCTTTGAGATCGGGTTGTTTATCCTTAACCTTTCTGTGATGTGGACATTGAGTTGTTCTTAAAAACACCGAAGAATGAGCTCATACAGGGTCTTCTGTGGTTTTGCTGTAGTGCGCATGTGATCAGAGATGGAAGATTTTCACAATATTTAGGTGGAGTTGTCCCTGCTGCAGATGAGCATCTACTTACAGTTCAGCTTGAAACAGACACAGAGAGATTGTTTTTAAGGTTAAACTTTTTTGAAGATTAATACATATAGATAAACAAATTATTTCAACATTTTTAGACATTTATATCAATTTCTCTTACTTTCATTGTAGACTTCCTGTCCTTTAGTACCTAAGCCAGGATGCAACACTTGGGGAAGAACCTTATGAACACTGAATAATTACCTTCCATGTTTTGTGTATTACCCTTCAGTTAATACATCTGCAGTATAAATTTGTTGCATATTCTATGTTGCATAGCTTCAGCTTCCAAGACTGATTTCTGCAATACTATTGCCTAGGCAGAAGTACTCCATTTTGTATTTGTGCATTTGAATGTTTGTTCTGCATCAAGTATAGTCCTTAATAACTGATACTAAAAAGGTGTAATACTAATTTTTTTAGGCACGTTTCCCTCATGACTAAATTACTTCTGAATTCTGTTTCCAAAGTGTTTGCAGTGTCCTCATATTTTAACTGCTTTACACAAACTTGTAGTATTTTTAGCTTCCTATGCTGTATTTTAGTTACTGGTATAGACAGAACAAAATACTTCCTGATAGCAGACATTGATGAAATTTCTGAAGACATGTGTGATATTGATGACTATTAACAAACTACACAGAATTGAAATTATTGTATAGTGATCTTGCATCATATCTTAATTGCTTTAGAAAGTGACATGAAGATAACTGTCAGAAAGCTGTAAAAAGGTGACATACTTGTTACTACCATTTAAACCAAGAAGTGAGTTAAATAGGGGAAGAAATGAGGTTGGACTGACACAGTGACGTTGATTTACTGTTTAATTATCTTCTCATTATGATTGTTAAGTTGTATATTTGCCATATTTATACTTGAAATTAAACACAATAATTCTGGTCCATCTTTGTTTATTTATTCCTTGGGTTCTCTAGTACTGCTTACTTCCCTAATTAATTAACTCATTTTAATAGCTCAGGTAGCTGCTTATCATTCAAATTACTATATCCTTTTTTGTTACTAGATCTGTACTTTTAGCTTCATTTAACTTTTAGCTTTTGATAAAACTGTTTTGGTCCCTTGCTTTATTGCAGATTTCCCTCCTCATAATCTGTCTACTGTTGTCTGTGTAATACGTTTTTTTTTAAAGGCATTATCAAGTTTCTTGGGGTTCCTCTTCTTTAAACTTTGATTCTCTGTGAGTCACTGCTTACCATTTCCATACGTCTGTTCAAATCTTTTTCTTGTTGTCTGTTGTTCAGCTGATTTCAGCTGTTAGCCAAATTACATTCCACTTTCACATTCTCAGTTTGTTCATCCAAGTTAGCCAGAAAAAGAAATTTAAAATAACTAATTTCCTTTTTCATTCTTCAATGGAAAAAATAACGTTTCTTGTTCCTGATGCATTCCAAGATCTGTATCTCATCCAGTTGGTTTCCAAATGGATATCTAGGTGAAGTGGGTTTTTTGAATACTATCAAGATGCTTTGATAAATGTTTGCAGAAGGTACTATTACCACTGTTTTCTGATAGATGCAGCTCCTCATCTAAGACAATGTTGTTCTTACCTTCTAGTCCTGTGATTTGTTACACCATCAGTAAAATGACAATTATATCAGTTTTGTTTGTATTTCTTTTATCTGTAACCATTCAGTATATCGATGCGGGTAACATAAAGTGTAGTAGCTGATCTGGGCTGTGTTTGGAGAAAAACACATTTTAAAAATACAGTCTTTAGTCTTGGTGGGAGATGTTCAGACAGGCTTATCTGATTCTTGTTAAAAAAACTGATAAAACCTTTTTGGTCTGATGTACAGAGGTAACTGGGAAAATGTGAGGTATAAATATAATATCCATTGGTCTGCCTTCACTTTGAAGGCCAAAATGAGAAACTTCTTTGTATACAAACCCAAATCCCCACGTACCAGATTATCATTTTCCTAAACTAGCAAGACAATACAGAGCTTGCAACTGCACTTAATGCTTATTTTTTGAAATATTCTAGGTCATTATATTCTTCTAGTAATTAAATTGAAATGGACTCTTATTTATTTGGAATACTCTTTTGAAAGGTTACCCTTATCAACTGTTCTGCTGAAGAGTTTTGGAATTTCTGGGGGAAAAAGCCCATCATGTTCAAGCTTTTTTAGTAAGCAAGGTTGGAAATACAAATGTAGGTTATTGAGATTGTCTTAGCTGACTCCGATGACCAGATACTGACACAGTGCAAGGAAGAACTATATATGGGCATTTCTGTACTGGAGACTGCCCTGGGGGTGAAAATACGCATGGAAATTTTGTGTGTTTAATTAACATTTCTCTGGAAATTTTAATTCGGAGATGATCTAGTTATTCAGAAGATATCACAGATGAGTATTGTCCTGCAAACTGATACAGGGCTGGAATTTAATGCTCGGGTGCAAACTGCTTTGGAACTAGTTTCACTTCAAAGTATTTGTTCTGCCTTCCTGTATAGAAGAGACCAGTCCATCAGTATAAGATTTTTGGTGGGCTTTTTTTTTAATAAAGGGACACTCAGTTGATGATGACTTATTAAAATGTCCTTGTGCCATGCTGTGTTCAAAAGATCTCTGAATAAATCAGTCTTAGTAAATTTATTAATAAATTTTGTAATTTGGGACTATTTCACTATTTGGGTTTTTTTTGTTGATGGTGGTTTTTTTTCTTCCCTCACTCCTGTAAATTTATTGCTTTGTAGGAAATAATTTGTTTTAAGAAGGTAGAATAATACTGTCAATAGGTTTTAATTTTCTCCAAGACAGACTGGACTATTGCAAAGATTATTTTTAAAATCTATTCCATGACAGAAAATTAAAACCTATTTTCATTAAAACCTCTTTTTCTTCCAAAATTGAAGAATTTTAGTAGTCCCCAGCACTTTCTTCATTGGTTTTGAATGTGCTAGGGTCTTACTTGGCTTAAAAGCAATAGAAATTCAGAATTTACTGTGCCCTGTCAAAATACCTGCCTCTCAAGCTTCTTATCCCCCTTGCAAGTCACAAGTGCTCTCTAGTCAATCAGTTTTTCCATGTGAGCATGAAATGACTGTTACTTGTTGTAACTGAGAGTGATAATAGTGGATTATGTTTTATAATTCTGTGTGTAATGTTGGGTATTTTATTTGTCTTGGTAGGCCTCCACAAATAACGAGAGTTCAAATCACAGCTTTGGAAGCTTGGGATCTTTAAGTGATAAAGAATCAGAGGTAAGTATATGGAGCAGATTCATTATTACCTCAGAATTTTAATGCTAACAAGTAATTTTTTTTATTCTACTTTGATGCCTTATTTTGTATAGAAGGTTTTAAAGTAAAATGCAGACAACTCAGATAGATAGGGAAGAGCATAAATTACTGAAAGACACCATCTTGGAAGAGGAACCATGACTGGAAGAAGCCAGTTTCTTTGGATTTTTGGTCATGAAACTAGCTGCTTCTCCTTCTCTATTTATGTAGTCATGGTCTGAGGATACATACAGCTTTTGGAGCTGAAAATGCTTAAATAGTTTGCTGTCTTTTGTTTCATAAGTGGTAAGTGTTTCATCAGCACAGATGACTTTGACTGGTCTTTGGATGAATCCCTGAAAGTACTCTAGAAACTCGTTTACCATGTTTTCTTCTAGAATACGGATTTATGCCAAGGACAGACAGTAGCCATCATCTTTATTTGTAAAAGCTGCAGTTGTCCCTGTGTATTTTTTTACCTGAATCCAGTTTGTAATCCAAAAAAAGGATTCATGCTTTTATTAGGTTTTAATGTACAGAGCTCAGACTTCCCTTGAGTAGAATATTTTCCTCAGTGATGAGCACTGACATAGTTGCAGTAGTGCTACAGTTATATTGTAGTATAAATAAATACTCTTAGAATTTACTTATTTTGGAGTTGGTGAGTCCCTCTGACAGTTTTGCCTCTGTGTGTTGCAGACTGTGTGGACAAGGTTATACCCATTGTAACCAAGGGTGGATTTCTAGCCTGGGCTGGACCCTGTGTGACAGTATGTCATGCTGGAGAGACAGTTGTTTGGAATGTGCTGTTGACATTATTTTCACATGTCAGAGCTTTGCTTTGGGGCCTAATTGTTCATTTGCTCAGTCACTACAAGATGCTTTTTACTGGTCTGCCCAGCAAGTAAATTTAATTGGTTCCCAAAGCTGATACCTTACAAATAAAAGTTCTGTATGTGTGCTTTGTTTTTCTCGTTGAAAAAATCTCTGCTATGTTTTTTTTCCCCCCTCACCTTTTCCAGCTGGATTATGCATTCAGCTGCATAGACTATTTTCTTAACCAGAAGATTCTGTCTGTCTGTTGTTTTTTTTCATGGCTTTTCCTAGAAATAATCAGGGCAGTGATGCAGTTCTGAAGTAGGTGTGGGAATAGAAATGTGCTGCAGTGGCCTGAAGGCTGTGATGCATTATTGCACTTCCTTGACAGAAAAACATGTCTATGAGTAGTTGAGTGATCTCAGAACACTGACTATATGTGTAATAAGTTTCCAGTGTAGGAAAATGTTATTTTACAGTTGTATGCATGAGATACAGAGGCAAAGCTTTTCCAAGGTGTCAGAGTTTGAAAGTCTCTGCACAGTGTTTTAACCTCAAGCCATGCTTGGTAGGGATAATATTTTTTCTTTTAAATATTCTAAGACTTGTATTCTAAAATAGAAATAGACTTATTTTTCAGAAATGTCCCTGCACAGAAGTCCAGTGCTCCGTTGCACAGTGAAAGATGAGTCTTAATGACATTGAGTAGTGAAATACAATTTCTGGACTCTTTTTCAGAAGTTGTTAGTAGTATTCACTTAAATTATAATTGTAATAGCAAGTATGTTAATAAATTTTTACAGTTCTTAAAACTACATCTGATTATTTATATGCTAAAGTACCATAAAAAGTAAGCTGTAGATCTTAGTATTGCAAAAAGGTTGTGGAATTGTTTTGTTAGTTTTTGTTTGTTTTAATAGTGTGACCTTGAAGGTTTCATAGTAATAGTGGTGGTAGTGTGGAAATAAGACGACTTGCTCATTGGGAAGCAGTGCTGTCATTTGATGTTGAGAGAGCACTGTTGTATTATAATAGGTTTTGGGAGTAAAAAAAAAAAGTAGATATGCCAATCTCAGAATCATTGAAATTAATTTCTAGCAAGAATGTAAATTTCTGATCAAACCGTGATGATACGTTCATGTCATTACTCTGTGCTTTCATCATGAAGTGGCACATTAAAAAACTATGAATGTGAAGAGAAGACTCGGGAAGCACAGTGAAATTGAGGGGAAAACTAGGATCAAGACCAAGATGTATGAGGCTGTGCTAATATGCCAGACTGTGTGTGACTTTAATATAACTTTACAATCTAGCATTGGATAACCTTAAAACTTTTATCTTGCTTATGAAATAGTAAGATTTTAATCTAAATCTTGGCTATATGTAAATACTTTGGAAGCTACAGAAAATAGCTTCAGTCTTCATTTACCAGGAGGATACTCCCCAGCCCCATTAGTCTTCAGTTTCTTGTAATTCATATGACTCCATTCATTAGGAAGGATTTTGGAGCACATTTTCTAGTGATTGATGTGTGCTGTACATTATCATGTGAATTTTGTGCTTAGAAAAGGGGAACATGACCTTGTTGAGTAACCTCATTAATAACCTCATTAGTGTGCTAGTACTTTCTAGTTTGGAAGGTTAAATTAAACACTGAAAGAAATCAGAAGAGCTTAAGGAAATAGACACTTATGAATTATTTGAGTTTTAAAACTATAAACCTCTTTAAATGGCTGGTTTTTAAATACGAGCCACAGCAGCTGGGAACTAGTTTTGGTGGGGGAAATCTTATGTGTTTTGTCATTAATTAGCTTTTAAAAGGTGTTTTGGGTTTGTTTTTTTGGTCTTTTGTTGGTTTGGTTTGGTTTTTTGGGGGTTTTTTTTGTTCAGTTTTGTTTGGGTTTTTTGTTGTTTTTGTCTTGGGGATTTTTTTTCCTTTTTGTTTTTTTTTTGCTTGATATGGTAGGTAAAAATGATTGCATTAGAATTTAACTGCAAAATTAAAAGTTGGAAAACAAGAATAACTTGAAAATGTTTGGTTAAGTAGTTTCAATTTAGTTTGTGGAAAGATAGCTTAATGTTACCTATTTAACTGGCAATAATTCCAAATTATTAAAGTAAAATTTCTAAGCTATGTTTTCTGCTTTTAGAATCAATAGTCTTGAGATAACTTCATTTCCAGGAATCTGTGTTATGTAGTTTGCTAATGTATGATAGCACTGTAAAAGATGCAGATATCAGTTGGATGAGTTTATTTAAAATAAAATACATTTAATTTGAACTTAGTTTATAGCCTGGTAATACAACAGTTACAGTTGTAAAACTTCCAAAGATATTTTTATGAAGCTCCACACAGAGTCAGAACACATAAAAAATACATGGTATCAGTAAGGAAGACCTTTCTTGTCTTGCTGGTTCTTTTTTAGACTAATAATTGTCTAGGGATCACAGGTAGCTTAAAGTGGTTCTTGCCAACATAAATACTGTTGGGTATTTGTAGTAAATTTATATTTGAGCATATCCACATAAAGATTTTGGAATTGAAATGTCCTTGAAATGATTTTTTGATGGTTGAAATTTGAATGTTGGTATAATATGCTGCATTAAGAAAGCATACTAGGAGCACCAAATGACAGATACAATAAAATGATAAAAAGATGGTATCATGAGAAAATGAAGCATCTTGTCACTGATCTCAAGTTTAGTCTAAGCAATTAGGGACCTTTGATTTATTGGTAAAATAGTACTGGTAAAATAGTTCATGTAATGTCTCCTATGCTTTCTCCAGTTATGTGTGAGGCACCACGAAGAATACCCAAAGAGCTGCAATGTGCTCTCCTTGAGCAAGAGCAGCTTGTATCATTTAACTTTAATAGGGGAGACTTAACTGGTTTGAATCCTCAGATCAAAGAGGAGCAAATATAATTTAGAGATGCTTCTGATCGCAGCCCTTTCTTGTTGTACATGCTGACTGTAATTTCTAGGTAACTGTATAGAAAAATTTATTCCAGAAATATTAACAGATTTGTATTTTTTCACTTACCATTGATGCTTTTCTTTTTTTTTCCTTGAGATTTCCAAGTGGATAGATATTAACATTTTGAGCAATTTTTGCTTTTTTTTTCCTCTTTTTCTATCTTTTAATTCTCAGCAGATTCTGGAAATCTGTACAGTTTTTATTAGTTTGGAAATATCTTTTGCACTTCTGAAAAAGTGTAACATTATTAGCTTCCTATTGAAGCACTAGTACTTTGTGTTTATGCTACAGCAGTTTGTAGAAAACACCATCAATAATCAGATTATTTCACTTAAGTATTAAGCTTTAAAACACCCACACTAAAATACAGAGATCTTGATAAAATACAGACATAAATGAAACAAAATTGGGTGTTCATAAACCCTGGAATGGATGTAAAGAAGTAATTGCTTAACAATTAATATGTAGAATTGCCTTTTGGGAACTAATTTAAGAACTACCTTCCTCTTTCTTAAATATCTCTTCTAGCTTACAGTTACCTGATTGACCAGAGATCATATTATCTAGTTTAACTATGATCTGAAATTACACCCCTGCTGAATTGTGAAATCATGTTTTATGGATGAGGATTTAAATTTATTTCACAATAATATAGCAATAATATAAATAAATAGAGCTTATGTTGCGTCATGTTCTTTTTGTTGTTTGTAGACTCCAGAGAAGAAACAGTCAGAACCTTCCAGAGGAAGAAAAAGAAAAGCAGACACTCAGAGTGAAAGCAGCCAAGGTAAACTAAAATATAAATTGACTAGGTAGTGATTGCATGTAACACAGTTTTGACTGTTAGCCTTACAAATTCTCTAGTTTTGCTTATGTAAGATGGGTGTTACGTTTTGGATGATAGTTTCGTATTCTTCTCACCCTCTTATTTGTCACTGGAAGGGATGGGCAAGTAAAATGTGAACTGGACTGGTAATTACCCAAAAGAATCATTAGCTACTGCATGTGTAACTCACAGCTATGATACAACTCTGTAATCTTTTTAAGAATTACAGCAACTCTTCTCATGCAAAATACCTTGTGGTTTGAATTTCTTTTTAGTAGATAAGGGGAAAAAGGGATTACCAATTACAATATCTGATGCTTGTTTTACAGGTATATATAAAAATTGAGTTTTATTCTTCCTTTTCTATGAAAGATTGTAGTTGTCTAGAGGGGTGGGGAAATAATGACGAGACTGATTTCTAATTTAATATTTACAAAGTTTAGTTTTTGTCATTCCTCTCTTTAAGTGACTTTTGAGCAAGGACTGGTGGAAATTTAACCTCAAGACAAAAATTCGTCAGAAGGGGAGCGGAAATAGTTCTGATAACATCTGTATCAGCTTTATTTCTCATTCTAACTGAGCTAGAAAATGTCACTTCAGATATATATCAATGTGCTCAATATCTGGAAGTCTTTGTGATGCAGCATGCTATTAGTAGAAGAATTATGTAGTTTGACTAAAATTAATTTCTTTGTGTTACTTTGTAGACACCTGCTTTGTTCAAAGAACCTGAATGAAATTTCGCATTTTCATTGTTTTAGTAGCTTATCCTTCCTGTTACTAATGAGTGTTGAAATTAGAGATGATGGAAATTTTCGGAACTTTTTAATACAGAAAACACGATTATAATTTCTTATAATTACTGTTTTACTGTCAGCAGCAGTGAAACTGAATAGTCTGCACTGCAATATTCTCAAGGAGCTGGCCTAAGAAGCTGCAGCCTCTTGGAGTGGTACAGTATTGTCAAAGCACAGCAAATAATTCACTTCTATTGTATTGGAAAAAAGAAACAAGAAATCAATCTCTTGTATATTGCATACCCAGGATATTGACTATGTAAATTAATCTATAAATGTTGAAGAAAAGGATTGTTTAGAACATAGAAGTAATTGGAACGTGGGATAAATCAGTGTAAATCTATTCATAATTGGCTGTGCCAAAATAATTTGACATATTTCTTCAGTGCAGAGTTCTGTAACATGACATCAAATTGATTTTTCTATACTGAAAAGGAATGCAGTCTGTCTCATTTATCTGAATGAAAGCAGATTTTAATTTGATAAAGTGATATGTAAGAATTAAGCATGAAGACAAATCACTAGCAGAATTACTGGGTAGGTAAAGAATTGGCTGGAGGGAAGTAGCAGTGATACGTACTGGGTAACTACTGGAGAAGTTGGCTGTGTGCTGTTCTAGGTCTTGGAATTATTCTATCTAAAGTTTACTGTTAAAAGTCTTGACAAAAAAAGGGCTGCCAAATGTTTCTGGTTTTTTGTGTTACTTCTTAGTGACACAGCATTATGCAGCAGTGTCAGTACGGTGGAATATTGGGATAGAGAGAATTCATCAGGGCTGAAACAACAGAAAAGCTTGAAAATCTTTGCTAAAAAGTAGAAATTGAATTTATGGATCGATGCATAATGATCTCCTAATGTATTGCAAAAATTTCTTTCTATAACGTAAAAAGCTTTGAAGAGTAGTCCGTTTCCAAGATGTCTCCCAACAGGTAGTCTGACTTACACAGGAGAAAAACAGTCTTAAGATTTATCGGTCATCTCAGGGCCGAACAGAAGAAAGCATTTGTGCATTGGATAAGGTATAGGTGCGATCTCTGGAATGCCACATACGGGGCAGGTCCTCGTGTTGAGGCAATACAATTCATGTTAGTTCTTCTAAAGTCTCAATACATTTGAGATGAATTCGAATCTCATTCGCTGGTGTTTTGTTTCCCTCATTAACACTGTGAGTTACCCAGTTCATAATCAGGTTAAGAGGACTGGAAATACTTGTCATCCTCTATGCTCTCACTGTTACTGGCATTTAGGAAAATCCTTGGGCAGAACATTTGGGCATAATAACTCACCCAGAGTATATAATGTTAGTAGACTTGGTTAATTTGATACTTCAGAAGTGGGTGAACTTTGAGATAGTGCTTGAAAAGGGGAGGGACTTAGAGCTAAAGGTTTGATCTGTAGGATGAGAGATGAGTTTCCTGTTATTTAGAAGAGATCTAGGGTTTCTTCTGAGTCTGCTCTAAACTGTTTTAGGAATTGAGGGTGACTTAATATCTGATTTCTCAATGAATAGAATATGAAAATCCCTTTGTTTTGGTCAATCCCTTAATTACCTACATAGGGACATCACGTATTGCCGCATGAAAGAAAACCAATTAACAAGTGGTAAGATTTTGCTATAATTATAGGTAAAAATGTAAGATACCTCTACAAGTAATTTATTTAACCAGTTCTAATGTATTACTGTGTTTATTGTAGGAAAGAATATTGGGGGACGTGGTCACAAGATTAGTGACTATTTTGAGGTAAGAATTTTGTAAATTTTACTTTGGTTTTAAAATTTCCTTTTAAAATATCCTTTTAGCTTTTTTTGCATGCTACAACATTTTTGGTTGTAATGGACAGGCCTCTTGAGAGATTACTTCTTTTTTCTCTACGTAAGCTTCTGACTATTAAACCTTGAAGTAGAGATGCAGTCATCTCTCTTGGTGGAACCTGAACTAAAATACAAAACCCATTTATCTTTCACACTTTTCTTTAACAGCTAAAGGCTGCACTAATAAAAGTAATACAATCTGATTTACAAATCCTGTGTACAGATGAGCTGTATCATTCAGTAGATATATATATAATGTATTTTGAGAAGATTGACTAATTGGATGGCCATATCTGCTCTACAGTACCAAGGTGGAAACGGCTCAAGTCCAGTGCGAGGTGTACCTCCTGCAATCCGCTCTCCTCAGAATTCACATTCCACTCCTTCTTCTGTAAGTCTGTCAACTTCCTAACTGCTGGAGATAGTTTTATAGTCTAAAAATAGCAAAATCAAAAATAATCTGTATTCAAGGGGAGAGTTTTGAAAGGAATGACTCCTGAGAAAGAGTTCATTCTTCCAACAGGAAAAAAAAAAATCAAATTAAGTATTAAAACAAAATTTTTCTATTAACACTGGGTCATTTTTTCTTAAATCTCTTTTTATATACAAAGTAGTTATGTAAAATGTTCAATAAATATTAAAATGTTGTAATGACATGTATTCATAGGCCTCACACAAAAAAGGAGAGGTTTTTTGTTACTTATAAGGAAACTTGAACTCCTAACTTGGGACTTTAAAAGCTCAGTTTTTGATAAATAGTAATTTTTTTTTAATAGTTGATACCTAATCTGCCTTTAAAATTCTCTTTGTTGGTCGTGCTAATTCATTTTTTTCCTTCTCATAAACACAGTTTTGATGCTCAGCATACCAGCATGGTATTCTAAATGGCCAAACAAGTTTTGCCAGTTACAGAAAGGATTTGTTTTCTTTGGTGGTAGACCTCAGCTTTTATTCCATGTGCATTTAACTTCAGGCATCCTCTTGGTCTTACCAACAATATGGAGTGTAATACAGATTGTGGAATTTGTCTTGAGAAAGGTCTCATTCACACAAACTAGGTTCATTAACAGGATTTGTGTTCTGATCTGCACTAGCTTCCCCTCTCTGGTTCTCCCACGAGAGCTAAACACTCCAAAAATAACTCACATTATTCTTGAGTTGTGAAAGCTCAGAATCAGAAAAATAAGTCTATGTACGACTGACATGACCTTATGTCAGGCTTGTATTGTCTTAAATCTTTCAGTCTGTTTCCCGAAAGTGACAATCTTAGTTTTCTTAGAGAATATATTGCATCTTTCCTGAACCGCAAGTGATATGTAATGCCATACTGGTAGCTCTCAATGCAGTGCTCCAAGTAGTAGCCTGTGTAAGAAAAATACCTTGTTTCTCTATTCTTTGTGATGTTCCTGCCAAGAGTTGTAACAAGGCTATGTTCATAATTAAATATTACAGCTGTATCTAAAATACTTTGCTTTCATGCCTTTCAGGTTCGACAGAATAGTCCTTCTCCTACTTCATTAGCTTTCGGGGACCACCCTCTCACACAACCAAAGCAGTTATCTATTAAGATTACTCAGGTAACTTTTTGAGTAGAGCTATCCTATATCACTTCAGACTGCAGGAAAAAAAAGGTAGTTATGTTTATTTCTTTCTCTTTTAACTTCTTCTAAACTCTTGAAGGCTTTCAAAAGCTTTGCTTTTTAAAATTGCCAAAGCATTTTTTCTGTTAAGTTCAGCAGCTCATAGTTTAAATATCTATGGTGAGTTTTGAATTCAGCAGTTGCTTGGCTCCCAGCATTGCACTTCATGGTTACATAGATGACCATGTCATTGGTAGGTTTTTGCTCAAGATTTTAGCTGTTGTGTGATTTTAGAAGTAGAGGCTGCTCTTTCAGGCAGTATTGGAATTGACAGCTGCCATTGTCATACTGCATTTAAAATCCGACATTGAAGAAGAAAAATGAGATGGCAGTCAAAGTGATCAACACACAGCTCTGACGTGACTTTTAAAAGCTGAAAGCAACTGTTCCATTCTCTCTGCTGTTTCTGGCGTGATCTGTTCTCTTGCACGTGTTAGTCAGAAAAGGTTGCTTCATCTGTTGACCAATACTGAAAAATTAATTAGTTGACATTTATGTTCTTGCCCTGTTTTTTATGCTTTTTTATGAACAATAACTTCTCAGTTGGTGATGAAATATTTTAATATTGTTAATGGTTTGTCCCAACTGTTCACAGTTGTCCTCATGAAGAGGGAAAGCAGTTTTTCATTAGAACATGTCATGACACTTCCAAAACACCTGAAAATAAGATTTGCTGATCTTGTTGAATGTTTTAAAGTAGTTTATTTCTCTTCCTAACAAACATGAGAAGAATCATGCTGTAGTTGTTAAAGGAAAAGATAAATATTTCAAAATATTCTTTGTAGACTGATCTCACAATGCTGAAATTAGCTGCACTAGAAAGTAATAAAAATCAAGACTTGGAAAAGAAAGAAGGTCGTATAGATGACTTACTCAGGGTAAGTGTTGGACATGGGGTAAAGTTATTTATTCAGAACAACAGACTGAATATGAGGCAGATATTTTAGATTTTTTAAAAGTTACCTAAATTAAAAGGTATAACAAGTTTTTAATTTTTGTAATTTTTTTCTTAAATTTAATAAGTCTATATAATGAAATGTATAAGGTGTTTTTTTCAGCTTCTGTACTACAACTTGTTAATGATTAAATATGTTAGTAGACTTACAAAGGTGCAAGGAAAGCTAATGCGGTTTGCAGGCAGTTGATTAATTCCTTGAATTCATATTATAATTCACCTGATGGGTGGTTTTGGGGTTTTTTTTGGTTCTAATTGTGAATAGCCCTTATCAGTGGAACAACTGTTGGTGTTTTCAGAATGGAGGTGATTGTGACAGAAATAATTACAGGCAATGAATAACTACTTTTAAAAAGAAAACTATGCTATACTGTGCTCTAAGACATGTTTTCAGAAAAAAATCTTAATGCTTATGCTCTTGAAGGAAGCATTGGAGAGGTGATAAATAGAAATATGAAATATGAAACAAACTTGTATTTAGAAGTTTGTTTAGTGTTTGTATGTGTACATACGTATGCACAATACATAAAAATATTAACCCATGCAGTCATATACTATGAAATTTTATATGTAGACTGTTTTAGCACATGTTCAACAGTATGGGATAGGCAACCCTAAATTTTCTTTTAAAATTTTATTTTAATAAAAATAATATTGTTGTGGGATTTTTAAGGTAATAAGTTAAATATAATTGGAGCAAAGGAAATTTGTTAAACTTCCTACTCAGATAATTGAAACTTTTATCATTGTAAATTTTTGCTTTCTTTTAAATTGAAGACGTCAGGATTCACATGACTTCAGAAATCATATATAAAATTTAAACTTTCTCTTTAAATGAAAGTCGAGCCCTCAGTGGAGATCTGAACAAGAGATTGGTACAGAGCTTTTATATATTCTCTATATGCTGAATGCTCTGTAATACAGAATGCAGGACAATGTAAAGGAAATAAGAGAAGCTAGGCATCCTTCTGCAGATTGGGATAAATTTGTGAAATAAAATCTTTCTTTAGATAAATAGATGTGTTTATGTGTGTTCCTTACTTTAGTCATGTAAAAGTAGATGTACTTATTTTCTGTGACAGCTGATTTAAAAAATAGTGTTTCAGTGTACCTCTTCATATTTTGTGTGTATTTATTAGGCTAATTGTGATCTTCGAAGACAAATAGATGAACAACAAAAACTACTTGAAAAATACAAAGAAAGGTTAAACAAATGTATTTCAATGAGCAAGAAGCTTCTAATTGAAAAGGTACGTTTACTGATCTTAAAATCTATGTGATACAAGGTGGGACATTGCAGTAAAACTCCATTATGATTCCTCATTTTCACTTCAACTTTTTCACATTAGTTGCTTGAGATTGAAACTTCATATCCATGATCTCTATCTGGTGGTATTTTTATAAACCTGAATAAGCTACATAAAATGTTTAGCCTTTTTGAGATTTGTGGAAAACGTAGCTTTTTTAATTTAAGGATTTACCCATTGTAAGGAATTCAAGATATAGCAAAGCATAAAAGTTAAGAAATTAGTATATGGTGTATTTTCTGGACAAATTGTAAGATCACAGTGGATAAAAGAATTTTTAAACATAATCTATTGTGGAGAGGAGGTGGATAATATTTCTTTGTGAGACACTTAAGTGGCTAAGGTATTTTTTGATGTAAAATGATAAAATGCCATGTTAGCTCAGAATTATTGGAAAAAAGGAGATGAAGATGACTGCCTTCATACTATTAAATGAAAGATTTTTTTTTTTAATTTCATGCCCATTATATTTAAACTAGCAGTAATTTATTAGAAGACAAGGATACCCTGTTTCTCTCCCTCTTCTTTAAAATAGCCTCATCTAAAAAAAAGAATCTTAAAAAGTTAATAGAAAATCATGTTATTACAAATCCGGATACAAAAAATTTTAAGATAAACAGCCCAAGTGCCTTCCCTAGTGCTAGCTGCTGGATGCTGCTGTCATATACAATGGCAAAAAGTGAGCCATTGGAGGATTAGGGGGAGTTTCCTCACTAGCATGTCATAAATAAATTATTGCAGATCTTTTTAAGTTCCAGCATGAGGGGTATGCCGGGAAAAGATGCGTCAGATCTGTTTGGCATGATAGTAGATGGGTACCTTCAGACTGAGAATACTACAAGGGATGTTTCTTGTGAAAGGCCCTTCTTCAGTCTGTTTGCAAAAAGATCCTTAATTCTGACAACTTCTCATTCTGCGTGTGTGTGATTTTGGACCACAGACATTTCTTATGAAGCAAGCATTTGTAACAATTAGAGAGGTTTCCTTGCATTAGGTGTTCACAGTGCTCTTTCCTCTCTGAAGAGACTAGGCAGACTCAGTTGTCACATCCCAAGGATGCTTCTGGTAGCAGTGCTGGTTCTGAGAAGGGCATCTGCTTCTGTCACTGCAAGTGAATATCTGATTGCAGTTAAGCCTGCCCACAGTGTGTTCCCACATACAGGTCCCTGCCCCAAGTCACTTTGGTACAAGTAGTAACACAGATGCTCTGTTTCCAGGAAATAAGTTTCCAGGCTAAGTATAGTAGGTGCATTCTTTATGATATCTAAGTTGGCTCCTGTGTTGTAGTAGACATGTACAGATAGAATCTTAATTATATCCTCTGTGATGCTGATACTCTTATCAGTTTTTCTGTATTTACAAATAAAGTGGTTTTTTAATGACGAAGAGTAGCAAACTTTGTGGGAAAACTGAGCCAAACTCAGGTTCTTTTTTTTCTGCATAAATCATCCTCTAGTACTCATTCTGACAACTGCAGATGCTTGAGTTCTGTAGAAATTAAAATAAATCGAGTAAATACTACAAGATATTTTCATTTACTCTACTCTTATCCTTGCCTTAAAAGGCTGTTGGAGGAAGAAAAACCCTGAGTGTTTTACTGACTTTTTGAACACTTTCGTGTTACTAAATATGAACTTTTTTTTGTTGTTTTCTTAGAGCACACAGGAGAAGCTGGCAAGCAGAGAGAAGAGCATGCAAGACAGATTACGCCTGGGGCATTTTACAACAGTTCGTCATGGTGCTTCATTTACTGAACAGTGGACAGATGGCTTTGCATTTCAAAATCTTGTGAAGTTAGTCAATGCTATGTTCTTAAAATTCTCACTAATTGTTACTTCCCTCTAGTGGATTTTTTTATTACTAATGTTCTAGGATTGAAGCAGGTTTTCATATGTTGTAGTTTGCTTTGCCTTTTGAAAACTGAGAATAGAGTATAGAACTCCATTAGTCAGCTGAGGGAATGTTAAGGTTTTGTGTCTTTAAAAAACAGTTTGGTTTCACTTTGTTGTAACTATCTTTCGAAAAGCATGAATATAGTAAATAAGCAGCACATAATTATTGAACTCAGCTGATGGAAAGAGCTATAAAACTAAATCAGTGATTTTTCAGGAAGCTAACCATGTATCACTGGTAGTCATTGGCACAGATGAGGTCTGTGAAGTTCTCACTGGTCACATAGGTGCTACCTGCACATCCTCATGGCAGCAGCTTTGTCAGGCATCCTGCTCTTTAGTGCTGTGAAGGAGCAGTGAAGAATCTGGCAGCCTCAGATGGAGTGTAGTGCAAGTGGATGGGGGAGAACAACCACCTGGAAAAGAGCTGCCATAGCAATTCTTTCAGCAGAGACAGGGCCAAGGAAAAGGACTTCGCAAGACTGTCAGAGATGGTGGTAAAATAATTATGCAGTGCTTCCAAAGGTGTTCTTTGGTAATGAGTCTGATTCACTGGAGATACACGTATATAGATAGAAGGATACATATATTTTTAAAAGTAATTCACCAAGATTGTGGTTTTTGAAGGGCAGTATTTAGTCTTAGCATTGTGGGATTGCCTAGGACACTGTTTTTCTCAACAGTCTTAAAAACAGTCTGTAGATATGCTTTGCATAAAAGCTGTAATTGTAATCCTTTGCCATATAACCAAACTGATGATTTATTTGGGAATGGCCAGATCACATTCCGTATTTGGCCTATTAAAAATCAGGTACTCTCTGTTGATGCTGTCAGAGGGCATTATTTATGGTATAAAAGAAGGTATCCACCGTCATCAGATTTTTTTTTCTTCTTTTTCTAGTGCAGAAGTCATGCATAACACTTTCAAAAACAAAACAAAAAACCCTAAAACAAACATGCACAAAACCCCAAAACAACAAAAACCATAAAACCCCAACCAAACAAAACACCCTGAAACGACCCTATATTTAAAAAGTAAATTGTGCCATAACTTGAGCAAAATTTTTCCACCTCATGAAGAACACTGGTATTCTTTCTCCTAGGAACTATTTTCACATGTACAGTAAGTTTTCTAAAATTTCTAAATGCCTTAGCAGTTAAAAAGATAGTTCTTCAAAAAATGCAAATTGATGAAACTTTAATAAAGCTTTTTTTGGGGTTTGCAGGCAGCAAGAGTGGGTGAATCAACAAAGGGAAGACATTGAAAGGCAAAGAAAGCTCCTGGCCAAGCGAAAGCCTCCAACTACAAATAATTCTCAGGCACCATCTGCCAATTCTGAACCCAAGCAGAGGAAAAATAAAGCTGTGAATGGGGCAGAAAACGATCCCTTTGTTAGACCCAATTTACCACAGCTGTAAGTTTAACATTTCAATCAGTCTTTTACATAAATTCTCAGATATTGTCTCTGTGTGTTCTATTCAAATAACAGCATAAAAAGACACTCGGTATATTCAGCAGCTATATTCTCACTAACAACTTGCTGATGTTAGGGAAATTTGCACCACTGTCTATGAAGTTGTTGTACAATTGCACAATTTATTTTTGGTAAAGTCACCAGAGAAGGGCCCATTCTGGGCTTAGGCAATGTTCCTTACGTTATCCTGATCTAGAAGTGTTCTTATCCTGGCTTCTTAGTCTTGTAATGTCGCTGATACCAAGTGAACTTTTCTTTATCCACATTGGTTTAAGAGCTCCTCCTTTAGACAGAGATTTTTTTTTTTCCATATAACAGTATTTAGTTGACAAAAAAGCTTCTTTCAGCCTTTAGTATTTGAAGACGTGTCTTAAAACAAATGGAAAGAATATCTTTTTCCCCTTCTGAATGCTACATCCCAAGATCAACTGTCAGAATTACTGATCTCATTTCACATATTGACAGTGTTGAAATTCTTTGTCATTGAAACATAAAAGTTGTGATTTATTATAGAACTCTCTTTTTTTCTGGGGACATTTTTTTCCTGCAGACAGAAAGGCACACAAAGATATGTTCTTGACATTTAATTTGAATATTTTATGAAATTGCTGCTTCATGGTATTAGTTACTGCCCTTGCTGCTAAGAGGCTGCAGCTGATAGTATATCTGTTCCTAGTTTATTTTTAAGTAAATAATTAGGGTTAAAAAGACTAGCAAATTAATCTGTGTTACTTTGCAGAAGTAAGCTACCTGTGTTGAGCATGGTCACCTGTCACTTCTCGTGTAGAGGCAGTAATTTATACCTCTGGGGATGGAAGGTATATAAATTGCTCTGGTTAGATCTGCAAAATACATACATTTGGACCATCCCTTTGAAGACAGCTGCGTGTGTTTTGCATAATGCATCATTCTTAAAATTCACATTGTGAAGTTGTTGTGCTGTGACAAAAATATGAAAATACAGTAGTAAGGCAATGTAAGCAAATCTTGGTTAGCATTACTTGTGTTTTGGTAGAGAGCTGAAGAGTCATTGCTCATTGTGACTTTTTAGTAATGCTTAGTGCCTGTGTTTCTTCTCAGACCATAATTAATACTTCTGAATAGTACAGTAAATATTGCTGTGATGTTAAAAATACCTGTGTGTTTGAATGTAATCCCTCCTGTTACTAAAAGTAACATTTAAGTAATGGAAAATGTCTGAAAATTTACAGAAATTTTTATTTGCTAGCTTTTGGCTCGTTATATTCCCATAATCTTACTGCTGCTTTGAGAGATGACAAAATATAAATTTGGGGAAAAATACAGACAACGTTCTAATTTTTAAGTAGGACAAGATGAATTCTTGGTAATAAACTTCAGAATATTTTCTGGTGTTACATGGTGTAAAGTAATTTCCAATTTACTAAAGACCACAAATTTTCATTTCATCTGACTTAACCAGTTACATGTTAAATGACACATGAAAATGCATGCTTGTTATGGAATCACCAGGAGAACAATCAAAATTGTCCTTTTGTATCTAACGCTAGCATGAATGTAAGCAGTTATTGAATCAAAACTGTTTTGCCTTTAAGTATCATAGTTTGATCATTGTATAATCTAGATATGAGATTACTTGCCTGTATCGTAAGCTTATAAATTTTGTTTCAGATCTTTGAGAAGATCTGTAATGCATCCTGAGATCACAGAATCATTTAGCCACATCATGCTCTTAGGCCTTTACTTGAAAGGGTTTTTTTGTATTTAGGATTTGCTATAAGTTTGTCTAGTAGTAGTATGTGTTGACTCCTTTCTGCTTCTCAGTAGAGAATTAAATGTTTTGTGTATCTTGGGAAAACATTAATTGTGCACTTCCATTTTAGAGTAAATTTATCATGTGCTCTATGTGATTCTCTCCTATTAGATGATGCTTATCACTGTTTCTGCATTACTTTGGCAGTAATGGTCTTAATTAGTGTAGTCAAATGGAAAAGGTTCTGTTTATATGAGGCATGAGGAAATGCAGAGCTGCTTGAGATTAGTGAACTAAACCAGTAGTGAATCAGTACAACATACATGCAAGTGATTGGGCAGGTCTATTTTAAACATGCAAACAACTTGCTAGGAGTTACTACCAACAGCTGTCTTTACCACTTCATTGTTTGCTTTAAGAAATATCTCCAGCTTCTGCTATTGACAAGACAAAATGATCTATAGCTTTGTAACAATCAGTAGTTTTGAAGCTTTTTCTGCAAACACGTGTCAACTATTTTGAAGCAGACTGAAGGTGTTGCCTGAGGCATTCTTAATAAGAGCATTATTTTAGTTTAGCTGAATATACTATAGTCTCTGATAGGAATGTAAAAGCAGAATTTTGCTCAGAAGTTATTGGTATAAAAGTGGCCAGCTTGCCAGTGTCTTTTGAATGAATGGTGGCTTGGTGTTTCAAGTAACGTGGAACAGATGAGTCTAAACACTGTTCTGGTTTTCCATCATTCTTTCCCTTTTTGTGGCCTAAGCCAAAACTAAAAAGTATTTACAATTTTGAGAGTTTTCTTTTGTACTGATCAAACTAATTTTATTAGTCTTACGTGAAACAAATAAATTGAAATGTATTTAAAGAAAAAATATTTATTTGAAGTAGAGGTTGCCGCCTTAGCCCTGGAAAAAAATCTGTTTGAAAACTCTATTCCAAGTTTTTTGGAGGCATGAGAGAGGATTCTGTGAGATTATAATGCTAGTTCCCACTTTTTGGAAGCAGCTCTTCTTTCACAAGACAATTACTTCTAGGAGCAATGTTTTATTTGGTTTAGATGGTGAAATCCTTCCTCTGCAGCTTCAGCCATTTCAGTTGTATTCACTTCCCAGTCACCTCTTCAAGTGCTTCCCAGTTCCTCCATGGTAGCCTGTATGCATCCTTGTCCCTGCATGCAATTTGGATTAGGATAGCAGAGAGAGCTGGCTGGGTTTGTTACTGTGGCTGAACAAATGCATCATTCAGTAGGAGCATTCTGTTCTGTATGGAACAAATAAAAATATTTTCAGGAACTTTTTCAGGCTGAAGTGCCAACACTGTGTCCAGGCATTACTGGATAAGTAAAGACAGCTCCTTTCCTGAGGCAATCTCTTTCTAAGGCAAACATGGAAACAATGGGTGAAAAGACGTCATGAAAGTTTTTTACTTGGTTGAAGTTTGTTTGTCCTTGTAGAAATTTGGGGAACTGGAGTGAGAATAAGCTTGGACCACAAGAGAAGAGCTTCAGAAATTGTAGCCAGAAAACTTGTATTGGATGTGTATATGATTGTCTGGAAGCATGGCTGCATTCTGTTGTGCCTGTATATCCAGGATGATTTTCCAGCTGGGAAGAGGTGGGAGGAGAGATGCTTATAAATGTACCAGGCGTTATCATGGTGAAAACCAAGGAACACATGGCTAGTTTGGGTTTTTTGTCTTGTCTGTACCCACTAGTAAAAGAATTTTGATCATAGAAACAGGTTTTGTCTGAACTTGTGGGGAAGAAGTAAAAAGAAGACTGGTTATGTCTACCCATGCATATTGTGTCAACAACCTTTGAAATTTGGTTGTGAAAACATAGGAGTCTGAAAGGCCTATTTTTGCTAATTAAAAAAAAAAAGTTTGAATTGGTAGTAGTCAAGCCTTTCGGGCCAGGAAAGCTATCCAGCAATAGGTAAAAGTAGCACATCCTGGTCCTACATGTCACAGGAGAATTAGGCTACATGCACAGAATATGTCCAGCGCATTTTGGGGAATTTCAGGAATCCTTTGCATGTGTTTCAGAGTTTATTTGGCTGCAGACAGTTAAAATACAGCATTCATTGTACAGTAATTTTGTGCAGAGATGATCATAGTCAGGAGCAGACTGTTGCCATATTAATTCATGCAGCCTGTTCCCAGCTGCCCTTCTTCCCCAGTGCTCCTCAGATTAGCCCCACCAGGCCTGACTATCCAGCTTAAGATGGCAGCAGCTTTGTTCCTGGTTGACGTCCCTACCCTGTGCTCCTCAACCTTTCTCCTTCCATGTCTGCTGAGACCTGTGTGTCTCAGGTGATGGAGGAGCAACCCCTTCTGCAGGAAACCATGGTGTCTAGTAGGTGCTTTTGGTGGTGCTCTGAGCAACCAGATCAGTAGGTGGCATCCCTGCCCATGACAGGAGGGTTGGAGCTAGATGATCTTTAAGGTCCCTTCCAGCCCAGACATTGTGTGATTCTGTAATTCTGTTTTCAGAAGGTGCCTCCAGCATGCCACTACCCTGCAAAAGGTGTGGTGGTGAGTGGATGCAGGTGGAAAGTGGTGGGCTGATGGGGAGCAGTCTCTAGGCTGGTAGGATGTTTTCAGACTGTGCAGTGGGCTGGTGGCCTACAGCCAGAAAACAGACAATATGCACGCTGTTATTGGCTTACTGCTGTTTGTTGTGTGCTATTTTAATACAGAGTACACTATATTTTTAGATAAAAACTAATAATCTCCTAAAAAAAGGTGTTACCAAGTATGAGAGAGTAAAGTTTTGTTTTTCAGAAGTAAATGAACAAAATCCAAAGTGACTATATCTGTATACAGCTCTGTGTTTTATATGCCTTCCTCCAAAATGTGGTGGTCAGTAATGACAGTTTTAGATTCCTGTGAAACATGCTGTGCTTCTAATAGAGTTAGATTTGTAAGGAAATAGAAAAATGGAAAACAATCTTTTATTGGGTTATAGCACAGAAACATGGAAAGAGTGACTTTGAATGTTAATGTTTTCAGTATGACGTCCATGTTGTGCTCTGTGCCCAAGAGGGCTATTTCAGGACTTTTTGAAAGGCGATACTTGCTAGAGCTGTCTAGGCACTTTGTTACAACTCCTTGTGGACACCTCGGGTTTTATAAAAAGGACCAGATTTTCTATATAATGTTAGTTTTTAAGGGGATCTGTGGTTTTAGGACTCTTCAGTGTTCACTGAAAGTTCTGGTAGGTCATGTCATAAACTTCATATTTTGAGTGTGTTTTACTGGTGGTTCAGCTTTGCAAAGCCACCTAAATACTTATTCTTCTTCCTGAGAAAGACAGACTTTACTATCTGTATTTCTGGAAATGCACAAACCTGTGATTTCTACTGTAGACAAGAATCTGGAAACAATATTCAACCTTGTACACATTGGCATTGATCCTGTCTTTTTTTAACTGAGAACTTAATCTATATTAGAGTAGTTCTCTGTTTTAATAGAAGTATTGAAAAAGTATCAGGCATATTGTTGTGAGTTGTCTAGCATGGTCTTGTTCATCTCTTTGGTAGTGGTAGCAGATGTATTACAGCTGGAATTGGAGCATTTGTTTCTTACATTTCTTGATGTTGCTTGGACTGTACAAAGTCCAAGTGCATTGCCAGCTTTCCTAGCTATTGAGACAACCCATTTCACATTTGCTTTGATACCTCTTCTTTTAAGATGTAGCATACATTGTCTAAACCCAGAGGAGATTCTGCTAGGAAAAGAATATAAATGTTAGGCCCCAAAATCTGGGGGTAAGAGACCTTTTGCCTTTCTTGGAGAGGCAAATTTCCTCCCTCCATTGCCTTCAGAGTGTTTGGGGATGTCTATTGACTGTAATACAAGAGTGCTCTGAATTCCAGTAAGGAAAAAAAGATGCAGGGTAACTCTGTATGACATGTCTTAAAAGAAGCGATTGCTTCCCTCTCAGATTCTGACAGGATGTGATGATGGGTGCTTTTGTCGCCTGAGTGTTTTCTATATGTTACAGACCCAGAAGGCTGATAAAATAACTATAGTCTTGTGAGGCTGTTTCCAATTTCTTGAAAATTTAGGTGCTCTGGTCAAAAAAACCCTCAGTAATTTCACTGAGATTTGGTTGAATCAGTTTTCTGTCCTGGTCAAATCAGAAAATGGGCCGGAAAATTCAGTGTTTAGGAATGGAAAGGGCTCTATGAAAGCTTCAGAACCACTAGATTTTATCTGAAAAAGATGCACTCCTTTATCAACAACTTCTAAGATGCAATAAAAATACAGGTGTTAGAACTCTGAAAAGTGTGGTGAACTTGAAGTTTAAAAGGGAGGAAGAAATCTTTTAGTCTATTAGATTTCTGCAAGGCTTATTGAAATTGCTTGGCATTTGTTGTAAGAAAAATCTGAATTAGTGTCCCTCACCTCTGGGAAAACTGCTGGTGATTCTCAAGATATTCTAGTCTTCAGACTTGAAATATAAGCAGCATATATAGCCTTCTAACCACCTTGGTCTAACCACCACCTTCTAACCACTCTATCTTCCCAGCTGATAGTTGAACCCACAGAAATACGGACTTTGTGAGAACGTATTATACTATGAATTTTAGCTTTGTGTCATGCAAGAAGTATTAGGTCTAGGCAAAACAATAAAAAGTGTAATTTTTATTTCTTTTGTAGGGATTTGTGTGAACCCTTTCAAGGAGGCCATACCTCTTTCTCCTTCCCCATCCCCTATTTCTCTTCCTCATATGTGCATGATTCCTTATCTGGAACTTAATTGTCTTGGATTTATTTTTTGGGTGGTTTGTCTTTTTTGTTTATCAGATGGATACTGCATGCAGCCAGTTTGCAGGTTTTTTGTTACTAATCTGTGCAAACAGTCTAGATTTTCTGGATGGTAACTGACTTTATGTCCAAGCAAGTCTATAGACAGTGAGGGACCACTGAATTATTTGTAGCCAGAAATTGTTGAGAAAACAAAGATGAAAAGAGAACAAGCAAGAGAGTCACGTGTGAATTCAAAGGTGAATTTGTGGTTTCATGCAAAATGTAGTGCTAGTGAACTTGAAATGTATGGTTTGCACTCCCTTCTGTAAATCACAGCTCAGAAATCCCATGTTATCAATCTTGTCTAATTTCTGAATGCGTTAGAGTTGAGAACCAAGCAGTGGAGTAGCATCAGCTAAGAACTGGGATGGTGATACAATTCAAGATGCAACTAGGTAATTAACAGGCTATCTGGAAGAACAGAAATGGCTCTGTGGGAGAGGCAGTTAATACTGCAGAATACCAGACACAGGCTATTCTGTAAGTATGTTTTGACCCTGAAATGACAAATCCAAAATGTTCAGATGGTTCAAAAATGTACTTCTAGTGGCAGTAAATAGATACTGGATATACTGTAGTTTTTAAGTAAAAATGCTATTGTTTTGTTTGCCACCGTATAAAAGCTATAATTACATGATTGTTTCATTTTTCAGTTTGACTCTAGCAGAGTACCATGAACAGGAAGAAATTTTCAAACTTCGATTAGGACATCTCAAAAAGGTATGTTTTTTCAATTACAACCAAACCCATAAAAGTGAGTACTATCAAAATAAACAGCTTGTTGAGAGCTGATTAAAAAACCTAATACTAAAATTGCTGTACTACTTAATGCCTAGTAGTGGCGCTCCTTTTGTTTCTGTTTGTGCAACTTTCCATAAACACTGGGATTACAGGGAAGCAGTAGTGAGTTCCTCCAGTGAAACACTGTACTAGTTCCTTAAATCCTTCTAAGAGTGCTAACAGTGATGATGCCATCAATCCTGCTCTTCCCCTTCTACTTTCTGAGCTCTCTCCTGAGAGCTCAGTGAGCCAACCAAGTTTGATGTATGGGCTTTTTATGTTTGTTTTTTGGCCTTTAAAAAGGTCCAATTCACAATTCTGAATTAATATAACATTTTCATCATCTGCAGTATTCACTTAAGTTGTTATCAGCGTATTACCTATCACAAGAGAATATAATTTTCCTACTTCTATGGAAAATCTTTTCTCTGTGTCTTAAATTATTTTGCAGTCAGATATCTTACTCTAGTCTCTGACTTTTGAAAAAAACTTCTTGCTTGAAGCCTATTATTCTAATAAATCTGTGTAGTGAGATAGTTATTACATGAAGAAACTATTGCTCATTTAAGCAAAGATTTTGAGGAGTAACCTGTAAAAAAGGAATGGCAGTTGATGCAGACAGAAATACCTCAACAAAATTTAAAGAAAAGTACTTCTGTCTACTGAGTAGTAGTTCCCAAGTTGAGTCAAAACAGGTCATAGTGTTTTTTCCCTTGAAATGTTGCAAGAGTCTTTTTCAGGCCTGTTCCCTTCAAATGTACAAGCCACCTGTTATAAATCCTGCTATAATAATCTGAACTGGGCCCCGTGAGAAAGCTGCAGCTGTTTCTAAAGAATATGACAGGAAAGTACTTGAATCTGTAGTAGGAAATCTGCATATAATTTGCTGGCACTAGTGAAGTAGACTGCCAACATAGTTCTTCATTGTTAATGGTTTAGAAGCTCCAGCTTCACATGAAATTCTATTGGGAAATTCTGTAGGGGTTTTTTCCATACTTTAACTTTATGGAATTCTAATGGAAATTTCAAATGATGGATGAAATTATGTTACATGGTTATTTAATATTGGAATTTTGGTTTCACCTTGAGCATCAATGCTGGAGTACTTTGCAAAAGAAGGAAGTTCCTTGACTAAATGCCAGAGAGGAAACAAATGTTATTCTTAGCAAATCATATTTGATTATATCTGAAAAAAATAATAAAAATACATTCTTACGTTATAATTCTTATGTCTGATACAAATTTTGTCATTAACTAGGAAAACCAATTTTGTTACCTTCATTTTACATGGTTGTATTTCTTCCCTGTGCTGCTTCTCCTTTTACTTTTTTTTTCTTCCTTCCTTCAGCATATGCTGTTTTGCTGACTGCTCCTCTTCCTTTTCACTCTTGAGATGCTTTCCTGGTGTTCTTATTTTTGGTGCCCTGTACATGCTGCCACCACCAGTTTTCTTTTCCTACTGCTACCCAGGAAATTCTTTTCCAGCTAGTTGCTTTGGTCCTGGAGAGAGGCTCTTGTTTTCTCACTTCCTTTTATATAGCAGTGACCTGAGGCAGCTAAGCTGGTTCATTCTTGCTTAAAGGTATTCACAGCCTGAGTGTCCTAAATAACAGCTGGAAACAATGCAACCAGCCAATTCTCTTTGGACTTAACATTGGCCTATGAACCACATTTTGAGAACCGCTGAATTGCATAATATATGAACAAAAAGGTCCAAAAGAGGCATAACTGATGATTTTTTTTTGTTAGTCTTTGGGAAGAACATCGACAATTGTGTGTATAAGTGTGTGGCCTTTTGTGAGGGCAGAAGGACTAAAATTCTTTATAAAGGACTACTGGGTTATGAGGAACTGCCTGTCATTTCAAGGTATTTAACAGAAAACTGCAGGGATGCATCTAAATATAGAAAAAAGAGTTTAACATTATATAAACAGGAAAAAACCCAACTCTTGACATTGTCTCTTAGGAAGAATAAATGGTCCACCCAGGTCTGCTCGCAGATTAGTGCTACTTAGTCCAGCTTTTAAATTACTAGGAATTTGATTTTCATTTTCTGGGTGGAGGTTCATCTCATGTTTTGGGATGAGAAGAGTCTTCCATAGCTTATGGGGATGGTTCAGAATATCCACTGAAATCATCTAGTCCAGACTCCTCCATTCATTGGATATGTAGTCATTTAATATGTGTTTTAGATCATACAAATACAGTTGTTGTTTCAGGATACAGGTTTATGAAAATACTAACTTTATGGCATTTTCTCTCTACCTTGCTGACTTCTGCCTCCATCCCCTTGTGCCATGGCTTGATGCCCTGTTGCTTTTACCAGCACCACTAGGTTGTACAGTCAGAGAATAAACTGGAGAACTGATCTAGCTTCTTTCAAAAAACAAATACGTGTTTTTTTATGATGCTAGTTTCTTTTTTTCTTTTCTTTCTCCTGTTTGTTTTTTTTTTCTCTTCAAGAAAAGATTGATTAGTATACCAGTTTGATATACCATGTGGCTGTGCAAAAGGCTGTGCCAAGATAACAAGAGATGATGAGGGGTGCTGCTACTAAAAAAAAAAAGAGTATCAGATGCCAGGCCTGCTTTTTCCTTTTTAGCTAAAATAATTCCATAATTATGAGCTTTCTGATATGGACTAATTTTGTCTCCCCTTTCTTCAAATTTTCAAGCTCTAGAGGCACTAACTCTGAAATAATATAACCCTGTCTAGAGTATCTTTCAATGAGTATGTGTTTCAGTTTGAGTATAGATATATAGGTTTCCACAAATTAGGCATCATGAATTCTTTACAATTTTAGAGGACCTGAATAAATAATTATTTCATTGTTTCCTAATGCATAGCATAAAGATGAGATAAATTTAAGCGCTGAAATTAAAGAATGTGCTCCTACCTGACACGCTTCTTTTGAAGTTGCACTTAAAATCTTATGCAATACACATTCTTCATTTGTAATTTTAATAAGACACAAATGGAAAAATCTATTCAAATTAGATTGGTTTTGGTGGCTTGTATCAGCACCTTAAGAATGTTTCTGCTGTAATGATGTGCTCTTTTATTCTTTTACTTGATTTGCACTTCAGCCTTAAAATATTTTAAATGTCTTTTCATAATCTGTTGGTTTGTACAGAATCTGTAATTGCCCATATCTCAGTTTTTTCTTTTTTTGTACATCAATTTCAGAGCGCTTCCCAGATAATTTATCTCCTTGGCTGAGGTACAAAACCCAGCTGCCTCTCATTTCAAATAGCATCCCTACAGTGCAGAACAAAACCATGAACATCCCATTACCTGTGGGTTCGTGAACAGAAAAATTTCTTGAAACAGGCTTTTGCCTTATCCTTCTGAATTTTTCTGGCTTTAACAGAAAAGTAGTGCTTTCTTCTAGTTCAGCAGGGTTTTGTAATGTAATGTTCCTCCATCACCACTAGTATTGATGCAGGGGTAAAAATACCCTTTTCAAATGGGAAGTAAATGAGCTTTTATATTTCCTTCTTTTCATTTGCAGGAGGAAGCTGAAATACAAGCAGAACTTGAACGTTTGGAAAGAGTTAGAAATCTTCACATAAGAGAACTGAAAAGAATAAATAATGAAGATAATTCACAGTAAGAGTCTTTACTGTCTTAATTTTGCATGTCTGTTTTTAAAGCAATTCTCTAATATCACATTTTACCTGCAGAAGAGAGACTTGCTCATAATTTCTTTTTGGTTCTATGTTTATATATGTATTTTAAACACCAATTTATTTACAAGTTTCTTACAATTTGGTAAATTGATTAATTTTTTTGTTGAATATGCAAGAAATAACATACCTACACTGCTTATAGTGAAGAGCTGAAACTTGCTTGACCATATTACTAAGCTAAAAAAAATACTTGTGAGACAACTTAATGCAATTCTCTTAGCTGACAAAAATGCAAGAAAATGGCTGGGAGGTTTGATGCACCAGCAGCAATTTTGTGCTGCGCTTAAAATTAGTTTTGTGTTTGCAGCGCTGTGGTTTCATTCCTACTAGGTATAGGTACCTAGGAGGAAAAAGCCTTATGTTGCTACTTTGTATTTCACCTTGAATGGCAGTGTATCACAATGTTGAATTGCTAATAATATGAACTGTTACTGTGTAGTTTTGAAAGTAGTAATTACATTACTTTAAAGGCTAAATCTGTTTTCCATGATGACAAATACACTACAGTTTTACCAATGCTTCTAGCTGGCACTGTTGCTTGAAAGGAACTGGTTCTACCTCTCCCTGGCTACTTAGCCCTGTTTTCTTTCACATGCTTGCATTTCTTTCCTGAACTGATGCTGGAAATTGATCCAAATTAAAACCAGCTACTGTGGTTTATTTTTCTGGATTAATTTTAATCCAGAATCAATTTCCTGGTCTAGTTTTTTGCCCCAGCTGCAAAAATGTCTATTCTGCCATGAGGGGAGAGGGCAGTGCAAGGGTGGAATGAGCCAGGGGGAAAGGACATGGTGGGACTGGACTTCTCGCTTTCTGCACTAGGAAATGTTCATGAAACAGTAGTCTTAAGCCTTCAGGATTTTATTTTTTACTTTTTAGACACAATAGAATTATGCATACACTACTAAGGGTTTTAAACATTAAAAGAAAAATATGTGAAATTGTGCCTAACTGTTCTGATGGTACCTACCATGCAGTAATACAGAAATTTTTTGTTACCATGTAGTTTTAGTGCTAATTGATATCTAAATTAGTGTCGTGGTTTGGATATGAAGAATAATGGGTGTTGGTACTTACATACTGATGGCAGAGTATTTTCTTTTTAAAAATATATAATATATTTTAAAATTAAAAAATATAATATTATTTTTAAATAAATGTCCTACAACAAATAAACAAGCAGGTTAAATGACAATCTTTTCTAATCTTCAGTTGTTTGCATTAGAACAGGTTTAGATTTTTTTTAAAAAAGGATCCTTCAACAATAAGGAATAAATGGCACAAAAAATTGACAGGCTTTGACTGTGAAAATCCTACATATGTGGGGCAAAGAATGCCCAAATTACAGTCACAATTGAAAACAGTTACAGGACATGGACAAGCAGAGTAGTGCAGCTTCACTACTCATTGTCTGCAGTCAATGCTGACACATTTTATGGTACAGAATGAAAAGCTTTAAACTGTATTCATGTTTTTGTGGTAGTTTAGACAAGTATTTACCAAGTGGCCAAGCCACAGCTTATAGTCATCATGTAGAAGAGAAAAGCAATGGAGAAGTGATTTAGGTCTGTAGCCCCTGCTATCTTTCCTAGCATGTCCTGGCAAGGTAGCTGTTTGGTAAGGGAGGGGATTCTCAGGCAAAGCAGCTGTTGCATTCTGACTCAAATCCTGTTGGGATTTCCGCTTCCAGCTGTGGTGTAAAGCAAATCCATTTTGTAGCAACAAGTCCATCTACCCATGGGTAAACTTGTATGTCTACAACTGCACTGGAATAATGGGACAAGTTGAGAGTGCAGGTTAGGGCTTCCTTGTCCGGCTTTGGAGCCCATGTGATGTTGGGGTGCAGGTTCTGAGCCATGGAGAGCCACACAGGGTAGCAAAAGCAGTGAAGAGGGAAGGTGGTAAGATTCACAAGGTTGGCCCTACTGGAGGTACACATGTGAAAAATACGAATCTAAATTTGTTGAGTGTAGTTTTCAAGAATTGGGCTACTGGTCACATGACATCAACTGCCTAATGATTTTGCCTCTAAATTTGTTATTTGTTTTACACTGAATGTATTAATTACTGTTTATGGTTTCTTTAAAAAATATTTAGCATTGAAATATGTATCTTCATAGTGAATGAAAAAGAAAGTTTTATTTCTAAAAGGGGCATAGCAAGCAAGAAATAGGCATCTGCTCTTAAATACTTGACTACCTATGACCATACTTCCAGAACTCTAGAGAATATGGAAGGATGGGATGAGCTATTGGCAGACTGGCCCTGAACCCTTCTTTAAAGTTTTCTATGGAATATAAGTGGCAGCTTGCCTTAGATTCATGAATATAGCTGTCTCGTCATTTTACTAAAAATGTGATGAATATTCACATCCCTTCCCTCTGATTGTATGGAAGAATGTATTTTGTCTTCTGTATATTTCAGGAAAGAGAGCATGGTCCTTTTTCTTGGTCTGGCAGCATCATTTTGTATTAGGAAGAAGTGTTTTTGCTTTGCATTTGCTTAGAGTAAGCACAGATAGTTATGTCGTGTGTTTTCTTTCTATTTGTTTTAACTTAGTGTTATATAAAATCCATTTTGTTAAAAAGAGGCAGTAATATACAACATATCTGGTCATGTTTTGTGTGAATTAGAAGAATGTCCTTGTTGTTTGATCCAGAAAGATGAATTGTGAGACTTCTCTAAAATTTGGCACAACAAAGAGAGACGCATGTACCACATGTTTAAATTTAAGCATGCTTTTCTTGTCCTCAAAAAAAATAGAGAAAAATAACTAAATGTTTGCCAGGATTGACTGTTTTGATGACAGTGTTGTGGTAGTATTTGTAAACAGTCAAAAGTTACTAAAATTGGTCATGTTGTACAGCTATGCCATAAGATTTCTTGTGGTGTAATGTTGTTCAGCATACTATATGTTGTTTCTAAAAAGAAAACTCCATTGGATGAGTAATACTAAGAGATTTACATTTTAGATGCTACTTGTATACGTTAAACAGAATAAACTTTTTTTCCTTTCAAGATTTAAAGATCACCCCACGTTGAATGAACGGTATTTGTTACTCCATTTACTTGGCCGAGGTGGCTTCAGTGAAGTATACAAGGTAGAGTTTGTTGAGTCTGATAAATCTGATTTTTGAGCCATGTACATTTAATTTTGGGGGACAAAAGTGGATCTAATTAAGTAGAAGGATTGCAATGGGTAGACCAAACTTCGATTAACCTGTGGAGGGGAGGTAGCATGACAGGAGCCTTGTCAATAGACTTGTGAATTACATGCCAGCTTTTTTTTTCACTTTATTGGGTGTTATTTTTATCACCTTTGGTTATAACTTTCCCATATTCATGCATTTCTTTTTTAGGCTTTTGATCTTTATGAACAAAGATATGCTGCTGTGAAAATTCACCAGCTTAACAAAAGCTGGAGGGATGAAAAGAAAGAAAACTACCACAAGTAAATATTAATGACTTACGCTTCATATGTTAAGCTTAATAGCATTTTGTTGACTGTAGAAGGTTAACGTATCCATCTTCTTTTAGACATGCCTGCAGAGAGTATAGAATACACAAAGAACTGGATCACCCCCGGATAGTTAAACTATATGACTACTTCTCCCTGGATACAGATACGTAAGTAGAACTTGGCAAGGATTTTAGTGCTGTATAGTAGATAAATAGAAATGAAGAGTATTTGAACAAAAATAATGTATGTTCTTGCTTTCAGCCAAAACATTTTAAAAAACCCCACACTAGTTGCAGAATTCTGTCTGCTAAATATTACAGGCCTTCTATAAGGTGATGAAGAGAGTGTTTTGCAAAGCCTGACTAGCGTCAAAAGGCTGCCATACCTTAGACAAGTTTCCAAGACTAAATGACAGCAGGAGCATTACTAGCCTAGGTGTAGCCCCTGGTGACTGGGCTGCACCTCTTTGCATGAAATTGTGTCACATCTTAAGGGATAGTTAAGGTATTTTGATTTTGAGAAATGTGTCTACTGTAAATAAAGAGGCTTTTTAAAATGTCTCATCAATATGGATGCAGTCTCTCTTTTAGTGAGTATGAATGTTCTAATTTATATCAGTTTTCATACGCTAATCGTTCCACCATGTGTTCTATTAACTATTTCGTTCATTTAGTTTGATATTCAAGCAAGCCATTCTTAAACTTGTCAGAATGAAACTAGGTTGTAGTGTGTTTCTGATTGTGCAGTATGATACATTCTTTAATTTTGCCTCTCTAAATTCTACCCTAGGTTTTGCACGGTGTTAGAATACTGTGAAGGCAATGACTTGGATTTCTATCTCAAGCAACATAAGTTGATGTCAGAGAAAGAAGCTAGGTCCATTGTAATGCAAATAGTAAATGCACTACGGTATCTCAATGAGATCAAGCCCCCTATTATACACTATGATCTTAAACCAGGTAAGTGAGAAATATTACGACTGAAAATGTAATTTATTTTTTATCCTTTATTTTGTTTGTAATTCGTGCCTGAAAATGCCAGAATTATCTTCTGTGTGTTAGGATTATTGTAAACAACTGGAAAAAGTATGTACTTTCCTTTGGAATTTCATTGCCAGAATCATCTGCCTTTTCTGTGGAAAATCTTTGTTACAACTTTTCTATTTTGCATTATTTTGATTTGAATTTGTAGGAAAAAATCATATAGCTAATATGTACATGCATTGGTAGTTAGCAGTATAAACAGATAAGATCATTAGTAGACTCAGTCTTTTCTGGTAATTGTGGAATGCCTATGTCCAAATAATTTTTCCCATGTGTTTTTTTGAACCTGTAAATATGTAATCAATCACTTTCAGCATCTCAGCATAAGCACTCCAAAACACGACTTTACAGAGAGTTTTCTTTATAATGAATAATAAATATTTTTAGAAACAATATTTGTCTTTATTCCACGTCCTTTGTTTTACCACCTTGCATGAATGATGCTTGTATTCTTCATGTGCTTTAATCTGCTATACTCCAAGTGTGGGGTTTATAAAGTAATTCTTGGTGCTAGGCTGTTTGCTTTCCGCTCTGTAATAAACTATTCATATAGGTTTCTCTTGTCTTATGAAATTGTACAGAATGTATTCTTAGTCTCATTAGTTTTTGTTCTCAGAGGAACTTCATCAAATCATTTTTACATCAAGAAATTATTGTACAACTTTAACACATGGAGTAAGATTTGTAGGATTTCAGCAATTTCTTGGCACAATTTTGTGGCATATGCAAACCATGAAAACTGTAGTGTAGGATTTTTTCTGCCAGAAAAATAATGAAACTTCATTGTAACTAGTATACTGCTGCATTCTGGTGTTTCCTCTCTCCATATTGGTGTTTCTTTGCTGACCAGCCAGCTCCCAGCTGAGAGAGCCATTTCAGATCATGATGGTAGCCGTGAGAGTTCCTGAAACTGCACAGAAACTTGTCATAGTCAAGTTACTCTAGACTTGAGGATGTAAAGATGATGTGAATGTATCTCTGTTGGTTTAAGCATGGTGGTAATAACACCAAGGTTGTGGGTTTGGTCATGGGTCCCTTTTAACCCAGACTATTTTATGATTTTGGTTCTATAAAATTGTCACTTACCCCTCATGAAGTTAGATGTTCTTGAAAATTGAACCTGGTTTTGAAAATCATGAATTCTGTTAGCTTTTTTTAAAGTAATTTTTCTTTTTTTTTTCTTCTCTGAATAGGTAATATCCTTCTTGTAGATGGAACAGCATGTGGAGAAATAAAAATTACTGATTTTGGTCTGTCCAAAATAATGGATGATGATAGCTATGGGGTGGATGGAATGGATTTAACTTCACAGGGAGCAGGAACTTACTGGTAAGGCCTGGTTTGATTTTGCTGTTTAGACTTTGGATCATTGTTCAAATTTCGTAAATGCTGTCTTATAAAGCCAATTTGGAGAGACAACTAGGACTAAAAATATTAACATGGATTACAAACAAAGGTGTTTGTCCAGTACTGTGATGCTGGTATTCCCAAACGTTAGAAGAATAACTTAGCAAGTAAAATAAGAGTGTGTGTGTTATTTATTTCTTTATCTCTTTCTTTATATGTGTATGTATATATTTGTAAATAAATAAATATGGAGGTGATCACTGCAATTTAGAAACATGGTTTCCTCTGAAGAAGCAGATATTTAATCTTTGACTGCTGGTGGTTGAAGACATTTGACAGAGCTGTGATGATTAAGTGTGGGTGCTTAGTACTTGAAAATTGTAGGACAGGGATTACCAACAGGTAATGTCCTTAGGACAAAAGACTATTCACTCTTCCTTCCTAAAGGTTAATGACGGCTCAGCGGCTGTGATTTACTTTTTGTGTGCACTTGCATGCTTGTCCAAAACACTGGAGTTTTAGAGCTGCCAAAGCATAGGAATGACAATAAATATTTCATTGCTTACAGAAAATCTGTTTTTAGAATTTGGTCTCTAAAGATGCAGGTTCTTCATGGCACAGTAACTATTTGAGCCTGGGTATGTGCTGGCTTATGTCAGGGTGGGTGGATTAGAAATCCTGTGTTGGCCAGGTTGTTACAAGTCATTTCCTCACAGAGAAGCCAGTGTCATTCCCATTTGCTTTGCACCTCCTCCTGTATTCAGGAGTTGCATGTAATAAAGTTTTTGCCTTTTCCTTCAGAGATTTTAGAAAAGGAAGCACATCTACTTCCACAAATGCCACTGTGCACATGCTGTGAAAAAACGATTACTCAAGTTGAAACATTTTAGAAGTGTTAGGGTTTTGCTACTCTTTTTAATGCTTTACCTATTTAAATGTTTTCTCTTAGGAATATATATCAGAAAAATTTTGGCCTTTGGATTTCATCTGGAATGCCTCAGGCACTAGTGGTGCTGCAAACTTAAGAGTAAAAAAGGATCTGTAATCGTTACAGATTCATGATGAATCTCTCCATTTCTAATTTGTACTTTCTCTGAGCCCAAAATCTTCATTAGGGAGGGTAATACTTAGAGTGAGTTTGAGGTTGGGAATGAGTCTGTTCAAAGTACATTGCACAAACTGTCAGCAGCATAGCCCTGGAAGGGATTTCCTCAGTGACTAGGTCCAGTTACCTGCCTTCCCAGGCAGTTAGGTTATATAATCTCTTTTATAAACTTCTAGATGTTTATATTAAATTTAGTTAGTGTTTTGGCCCCAGTAATCTGATTTGAAGTGTCTTCTGTAACCTCAGTTCTCTGATCATTAGAAACTTAATCCTCTAATTTACAGACTATATTTATTTGTGGCCAGTTTATACTTGTTTGTTCCTGTGCCAACATTGTCCTCCCTCAAGTAGGTTGTGGCCCCTTCCTAGTACTTGCTCCTTGGTGTTTTCAGAGCCTTCACTTTTTTTCCCCTGAAATGTAGGCTCTTCATTCTTCAGATCATTTTAGTAACCTTCTTTGCATTTGTATCACTTTAAGATCACTTGTCTTGATTGTTGTAATCAGAATTGTAGACAAGTATTCCGGAAGAGAGTTTGTGATACTGTTTAAAATTATTTCATTTTCATCTCATTTTTCTGCCTATTTCCATTTCTACAAATATTTCTTCAAAGTTTCTACTTAAGTCTTACACACTGTTGACGAAAGAGTGCCTGTTCTTTAGTTGCCCTAATAGATTTTTTGCCTTTTTCAATTTTAAATATTACAGTCAATAATACTTGACTGCACTTAATACATTTGGAAGGTTTTGTTTGCTTTGTAAAGGAAGTTCCATTTCACCAGTTATTCTGTAATTCAGGAATGGCATGGGAACTTCCTCAACTTTCATTAAATAAAGTTCTCTTTCTGCAGAATATAGGGACAGAAATAACAATCGCCTTTGTCTATCATATATACCCCTCTGGGTAATGTTGCCATTTTTATTAAAAATTTGGGTAAAGGGCCTTTAAGCCATATCTGCTTTTTTTTTTGATTTCTAACCAGGCCTTACTGAAAAATGCCCTATTTGGCTTTCATCTTTTCTTTTCTTTGATAGATGGCTATGGTTCATATTTAACCTGGGGTCCCAATGAAAAAAAAAAAAAAGTGATAATTGGCTGTTTCGGTAAAAAAAGTTTGTATATGTGCTTGTGTGAACTAGGCCCCTCTATTTGACTAACTGTACAAAAGCTGCATTGTCAGTTTTGATGGGTTGCAGGATGTTGGAATGCAGATTGTAGGGCAGCTGTACAGTCGAAGCTCAGAGATGTGTAGCTGAAGTGCTTGTACAGTTTGACAATTGACCGCGTTCTAGTGAGGCCATACTTAGAGAATGAAATATATGTTTTGTTTTCCAGGTACTTGCCTCCAGAGTGTTTTGTAGTTGGCAAAGAGCCACCAAAGATTTCTAATAAGGTTGACGTGTGGTCAGTTGGAGTAATCTTTTTCCAATGCCTTTATGGTAGAAAGGTAAGGAAAAGATTAGAGATCTAAAGAGTTTTAGTGCAGGTGCCTGTTCTCAGTAGACTGTGAATTGCATTTGTAAAAACATGAATCTGCATGGAAAATTACTTGTGTTACTTTTTGGTGGTGTACATTGATTTTTGCAAAAAAATTAGAAAATCTTGCCTGTAACTTTTTTATTTGCAGAAGGGTTGACAGTTTGTATTAACACTGCAACAACATACTGTAGCATAAATATTTATGAAATCAAAGTAGTTGGATAAATCTCCTGAAAAAATAATGTGCTTATTTTGCAGCCATTTGGCCACAATCAATCACAGCAAGATATCTTACAAGAAAATACAATATTAAAAGCCACAGAAGTTCAATTCCCTGTCAAACCTGTTGTAAGCAATGAAGCCAAGGTAACTTTTAATATAATCTCTGAGTAAAACATTCATCTTAAAGGATTCAGCTGTAAAATTGTTGTTAAGCCAAGAGTGCTGTGGGACATAATAACCAAGTATGTAAAAAAACATAATTGAGAACTAACATTGGGATGTTTTTATTTAAGCAACCTTATTCTGGGGCTTCTCAAAATCATGTACTTCAAAGCAAAACTACATATATATATATATATATTCCAGAAATTTGCAAGTGGTTTTAAAGTAGGCCACCTCAAAAATTGTCTGCTTTGCTTTTTCCCAGAGGACCTTATGTGTCTCATTCAGGCTGTCTCAGTAGAAGTTCTTGTGAAGTGCTGCTGCTAACAGTAACAAGCTCTTTCTGAAAATAGTGAATGTTCTTCTCTGCAGCCTTATTGGCTGGAAGAACTATTTGACTACCAGGTACCTGAAGGATATGACCAGTAATACTCTTCCCCTTGAAAGGTCAAAGTCTGTGTGTATTAACTTAAAGCTGAGTTTAGAAACATGAATTTTTAAGATTAAGAATCTAGAAGATATTTTGATGCTGATTCAGGAAATGAAACTGCCAAAATAGTTGATCTGCCACAAAGGTGTTGATAGCATTGTGTACTGTATTTAAAAATCTTAGTAATATCAAATTCCTCTACACAAACTGTCTATTCAGAAACAGATTAAGGTTGTTTCCCAAATGATTACTACTGTGAGCATCTGCAACACAAATCCAATTCTGTGAAAGTGGGAGAAAATGTTTCATGTTATTTGCTTGTAAAAACTCTCCCAACTTTTGAAAAATATATTCATGACCAGTAGAATGGTTATTGAAGTTTCAGCAACTAATTAAATATACTTAGATTTGGGACACAAGATGCCAAAAATTTAGGAATGTTAAGATTCAGCTTCTAAAGATTAAATGGAAAGGAAACCTATTTTTAGAAGCAGTAACTTCCCAAGAAAATAAGTCTTTTGGGCACATAAACCTGCTTTTACAAGTGGTGGTGTATTTCTGTTCATTAAAGTTTCTAAAAGTAGTATTAGTGAGAGAGTTGTAGTTAAGGTTATGAAAAACTGGTTGAAGAATTGTAGTTAGTATTGGGGGTTTTTTTGTGGTTGAGGTTTTTGTTTGCTGTTCTTTATTTTTTTCACCCTCATTTGAAAACACTATCCCTTGAAAGCAGTTGACAGATACCCATCATGTAACTGATAACATTACATACTAAGAGTTTATATCTGTGTCTTTTAACTTTGCATTTCTTTGTCATTAGTAGTTTGTATAGAGGATGTTAGGAAAGAGTACATAGTTCAGCACAGAGAATTGGCAACTTCTTGCGTTCTCTGTGTATTTGCATGCTCTGTTTGTTTGAAAGACTAAAATAAACTTCCAGTATTCTCCACTCATATTAACCATTGTCATGTTAGCTTTCAGAGAGAGGGAGAAATTATTCTCTGGTGGAAATGCTATAAAACAATTTTAGACTAACTTCTTAATGCAGACCATTTACAATGACTGTGTAGAATCCAAATTGTTTTTCAGATTTATAGGCTTGGCAGTTGGAAAAGAACAGCTTGTAAACTGAAATTCTGATTTGGAAAACACAGAGATTAAATAAATATGGAACCTCAAATGACATTGTTAGTTAGTTTTCAGACTGTAACTGTCCTTTGATTCTCCTCACTGTTTCCTGTTTTGTGCACTGGTCTCCTTTGCTTCACACTAGTGTGGCTACAGTGCCACAAAACTGTGAAGTATTTTAAAAACATTTTACACACAAAGTGTTACTCTGAGGTTCTTGCAAATAACTGTTTACAGTTCATTTGTTTTGAAGGCTTTATTGTGAAGAATTTTATTAAAATATGTAATATCCAAGAACATGTGAATATATACTAACATATGTGCATGATTATTATATTGTACCTTGTTAATGCTGGATATGTAAATGATAGAAGTAAATTCTAGCATGATTCTTTGGAACTTGTATCACAGATTTTCTCCTTTAATCTCCAGTTTTTAATTGGAGCAAAGAACAAACAGCTGAACAGATTTATCAAAGGAGATATATGTAATTCTTTTAAATTAAGTTCTAAATTAAGTAATGATGTACTAATCAGTTCTGTAGCAATAATAGGGAATTTTTATCATTAAGTGTTGAAGCCCAGGCTCTCAGGAGACCAAATGTTCTGTGTGCTAGACATAAGACTTGACAGAAACTTTCAGCACAAAATGATTGGCATACACAGGATGGACCTAAACGTAGGGATGACATAGTGACTCAAGAACAGTTGTGAATTTAGCTACTGAGTTTTTCAATTGATTCAACAATTTTAAGCAGGTGTTGATTGAGTTTTTCATGGGAAGAGAGTTTCAGCAAGGTAGTGGTTTCCTAAATATTCTCTTGCTTATTGAGCACGGCAACCATCATTGTCAATTTCATGGTTTGCTATACCCTGTCATGGCACATGTGGAAATGCCTGTTTTCAGAGTCAGCTAAAGCACTGAAATTCTGTCCCTACATCATCCACCTATTCTTCCCCACTGAACTCAATGGTTTTAGAAGCTCATTAGAGAAAGTAGAAAGGTCTTGTTTTTCAATCCTCTGACACTTCCTGCTGGTTTTTATTAGTCTGTTCAGGCATAACACATGCAGAAATCTAATTGGTTGAGGTGCTAATGTTTTACTTGTAAATATAGTTCCTAAACATGGAAATGCATATTTGAAGTATATTGAAGATATATATATATTGAAGATAATTTGAAACCAATAGATTTGCTGATTTTTTTCTTTCTGCCATGATGTTACATTTTTTCAGTGGGCTCAGCAGTAAAATGTTACATTGTCATTTGAATTGAATTATTTAAGAACAAGAATTTATTTAAAAGCTAGTTTATTCAAGAGGCCTTGCCTATTTGCCTGAAATCAGATGTAAGTATTTGGAATGTTATTGTAACTTCCTACATTTCTTTTCTAGGCCTTTATCAGACGCTGTTTAGCATACCGAAAAGAGGATAGATTTGATGTCCACCAGCTGGCTAATGATCCTTATCTTCTCCCTCATATGAGGAGATCAAATTCTTCAGGAAACTTGCATATGACTGGCCTAGCAGCATCCCCTACACCACCTACTTCAAGCATTATTTCGTACTGAAATTTCTCCAGCTGAGGAATGGGTTGATACCTTTGTTTAGTTTCCAGATATAGACTTGAGCTTGAAAGCATTTGAGTGTTTTTACACAGGATAAGTTTGATAACTGTGTTTTCAGACTGAAGTCCTCCTACATAGTGTCATTTGTATGATTGGAATGGATCATGGACTGTGAATAAATGTACCCTTCTGAGAAACACCGTTAAAGTTTGAAGGATGAAGGATGACACTTCCTGTTACAAACTAGCAGGTATACTGTGTTTAAGACTGAAGAAAAGGTTTTTAGTTTTTTCTGGGGAACATTGTAAATAATCTTTTTAATACTTTAAAGTACATTGGTGGATACTGGAAAGTTCTAACATGAAGGGTAGTTTTTCATTATTTAAATAAAAAAGGGTAGTGAGCAAATTTGAAAACACAGGAAAAATTTTGTGCCTGGTTATAAACTAAATGAACTGCCATCTTTCCAAGACATTGATCTTTTGAAACCAAAGTAAGGAGTGTGAGACAGTGAAAGATAATGTTCAGCATCAGATTTCTCTAATAAAATTGGAGTATTTCATTTGGCTACTCAGGCTTGTACCTCCAAAATTGTGGTAGTGTTTCACTGAATTTAGATTGGAAGGGTGATATGGAATTCCTGGTACTTATTTCTGAAATAGATTGCTAATTTTGAAATCCATTCAGTTTTTAAAAAATACTATACTTGCTGTGGTATTGAAACTTGTGAAACCTTCCAGGCTTCTAATAAAAGCAAGCAACAATATGAAACCAAATGCAAGCAGGTCATGTATAATGTTCTATGCAGGAATAATGATAAATTCCCTTCTAGCTCTATTGTAAATTGTTGTACAGATGTCACATTTTCAGTTAAATTTCAGCAATTTATTCCTGTACAAATGTTTAAAGTATGGCTTTTTCTAATTGGATATTGTATTTTTTTTAAGTCTCCCTCAAGGCGCTTTTAATTGTTGCTAAATGATGTTGCTTTTACTTTTACAAGAGTCAGATGACCTCCTTAAGGTGCGAGTCAACTGTACGAGAGATTGAGAATAGGCAATTTGTTAACAATCAAGGCATGTGAAGCAGATCTGTGTTGGCAATATACAGTACAGTTCTTTAAGTCAGTTTATTGCGTTCTCATCCTGCAGAGCGCATTGATAATAGATGTAGAAGTTGCTCATGGTTATTCTCCATTTCTGGAAGTTCCTATCAACAAGGAAATGTTTCTTGTGGCTTGTACAGATATTTTAAAATGTGAAACATTTTCTAACTGCCTTGTATGGTAGAAACTTATTTTTCAGAACAGTGTATCTCTCTCCTGTTCACTATTCTTTTTACTATCCCATTCTTGATGCTGAATACCTATATGTAATTTTGTCCATGTTGCAGAAAGAGGAGGCTGTATTACCACAGGTTTTCATTTAGTATTGTACAGTTAAACTGTTGCTCTTGTTTCTGATGTTGCAAGCCATTTTGTTTTCATTGTATATAAAGAAATGTTAACTGTCTCTTTAAGATGCTGCTGAAATTGTAGAGAATGTAGCCAAAACAGTAATAAACAACGGCAGTTGAAATTTCAAGGTTTTCATTGTTTTTACATTTCAGCATAAGGCAAATCACATAACCATATCACTGATTAACATGAAAATATTTGAAGCAAACTCTTCTTAATTACAAACAAAAGGCCAGTAATACAATAATTAATTTAAGTAACATTGGAGTTGAAAGGGGAAGATTCCATGAAACTTAAAACATCTGTCATGATGAGGTAACCAAAACTTCATTTCATTGAACAGATGTCACAGAAAGAACTCGTAAGTATTTCAGTGGTCCTTCTTTAAATATTGAGCTGTGGAATAAGATTAGCTCATAGAATTATTAGAAAATTAGACACAAACAGAATACTGGGACTCTGTCCTTTCCACTCTCTACAGCACAAGACCAAGTGCAGAGTTCAAGAAGAATGTGCTATAGCTGTAAGTTCACATTAGATTTCATTCCTCCTTATTCTGCATGTTGATAATGGAAATTGAATTGATGGTTTTACCACACAAAAATATGTAGAATAATGTTAACTGTGTTTTTATTTATTTGAAATATGTTATGGTTACCCGTAGTAATGGTAAGTTAGGCAGTATATTAGAGAACTACTTAAGTACCTGAGAAATTTACAGCTACCTGGAAGAGGAGATCTATTTACAGACTTGTTTTTCCTATGGTTAGGATCTGGGAATAGACTGTTGTGGCTGAATACAGGACATTTAATTCAGCATTACAAGTATATGTTTCTGAAACTTAAACACTCACTTTAAAAGTGCTTCATACAGGAATTATTTGAAAGAAATAGCTTTCTCATCTCATCTTTTGAATCAAAGTTGCAAGATTTTTACCCAATAACACAGTTGTGTTTGTGTTAACATCTTGTAGTACTGTTAATGAAAACTTTGTATCCCCAAGTGGACTAATTCTGTGGTCACAAGAAGACTTCTGAGTTGTGTGTTTGGTGGCTGCTACTCAGCAGTTTGTACTTTTGGGATAGAAGTACCCTTGAGGCTGAGTTTAGGTCCCTGAATTATGCTGCTGGTGGAGTGCTGATCCACTTCTAGGTAATTCATGTGTCAGGTGTGCAGTCTGTATTTCATACCCGTTTTACTAACTTCACCATGTGTCATCCATCACTCAGTCTCCCAAGCTTTCTCCTGATTTAACAGCAGGTAGACAAAAGAAATGAAGTTAAACATCATCATGCAGTTCTTAACAAATCTTGGAAATAAAAGGCTTCCTTTAAATTCATAAACACTTTAAATGTCTGCACTGGAAGATTGTAGAATACTACATTACTGTATAATAATAATAAAACCCTTTACATATGAATTAAGTGACTGTAAGAGAAGTTACGGACTTTTAACTGAATGTAGTGCTACATCCTTGCAGCCAGAGTTAACATTGGGTGGCTTGTTCCAGCAAAACAATCGTGTTTTGGCACTATTTCACTTATATTAGCACTGAATTTATTCAGATTTCACTCTGGAGCATTGGACACTTTGAACTTGGTCTACGCCAGTTGATAGATACCAATTTCGTGGAGGCCGGTCAATATTTTGACTTTCTGAAAAGTGCTTTTGATGCTCGTGGAAAGTCGGGAAATGCATCATGGCAGTAGCAGGCACCAGAACGAGCGCGGCCCGGGGAGCTCCGCGCTGCTGCGACCCGCGTGGCAGCCTAGGCAGGTGACTGCGTGTTTTAAAATCAGCAACCCCGAAAAAGAAAGCATGTTTTGGAATTTAAAGCATCCTGCGTGTTCCTGCTCCAGCTTTGATGTCTTCCCGAACGTGTGAAAACCACGGGTCTAAGGCGGGGCCACCAGCCCGGCCGGGCCTCTCCTTCCCCATCCCACAGCTCCCGCCGTCAGGCAGGACACGGCACATCCAGCCTGGGGCCGGGATGCAGGTCCCCCACAGCGCTGCTGCTTCGGCCTTGCTCCGGACTGCGGCCCAGCGGGGCCTCGGCTGGGCAGGTGCAGCACCGCCCCCGCAGCCACGTTGGGTAGGGGAGTGGTTCGGCGAGGGAAGGGAGCTGCTGGGGAGGTGAGAAGTGTCTCTGGATCGTTTTTTATTCTTAAAAGAGCCTCAGGACTTGGTGCTCTTCTCCAGAAGTGGGATAATGCATTGGGAAGGGAGACTGGGGAGCCTGGCCTGGTGGGGTAGGGACCTGGGCGGTGTATCAGGACAGGGAAGCCTCAAAATTTGGAGACACTGTGGTTAGAGTGTCTCGATATCAATGTCTAAAATACTTGAGTCTCGTAATTGCTATTGCATTTTTTAAAAAATATTTTTTCTCCATATCAGCCACAGCCAGAGTGAGGACTCTGGTTTCATAGCTGAGGGGCGCCAGGCAGCACAGACTGATGGTGTTTCCCCTGCACAGCCCCACACTCCCTGAGCCAGCCAGCGCAGCGTGTCCGTCTGCTGCCACATCGCGGGGACCAGGGCACAGTCGTGTCCCAGCATGCGCCTGCCATGGGCTTCAGGGTGTGAATACCCTTCCTGAGGCCTGCACCATACCTGGCTCCAGGTAGCCGTGGACTGTAGAGTTGAGGACGGTGTTGCCTTTGTAGGAAAGGTAAGACTGCACATTTTTCAGAGAAATAATGAATGATCCAGCAATCTCATGTCTTTGTGATCACAGATTGGTGAAAGGAGTCTAATGAGATACAAAGAGCTCCCTGAACCACCATTCTGGGAGTCTGGTGTTACATACCTGCCACCTGAGGCCAGTGTGTTTCCAAGCACCCCTTCCAAAAACAAAGCAGGTTTTACTTGGTCCTCAATGCTTACTAGGCAAGGATCCCTGAAAAACTCTCTAGCCTCTTCCAATACCAAGTTTGGCTCAAGTTTACTTATATCCTGACAAATTTATCCACCTTGTTCTTAAAGATGCCTATCAGTGGAGGCTGCATTACATATCCAAGTGATCTATTCTAGCTTTTCCTAGCATCCAGTCTTTCTTACTGCTCTTTAAGCTTATTATTTCCGGTCCTGTGGCATGAAAAAGTTTCCTGCCACGCATAATATGTGAGCCTTGCTTTCTGTATGGCCACCATGTATTTAATTTTGAACTTCATGCGTATCTTTTGGAATTAAGATTATTATCCTCTGAACAAGTGAGGTTCTTGCAATAATATTTTCAGATACTCAACTCAGAATGCTTGGGAAACTCTTGCAGTTGGAGAAATTAGATTTTTCTTTTTTGCTCTAAGTAACTGAGTCACCTTGCAATCTTTCCGCTGTGCTATGTTTCCCAGGCCAGTAAAATTCTGGGTATAAGTCAAGGAAAAATGCTTTCCCTAGAAAGCTCCTTTTGTATCTAGTGCCTCAAGAGCTAATTGTGTATCATTAAGAAATTACAGGATGTTTAAATTTCAGAATCCCCTGGTACAAATCTATGGCTATCTTTTTCTCTACACCATTAAAACACTTAAAGGGACTTTCTCTGTAAACAGTGGAGGAGATCAAAGCCACATTTGCTATGTCCTCTGAAGACGTGCTGCTATCAGACCTGCAGGTCAGCCAGCAAAGTGAAATGTTTTCTTGCTCTTTTGTGAAAGCTATGCCATGGTATTTATTTAGCAGAGCACAACTCTGCAGACCAGTGGAACAAGTGTTTCCTGGGAAGAGAATGCTATGGCCATGGCCCTGAGCCCCTGGCCCATTAGTGTTTCTGTAGTTTTGCAGTTGACAAGCAGTCCCTGGACATCACCCTTGTGTTTGCTGTTACTCTTGGGTAACCTGTTTACCCAGCAGGTATATGCAAGGTTTAAATCAGTTTTGCAGGTGGCCTGGGGTTGTGGCTTCCTGTTATTTGTACTATTGATGTCCAGGGAGGTTGTGCAATTGCACCCTTCTCCAAAACTAGAAGGACAGTTCTTAGCAGAGTTATTGTCTTCAGTAAGGTCTGGGAGCAGCTACAGCTCAAAGAGGCATAAGCAATATCCAGCATTTCAGTGCTTAGAAGTATCTGTCAGAACCTTACTGAATCAATATCCTAGTTTATTTTGATATTGGAATACTGAAATATTTATAGTTCAGGAGAGAAGACACTTTCAAACCAGCTGCTTCTAAATATTGTTCACTAATAGAGGACTAAGATAGTTTAAAGTATCAGTGGTATGTGGCTTTGTAAAAGGCAGTGTATTATGTTCAATACATTGGCTGTATGTACAACCATGGGGTTATTTTTTTGTGGTTCTAGTTGAAGGGATAAAAGTGCCACACACATCTACAAGTCAATGGCTTTTACGTAATATATGCAAATATTGTATTTCACTTTGTAGTACGCTTAGGTAGGATCTGGCAGTATGTGTCTCCTATTGCCCAAATGAATTTTAACTTAAATTTATATATTGTCTGCACACCTTTCACTGCAATGGAATAGTTGGAACTGGGGCTTGTAGAGAAAGAGATCCTGTGATAGTTTAATATGTATCTTCCAGCCCCCAGACACTGGCCTTGCAACTTCTAGAACAGCTGGTGGTGTGTCCAGCAGTGCTCCAGTATGTCACCATGCAGCCATGGTACATGATGTGTGGAGGATGCTCTCCTGAAATATGCAGTGGTTAACAATTGGATGGATAGCAAAGATGCCTGTAAGAATCAGTGTAATAGCAGGGTGATGTGTGCAGGGCCTTGAAAAACACTATTTTAATACACAGAAATGTATTTTGCAGCATGAGCTCTTTCCTGTTCATATCCTACTAATGCTTCCAGAAAAGAGCTGTCAAAATACAAGACAAGGGAGAGACGATTTCTTGTGTTTTGTGTCTTAACTTGTTGGGACACTCATGGCTTTAGCAGGCCTGGAATGAAAGCTGGAAAAGGGAACTGATTATCTGTTAGCATTGGCAAAAGCTTTGCAGGAAAGAACACCAAGAACTGCATTCCTTTGTGCATTTGTGAGCAGACCCAGTAGATCTTCACTTGCCTTTATTGGTAGAACAGCAGTTTCCACTAAAACTGATAGAACTAGCAAAGATTTAAAGGACTCAGAGAAGTAGAATATGCCCCATGCTCCCAGAATTCTGCCATTTACCCTCCTCTGCCTTTGGGCTGAGTATGGCAGAGGAACACGATTTGCCAAATAGCCACATACGGGGGCTGCCCTAGAGAGGTGGGGCATCTTCTTTCATTCCCCTAGATTTGTCCCTATAAAAAGCCACATGAAGAGTTACTGCACAGCTTTGTATATTTGTATAATGTAAAACTTCCTTCATGACAGACGTAATCATCCTAACTGCTGCACAAATGGTTTGTTTCAGTCTTGCAGCTGTGGCTCACTGGCTGCTGGCAGAGCTCTCATCACTGATTTGAGCACCAGAATACCTTTCCTGCATGCCCTTCTATTGCAAAGACAGGTAAGTAACGTGTTAGTTGTCAAACTACACTCGCCCATAGTGGATTTGGAGCATCTTGTTTCAGTGGTTAGATGTCAATTCATACACATTTATATGAGACCACAAAATCCTCATGCTGCTTGTAGGGTTACATAAGGATGTATCAGGTGCTGAGCTGATCTCATAAATTGTCTTCTTAGAGCTGTCAGGATAGTTTTATTACTGAGACCAAACACATTCCAATCTAACAAATTAGCATATCCTAAAGGTTATTCTCCTATTACCCAATTAATAAAACCTTTACAGATAAAATAGAAGAATTACTCCTCTGTCATCCTTTATCATCTGTCAGGATTCCTGGGTTTTTAATGACCCTCATCCTTTTCCACTTATATTAATACTTTAATATATTGCTAAAATGAAAATCTTAATATGTAGGTAGTACATTCAACAAAACACGGTCCTAATGGTGAAAACTGTAGAGATTGGTGGTTTTTCTCCTTATCTCAGAGACCACTGAGAGGAGTTCAGCTGAATTACACTGAGATAGCTTTTTCTATTTGGGGGCATGTTTTGATGGGTTCTGTTAACATGAGGCAGCAATGTGAAGGTCTCTTTTCCTTTTCCTTTTTTTTTCTTTTTCTCCTTTCAGGTTTTGCAAAAGATTACTTAGGTTGCAAAGAATTTTGCTAGTTTTGTGCTAAGGAGCAGGACAGGTGAGCACAGAGATCATGGGGAAAAGCCAGTATGAGCCATTCCTATTTGAAACTGGGGAAAAACGACCAGGAGTCAGCTGGGCAAGGCTCCAGATGGATGGTGTGACTGAAATAACACTTCAGCTGTACTCATTTAGATAACTTGATGTGTGTCCAGAACACTTTCAGACTCAGCCACTATGCACTGGGGGGATAGAAGGTGAATTGCTCTAATGGCTAGTGGCAAAGTTGTGTTTCATATTTAGATATCCAGAAAGCAAACCCAGGACACAAGGGGAAAATTAGTGCTGCCTGACCCATCACAACTTTATTAGCAGCACTTTGGTGCTTATAAATCAGCCTCTGTCTAAAATCAGGGAGGTACATCAAAACTCAGCTTGCCACTGGAGATGTGCCTCAGACATAGTGTCAGCAGCAGCCCAGGAAAGGAAGCACCCAGTTTCCCAGTGCTCACTAGATGGCAAAGCAAGGTGCTCTATTCAGACTGCTGAACATCTGCTTTACCTGTCTGCACCACATTGGCATGACACAGAGCATGGGCGTGGCAATATCAGAGCAGCAGATGCCTGTAACTGAACAGTCAAGACTGCCTGTCCCTCTGGGATGTTGGACCAAGGCTTCTCTGTCTTCAGCAGGCAGAGGATTTAAATACTAATGACACTAATTTTCCTAGAAACTGGCATGGGGTATTGGAATTCAGTAGCATTTGGCTGTATTTGGATAGCAATTGACTCAACAAATACTAAGAGAAACGTGTTTCTCTTATAGGTTACGTAAAACAGGAAGGAATAGGTTGTAACAAACAGTGCAGGAAAACTTACTGCTTGTGCCGGTTTGGACAAACCTGGAGGAAAATATCCTCTGACAGAAGGCAGGTTACAACCAGCCCTCCCCCACCAGGTTTGGAAAAAAAAAATTTTTCCTCGGAGGAAAGTGAAAGAGATAAAGACTATTTATTTAACAAACACACAGGAAAAGGGTAATAATGCTAAACAATAAAACCTCTCGCTGTGGAGAGAAACCTGGGAAAATTTCAGAGTCCTTCTGTAGGTGTGGTCTCTCTCCTCCTCCTCGGAGCTGGGTCGGTGTGGGCCCACCTCCAGGGCCTCGGTGGAAAATTCTCCAGATGTGTTCTGATGTTGAAACAGTCCAGAAGAGAAGAAGGGAAAAAAATCCAAAGTCCCAGGAAAACAAAGTTCAACTTTCTGTCTCCTGACGAAAGCTGGCTGGAAAGCAAGCAGGGTGCTTCCTCTGCTCTTGCTACCGCAGCAGAGGAGTGTGTATCTGTGTCCTTGAACAACTGCTTTGAAAAGTTCACTCGGTTTTTTCCCTCTCCCCCCTCTCAGGTTCAGTTTAAAAGCACAGAAAAGGCACAAAATTAATTTCTGGGCATAGAGCAGTGATAGGGGATACAACATCATAAAGTCAGTCCAAGACACTAGACTAGACTTTGTAGAATCCATCTGACTTGAAGCAGGAGTCTTGAAATAAAAATCAAAGCCTCTGGAGTGAAGCTTTACTTCTGCTTGGAGTTCGCAGTAGTATTGAGATGTGTCTAGGAAAAGGATCTCTGAAAAAACTTAACTCCAACAAGGCTAAATTTTGTCTTCTCAACTTTTGTATTAAGCCCTAGGCCCTTATTGGGAAACTTTGGACTTTTAGGTGCTCAAATACTAAAACGATGAATCTATGAAATGCATTGATTGATGTCCATAGTTGGAAGCGTGACTGACAAAATATATTTATAATTGCTGGAAATGTAATTCAGCTCTTCTCTTTGCTCTGGACTTCACTCTTATTACTGCCATTCTTGTAATTTGAAATGACACAATCTAAACTCAGAAGCCTTTAAAAGTATTACTTTGTAATGTTCAAGTCACACATTTCCTTGTGATGGTCACTGCTTAAGATTTCTAACGTTATTTATAGGACATTGTGCTGATAAAGGTGAATTAAGGATAGGAGGTAGATCTAAATTAATTTGGTGAAACTAATTGTGGTAGCTACTACTACTGCAAGGGAATTTTTTCACGTAAGAAATTATAATGTAGTAGTTACTAATCCAAATAGCATGGCTCTTCTGTTTTAGGGCAATTAAATATCCTTTTACCATTGAATATTTTGTTGTATTTTTGACCTGAAACAAATATTTAGTGTAAAAGTTATCTGAGTGCTTCACATAAATTGATTCCATTACAGTGTAGTTGTACATTAGAAGTTTCTTTCTTAATAACTAAAAATATTGTTTGGCATTCTTTTGTGTGTCTGGACAGCAAAATTCTATTTCATGGCTGCTAGACTAAAGTCACAAATATGGTGTGAGAGCTTTGGTGCTCTTGGTCCAGGGTTTAACACCACCCTGTTTAACTGGAGTTAACTAGCTGGAGATGCGGGTTGTGCAGTCAATGTAGGCAAGCCCAGGGTTCACCCCTGAGCCCTTTGCACCCACAGCCTCCCTCCTTCAGCTTCAGGCCAAGGAGCACCCAGCTGTGTGCTAGGTCTCCTCAGCTGGCAGGCGTGGGGGAAAAGGCAGCCCTCTTTTTAGGCTGGGTTACCCCTCAGCCAGGACTGAGAGCTGACCCGGGCCGCAGGCAGCCACTCGAGCGCAGGCACAGTGCCAGGAAATGGGGGTGAGCACTGGGGGGCGTGGGGAGCAGGGGGAGGGACACTTCGCAAAATGGCAGCGTCTTAGCTTGGAGCAGGAAGAGTCTTCCCTTTCAAGTCAGGCTGCGCTCCTCTCAAGCCCCTGGAGGAGGAAGGGCTTCCCAAGAGGCAGGCTTACCCTCACAGCTGGGCTCTGGCTTGCTGGCTTTCCCTCAGGAGGAGCACCTCTCCTAATGGGGACAGTTGGCTCTCTATCCTAGCAGTATTCTCAAATTTTCAGTGTGTGGACATCTTGCTGGAGATGCACACATGACTTCCTTCTCCAGGCATGAGAGTCCAACCAAAATTTCCAAGAAATAACAATCACAGCAGTGACCAAAGAGATGTGGGTGCTTACCAGCATATAAGCCATCAGTGCCATTTCTGCCTCATTGTCTCCAGGGGGTAGGAGTTACAAAAACCTACCATCTTTTTTAAGCATTCCCTGACTAAACTAATGCAGGAAGAATTTGGTGTTCTAATTATTCCATATCGCTGAGTTACTAAAGTATAGCTCCTCTACATCCTGCATGAATTCAAGCATCTTAAGTTCAAATCTAATACTCCATCTGTGTTCATTATCCTTTGGACACCCAAAGCTGAGGTGACACTGAGCATCAAATGCCTTTGCACTCTGTGACTAAGCAATGACATCTCTTCTTCGCAGATACATACCAATCCAGGATGCAAGTGTAAAATGCTTTCATAAGTGCAATAAACTTTAGTTTTGAGGGCAGTAAAATTCTCAATAGTTTTTATATGTGGTTCAGTTAAAAAATAGTATTTCTGAGTCAAACAAAACCACTGATAAAGGATTAGCAAATACTGAAGCTGTGGTAGGCAGCATGTTTGCACTCTATGCTTTTAGAAATGCTGATGATGTTTTCAAATCTTTGTGTTTTTAGATGGAGCTTCTTAACACTGAATTTTTAACCAGACCTAAAAGGAAAACAGGTGTTTGCTTCTTTCCTCCCTGCCCCATTCCTTCGAGAATTGTCTGGTGCAGAACTGCTTGTTTAAACCCCACCTTTCTCAAACTGAAGACATGCTCATTGATGTTTTGGACAGTTACTCTGCACATGGACTAAGAGTAGGCTTCTTCTCAGTGAGCCAAGATCTGTCTTTGGGGGCCTTTTCTTCAGGGAGTAAGGGAGTGGGTCTCCTCTCTTCCTCAGCTTGAGCCTCTTGGTAGAAGTCACAGATTTATGTTGCAATGCTAGGTTTAGTTTAGCAAGCTGCAGCTTTCCCGGAGAGCATAGCAGGGCTGCTTAGGGCAGGACAGCCATTCTCTGCCCTCCCATAGTCCTTTCGGACTTCCCTGAGCTCCTGCTCTGGTTAGCTGGGCTCTGAAACACAGTGAACAGCAAAGGAGGTGAGAAGGGTCCCTCCCTGAGGGTTTCAGAGGACCTTTAATGGTTACATCTTTTCCCGGCAACCCCCAAAGACAAAGCCCTTGTGCTCCGGGCACAGGGGGGGTTTTGTCAGGGGCTCAGGGGCGGTACATGGGCGGAGTTGGGGTACAGGAACCAATAGGGAGAATCCGAGGGAGTGGCCAGGGCTAGGGGCAGGGGAAAGCAGGGCTGGGGGGCGGGAACAATATGGGATCGGAAAAGCCGGGGGTAAACGGATCACCACAGATTTAGGGTGGCTTTCTAGAATCTTGCTGAAATCTGCTAGTAATTGGACTGAGCCAAGTAGTTAGAAATAATATTTGTTACCAGGTTAGTAGTAATAAACTGGTCAAGCCATTAAAGTGAATCCCAGAGAGATATGGATTGGGTCAAGTGCTTGACCATGACTGGGAAGGTAAGACACAAATTCCTGCAAACTTTGATGGTTTGCATTTAAAGAGATAGACAGACAGAACATACACACATTAATGCATACACACAAGTTGTACAGGAGCAGACCTAAGCATGTTTTGTCTCAAACATTCTGAGTATTGCTACAGGAAAGGTGATGAGTGGTGATGGTCCTGCAGACCCCTGCAGAGGTGGGGCAGCACTGTTCTGAGCCAGCTCCCTGCCTGCCCTGAGACTTGTGCTCAGTGTCCTATCCCCCAGCGCACTTCCTGGAGAAGGGCTGACTCTGCATTTGCAAACAAAACAGTGCCGAAAATCTAGTTTACATAAGAGTCATGCACCAGGTTAACTGTAAAAGGATTGGCCCCCACTCTCCCTCTTTTTCCTGGCTTCCTCTTTCACTCTCGACAATCCGTGCAGCAGGACCAACACGGGATCTAAGGACTGATGATATTTTTTGTTTTCTTCCGTTGCTTTTCCTGGGCAAAGCACAGCTATCACATTCTACTCTGTAATCTGTACTGGAGTTTATTGTGGGAGTGGGGAGCTTCTGGAGGTGTGTTGTGCCTTGTGTGACAACACCTTTGATGATTGCTGTGGGAATTGAGAACTTACTGAAGTGTACAAAACAAAGGGCTTGATAGCCAACACCTTTGGGGAAGTGTATTGTAAGAGTTTAAGGGGTTTTTAGCCAGTACCTTTTTAGTCTAAATAGGGGCTGGTTGCTACAGTTATGGCAAGTGTACAATAAAACCATAAATGTTCCTGACACCTGGTATGGTGTCTTTGTTCAGCCTGATGAGAATTTATAACAAACATCATGATGGATCATTACAACAAGCATATGGAAAATATACTGCCTCTGCTTTGTTGAGACTATAGAAACCCAGGCACTCACTTCACGTGTACACACAGCCCCAGTACAGGAAGCTGAGAAGTCATGAGACCTCTGGACTCTCACAGCAGTGTAAATATCAAACACAAGCCATTGCTTATCCAACATTTTTCACTTGTAAGTGGTGAAGTGTCAGCATCTTTTCTATTTATGACTCAAGCAGACAGGTCCTTAAAACGATCTCATAGGAGAGAGGAGTACTAGATATGAAGAGGATTACAACAGGGGAAGCAAACACTTGCCCTTGTGAATTTGTATGAACTATATTTAGAATTTAAATCCAAGCATAATTAAACAGTGCTAATGAGACAGAGGGACTTATCTTCATTTGGTGTATAATTGGTATCACTGATTTCCTCATTCAGTTTTTCCTAGTTTTAAAGCCTTCTTGTTCCAGTGAGATTGGATGGTAAAAGCTACCCTGTGGAGAGAAAGTATGTGGCCTGGAGTTAAATTCAGTTGGAAGCCTTTTAAGGGATGCTGCTTTCTTGATAGCATCGATAACTGACAGCAAAGACACCTGTGAATGTGTAGCCAACAGTCGAGCAAGGCAATCTTCTTGCGGTGTACCCTTGAAAAATGCACACAATTTTATAAAGACCATAATGGGGAAGAAAAGTGCACCCTTTCCAGCAAGGGAAACAAAATACAGTAAGAGTTTTAATAGTTGGAGGTATGTAACTCACCACTATTAACTGAAGTTTGACTTTCATCTCAGGAATATGCTCCAACTCATCCAGGAATGTGAAGCTTGCATAGAACTTTTGGTGACATTTTATGGTGGGCACACTGCAGCAGGTCTGGGTGGAAGATGGTAATGATCTTACCCAACTTAAGTAGCTATGAGCCCATAACCAGAGCAGCAGCCTCTGTTACAGCTGTGTGCCAATAGCTGATTATATTGCTGAGCAAAGGACAACAGCTACCTGCAGCTGCAGGGACTGGACATTTTTTTTTTACCTAGTCAAAGCCAGTGAAGAAGTGGCTGCAATAGGCAAAGTCAAGTTACCAAAGTTCCATTTTTGCTTTGCAGTTTTGTCTTTGGTTGGATTCAGGCTCCTTTTAATTATGCCTCAAATGGATACAATTTTTTTTTTTTTTAGGGTTTAATCCACATCCATTGTTCCAAACTGCAGCAAAATCAGCTATTTCCTAAGGGATAGCACAAAAATGACTATGCCTGTACATTTCAGTGCTGCCATGCATACCAGGGTGCTTGTGCTTTATCGGCTGACAGGGGTGCTCAGAAGCATGGGACTTTGCTGTGCCTCACATCCTAGCGGGAGTGCTTGCAGCCAGCTGGAATCTGTTCTCAGTGACTGCCTGTAAAGAGTCTCCAAACCCTCTTCCCTCCAAAGTGACCACCACTAACCAAATGCCTGTTCACCCACTGAGCCAAACCAGTTCAAAGAGGAGCACTACAGTGTCTGTGAGTAAGCTCTGCTGGATAGGAAGAGGATAGAGTGAGATGAATCCCACAAAAACAGCAAATGTTTTTCATCATAGTCCAGTAATTCAGCACAGACTTATTCTTTGGGTTGCTGAACCCAAGACTTTGTTTTGTCCTTTTCTGGAAGGGGATTTGAACACTTCCCTGCTAAGACAGCTGTGCAGATTAATCTGAGACATAGGAATTGTTACGAGCATTTGGTGTCAATTTCCCTTTGCTCAGTTTCACTGGACCACTCTGACCATGTCACCCTCTGTAAATACCCCTCTCTCTTTTGGAGGCTGTCTCTTTTGACCACTTAGAGCCTTGTTGCTGTTCCATAAGGTGTGATTTGCAGCTGTATTTCCTGTTCATCATTGCCTATCTAGGCTATTCAGTCAGCCCTCTGGCTACTTACTGATAGTCAACAATACTGTGTTTAACTTTCCAGGGGAACAGATCATTTTAGAAGTTGTTCTGCACCCCAAAAATACCTTCATCTACTTATATATTTCACAGAATGGCATGTCTGCTCTTGCTGCTTTTTCACAGTAACAGTCCAAGTGTTCAAGCTCTTAACACTGCCTTGTGGTTGAACAGCAATGAGAAACACCATTGGTAACAAGAACTGAGAGCAGCACCAAGTACAACTGCACCACTTGTGAGCAATCCAGAGCCACAAACACTTGTCCATCAAGTTCTGCTGAAAAGATGCCCTTTTTCAAAAGCAGGATTTCTTTCTGACTGAGCTGTGTAACAGAGATCCTGACTGTCTACAGCCATGAAAAATCCCATAACTCTCAAAGTGTCAGAGACTGGAGTCTTAAAAAAATTTAAAAGTCTTATCACTGCTTTCTGCTGCCTTAAACATAATTTGCAATTATATTCCTTTTTAACCATCTTAGCTTAACTGCTGGGAAGTCCCACTGTCAGGATTAAACAGATGTTTTATTTCCTGCCAAAGGTGGGTGAAATAATAATCACCAGCTCTGCCTCATTGGCTGCCATGTGGTCTGGAAAGGCGCCATATGCCCAGCACTCAGACTGCTGCAGACAGGAGGCTGGGGGCACTATTTATTATTTGCCTAATCAATTTAAATACTGTCGTTCTTTCAGAAAGCACATTTCTAGTCTTTATAAGGAGATATGTACAGGACTCATCAAGCAACCTCTTCTAGTGAAGTGCATCTTCTATTTAAACGGCCAATATTCTGCTTGCACAGCATATGGGGCTAGAAGCAAAGACCTTGCACTTGGAGCTGCGCTGTGCTCATGAGCTGCTCTCAGCATCACAATCAGTTGTAGAGGTTGTTCAAGTTCAACCCAAATAACAACAGTTTTCTTTTAATACTTTTGAAGAATTCTCCTTGAAGAGAGCGTGGTGCCTCTCCTCCAGCACGCAGACAGTGTGGGTGGAGCAAGCTGCTTGTTGCTGACCTGCCTCTGGAAAACTGCTGCTGGGCCTTCACAGTGATGGCATGTGGTGTCTCAGGTGGCAGGTGCAGGGCAGTGTCTCTCTCCCACTGGCAGACTTGTGATCCTCTCTCAGGCTAGCCCACGTCTTCCACAGAAGCTGCAGGGCCCTGTGGTGAGCACAGGCTGGGGCTGGATGGGTGGTGACCAGAGCGTGCAGAGCATGCCAGGCATTGGATGTGGGTGGCGACTTCTGCTCCTTTCTTGGGAGGTCCAAGGAGAAGCAGTTGAAAATGCATGGGCACTCCTTGCATGAGGATGGGAAATGAGGAGTCCTCGGCAAGAGGTGACAGTAGGACCCCTCTGCTCCATGGAGGAGCCAAGCAGAGTTCCAAATGCAGTGAGTAGTGAGAAGACAGCCATCTGGCTTCTGTCCTTTAACAGCTCTCTTTCACCATCTCTCTTCCTGTACACCACAAGAAATCTCCGTGTTTTTGGCAACCCCTTGTAGCCTTTCTGAATCATACTGCAAGGTCCCATCTACAAATGACTGGTAGAGTAAGGTGAAGAGAGAAAAAGGGGAGGAAGATGATATAGTGGACAAGAATCTGAGAGGCCTTCAGGCCTTATCTTGAAATATTACCTCGGTAGCACTGGTTATGGCAGCAACCACCAAGGCAGCAAGTCCTTCAGAGCAGGAGCTAGCAATGTACTTATTGAGGGAGGGTGTTGCGTTGCCAGAGGCAGAAGTTTGTGGACTGACAAGTAGGCACTGTGAAGACAGGAGTAAAGGCTGACATAAGTACTTCTGCAGATTGATGAGGGACTTGGGAGCAGACTATACTGACCTCCAGCAGTGCGTGTCTGCAGGTAAGGATGCACGAGCACGCTTCTGCATGAGTGACATATGGCAGTTTCCAAGGAGTGTTTGAAAAACATTTGGTTCAGTTCCTCGCAGTTCTTAATATTTTACCCTGAATTCCTCCAAGTCTTCCTGTTCCTTCATGATGTGTACTTTTAGGCTAAAAATATTCAGAAGCACAATGCAAATCCATAAGTACATTATTTTTGTTAGTTTTAGTAGTTAGGAATGAAAACAGTCAAGAACTGGGTTGGGAACAGTAAGTTCCTTTTCATTATTAAACAGTTAGTGCCCAGACTACGTGTGGTTTTGGGTTGTGGGGCTTTTTTGTGTACTCTCTGAAGAGGTGTTACTGGTAAGATGGGTAAGAAACCTGTTTCAAATAAAAATGAAGCTTTGAAACAAAGGTAATTGTTTCACAAATTCAGTCATTTCTGGTACACGGCATGTTATTTGGCAATACAGAGACTTCCAATTGCTTTCTTTTTTTTAGAAGTTGTAGTTGCTCTCTTTAAGGATTTACCCAAGTACTGTTTGTATCTACAAAAACATCTCCTATTGTCAGACTTCTTAGTAAAGCAGTGTCACTGCCTGGGACCACACTTTTTCTGTTCCCTGTTTCACGTGAAGAGAGATTTACCTGAGGGCATAAGCAGTATTGTGAAGTAGCTTTTCATATCTTTTCTTACAGTTTTAGCTTTCAGCATCATAGTTGATAATACTTGACCGATCCCTAGTAACTTAGTTAACACTGAGCTGCTGTTTGCAAAAATTGCAACTTTTGTGTACAAGTTCTCATGTTTCTTAAAGAAGTTGCACTATTCCTCTGAGCCAGCTTCAGTTCCCAGATTCTTTCTTTCAGGTATGTAAGCACTGCTTGATGGTATGTGCACAGCTCCAAGCCCATGCAATGGGTATTTAGAAATGCCTGGATGAGATTTTAAATTTTCAGTTTAAGGGTGAGATGGCAGCAAAATGGTCACTGCTAAGTCTTAGCTATTGAAGTGGCTGTCTGCTCTCTCTGTACAGTACCAAGAACCGGAAACTGTTTCTATTATATCTGAGAATGTAGTTGGCTCTGCTGAAGATTGGCTATTTGTATCTATAATTCATTTTAGGAGCAAGATCACTGAAATGAACTGTTTGTTCCTGAAAGCTGGCAGCAGAGGATGCTGGCAGATGAACTCTGAGGGCTGGAAAGAGATGTGTTCAGGAAGCAGGACCTGGGCAGCACTATAATGTCCTTTCTGCACATCAGAACATCCAGACGAGTCGACCCTCAGTGAGTCCCATTTCATCCAGTGCCCCTCATCAAACACAAAGCTCACAGCTCTGCATTGCTTTTGTTAATACTATAGTCATCCACTGCAGGCTTTTCTTACATAACTAGCAAGCCTGTGTTGACTATGGGTTTTGCAGCCTGAGTTCACTCATGTTTCCTATGTTTTAGCTTCTGTTGGGGTTTCATAGCTCACCTAACCTGCAAGGGCCATGAACAAAGTATGTGAATATGCAACCACTTGCTGGCAGAGCAAATAGCTCTCAGACAAGAGGATTGTTACTAAAAGGTTGTTTTGTTGGCAGAATAGGCTTTCCTGGTTGCTCAAGGTGAACCTGACCTCTGTGGCTGCTGAAGCTCTCTCTTGTGGGTGAGCTGAGCAACGCTGGAATGCAGCTTTTAAGATGGATTAAGGGTGAACCTAACAAAGGAAACAGTTCAGAGAGAGTAAAATTTTACATTGCACAGCTAAGGATGAAACCTGACTTTTGATCCTATAGGACAGAAGTTCCAAGGCTGAGAACATGATTATTTGATAGGGTCACAGTCATTTTGTCAGTGCAGAGTAATGTTTGCAGCCTCCTCCTAGGGCAGAATTCTTACTTTCCAGGTGCAAGAAGGGCAGTGGAGAGGCAGGTGTGTGGCCAGTGGACAGAGCCTGCACTCTCCTGCTGTGAGTAAAGTAAAAAAAATGTGTACACCACCTCACCCTTTCCTCCCAGAGCAGGTCCCCATGTGCCAGGTTCTGGTCTTTGAACTCGTAAGTCTTGATGCAGTTTTACAGGCACAAACCCAGAACTTTGTTACTAAACCTCCAGCTGAAATCATGTGCACAGGCTGTTCTAAGAAATACCAGTCATCCACCCAAGTAAAACTCTGAACTGCTAACTGCATGTTAGCCTAAGGATAAACATGAATTGAGGTTTCAGGAAAAGGATGTATTTGTTCCTGGCTCAGCTCACTAGCTCTCTAGCCACCATGTGCAAATCTCTTAGGTATTCCATAAAATGGCAGATTACTGTCCTTTAACTCTTTTGCCACGGCTGCAGGGCAGAAGTGCTGGAGATTCACATGAGCTAAACGAAGTTTTCTGTTTGACTGAGGCCATGGATTTGGTTTTGGTTTGAGATTAGTTCTTGCACTTTAAGTGTTTAGCTTTAAAACTGTGCTATGGCAGGTGTCAGCTCTGTTACACCACAGCTAAAAAAACCAGTTTCTCTGCAGCTATTACAGGGAAATCACTTTGAAGATTTTAGTTTTCTGACCTACACAGGTTTTTACTACAAGACACTGTGCTGGACTGCACAAATATACATTAAGCCTTGGTACTACCATGAAGAATGTACAGAGGAGGATTACAAGCATGGATTATGAATTACAGACACTTAAAAATGAAGAAGCACTTCTGCAGTCTGATTTTTGCCTACCATGACAGGATTCAAATCTAAAATGAAACAGATTCTAGGTGTCTAAGTCCAAGTGAAGAACCAAAAAATCTGAGATTGGTGCCAGTGAGGCCTCCCTGTTACAGAGTGTTTGTGAACACTTATTTGACAAGTATAGACAAATCCTGTGTATAATCAAGGAAGACACAGTGCCATGATCCAACATCCCTGATTCTTATCCTGCCCCCTTCAACTTAATTCCATAATCAGCATTTACATCACGGAGAGGTTGGAACTATTATCCAGGCCTCTCCTTCAGCATTACAGTATCTCAAACAAGTCCCTGCCTGTAAGGATCTGCTTTCTTCAAAACTTTCACCCAGTCCCATGGTTAGTTTAACTTAAGTCAGCAAACTGCCAACAAAACTCTGAAACTTAGAAGTAGCTTAAGCTCAGCCCATTTCTGCCTTCAGATCACTTGGTTTTACAGTTCCCAAGCACCATCATTCTGCATCCAGCTGGCATCCATTTGACTACAGTTGCTGCTGGTGGGGGGGCAGGAACGAACCACCCTCGTAGCTGAGTCTAGCCTGTAAATTCAGCCAAAAGAAACTAGTGCACGCCATCTCGTGGCCCTGCACAGCTATTTCCCGGGAATGAATGGAGCTCCAATTGCGACAAGGTTTGATGTGGACAGGATTTAAAAGATGGCTGTCAGACGCTCAGACACAGCCCCACCATCTGACCCCCCCATAGCTATGAAACGTTCATCATTAGTGCTTTGTCCACACTCCTGCCCTGACCTTGCAGCCTGAGCAGCTGTTTCCTGGAGCAGCAGTAGCACAGCATTAAACTGCAAAAGGCACATCTTCAGCACATGCTCACATGGCTGTTCAGGCAACCCTGCCCTTACAACAAATCCAGGGTGCCAGTGAACACAGCCCCCAGACCAGCCTTTGGTGGAGCAGGAAATTACCATATTCATTTTAGAGTAGGTCATACACATGTAAATCATTTTTAATTACATGCAAGGTTGGGGATGTTCATGGTACATCTGTCATCTGCCGTCAGAACTTGTTAAAGAACTCCATGTGTCAACGTTTTAAATAAAGCTAATGTGCCTGTTCATAACTGTTCATTAACGGCTGACTACATGAACTCATGAAAACAAGGTTACACCAAGGGATTGACAGCTGATGTATCTTAGGTTCCTATTCCTTCTTACTCTCTCTTTTTTGGTGGGAAAACCAAATCATTACGAGACCCTTGCCAGAAGTGATTAAGGTACAATTTCATCCCATTGCGTTGAGGGAATTTAAAGAAGGGGGACAGAGTACTATAATATGACTTCAAGGCCTGTGTTTTCATTTTAAGTAGTAAGCATTCAACTTCACAATGTTTATGACTTCTCAGCCGAGAGATTACAGCTTAAATCTGCACCACTGAATCATCTCCAAATATGAAGTCGCATTATCTTCAGCAGAATTGCTGATGGTAACACTGCTTTACTTCCACTGCTCTCGTAGCTATCAAAAGGCTGGACATATAGTCAGCAACAAGGGACTTAAAATAGCTAAGTGCAAAACTTCAGACTAAGCATCTTCTTTTGTTTGCTACTAGAGACAACTGCACAAGACCTATGAAAGTTTACAGCTTGCTGTTGGAAAGTATAGCATCATGCCAGAGAACACTGTGCCATACTGCAAGAACAAAAACATCGACCCAAGGACTCTAGTTCAAAACATCTGATTACAATCAGCAGTTGCTCTAAATGTGGTTTGTGACAAACATATCTTTACTCTTCTTGCATTGGAAGTGTGTAACAAAGTTGCAGGAAAGGCTGTTAGACCTGTGAAGCTCAATGAAGCTTGATACCAACATACTTTCTCTGTTAGAGGAAAGAAAAGAGGGAACATCCTTCTTCTCATGTCAAGGTTTAATTCTGAGGTATACGACACTGGATTTACAAAGGTAAATAAAAATACATTCTGAGAAACAGCAAGTGCCCTACTTAGCAAGGCAGAGGGATTTCACACTCCAAGTGGCTGAGAAAAGAAACCGCTCACAGTATGAAAAAGTATTGGGGGTCTGTCTTTGACACAGGCTTTTGCCATGACAGATGATGAGGAATGGGTGGCAGAGAAAAGACAAATACTTAGGTGATAAAGATGAGACAGGACAACAGGTACTAGATAAGGCTTCCACTTGAACAAATTATTTGAGACATTATTATTATGATCAGAAGTCAGATGCAACTACTATTCCAAACACTGATCAGGCAAACTACATTGCCAAAATTAATTACACAGCTGTTGAGACAGACTTCATCTTGAGCCTGCTGAAGATATGGGTAAGTTTGCATATGCTTGTAGCAACCACATATAAATGAAATCCCAGTAATACAGAAGAACTGGAGTGGTACAGAAGAGTTTTCCACATCAACTGTACCTGACACCAAGAGCAAAGGCTATCATCCAGAGTACAGTGTACATAAGAGTTTCTATAAGTGTATCATATACAGTTAATCTACAATTTTCATCCTAAATAAGAATTTAAAAAGCCAAGTATGAATCATATGCAGGCAGATTTAATGACTCATTGCTGCCATGGATTTAACCACGAGTGCTGATCCTGTCTGCCATTAAGATGTCTGGCATTCCCACTTGGACCTATTCCTCTGGAAGGGAGCCCTTTCACAGATCTGTGCTAGAGAGAGCCGAGCTAAAACCAGCTAAATGAGACTTAAAGAATTAAACAAAAAAAAAAGTGCTATTTTGTCACACAAAGAATAAAATTCCAGGAATTTATTGCTATATGTATGCTTAATCCATTAATTCATCTTACAGTAGTCATGAAGTGCCAAATTGTGTGCTACATTTAACATTCCATGTATTCCCTTCCAAATGCCATTTTACAGTGGGCGCATGAAACAACGCAGCAGGGGTCACAAAACATGGCTTGAGCATCTCTCAAGAGCTTAAAGACAAAGATTCGTGTACAAGCTGAATAACAACATGTCAGTTAACAGGTCACTCAGCAATTTTAACAGAAATATCTTTAGGTGGAAGTTTTGCAGCGTTAAAATTCACAACTCAGACTAAACATTCTCATCCCCACTGCAGAAACAAGATACTTGCAAAGAACAAGAACTATGGTATGTAAATGTCACACGCAAGACCCGCTTCATTTCTATCAGAAGCAAAAACTGCTAATTATAAGCAAGGACAAGCCTAGCAGGGTAAGGCTGTCAGCCTATATTAAAAACATACCTCAGAGTTTGGCAGTGGAACTCTATTTACCACCTTGACTTTTTTTTGGTAACATACAAGTTCTCCTCCTCCCCCCCACACTTTATAAATCCCCTGATATTTTTATTATACCTCCATATTATTTACAGGACTTCTAAAGATTAAGTACAAACTAGTATGAAATTAATGATAGCTTGCTTTTCAAATATGTATCCCATGGCTAAATAAATACCAAGCCAATCCAACAGAGTGATCCAACAGAGTTATGATTCAGAAGCTTGTGTATCTGTGATTCCAGTTGTTTTCTCATTAGCTGTGGAGGATTCATTTGATCTGTCAACAATAGTTGCCCTGGAAGCTGGAGTAGCACTATCCAAGGTTAGTGTAGAGGTCTCCTCTACATTTTCAGTAGTGCCAGGGTTGACAGAAAAGCTTCCAGCTTGAGTAATAGAGGGAAGCAAATCTGTAGGCACTGTAGATGCCTCTGTAACCAAAGGAAGCACAGGAACACATTTGGGTGGCATTGATAGAGGCGTTATTCCCATTAGATGCAGAGGCGGCAAGGGGGGAAGGGGTTGCAAACCTAAAAAGAAAAGAGGGGAAAAAAAAGCAGTGAGCTTCTGCACACCACAGCTCAAATGGTAATTGTGCAGCAGGCTCATTTCAAGCCTGATACTTTTCAGATTTCAGAACTGAAGAATCAGAGTAAACTCAAGGTTGCTTGTACCTCCCCAGAGGACTAGGTATTTAATGCATTAATACTGATGATTAGGTTTTCTGGCCTTCACTGGAACTGCCAGAAACAAGAAGTAACAAAAACCATATTCCATATAAGCTTCCATATCTTTTTGCTTGCTCCATGTACACCTTCAGCAGTTTTGTTGAATTCAAAACTGTAAATCTAATATTAGTTCATAATTCTGGCATTCAGTTCAGGGAGCTTCGATCTTCTCATCTAGCTTACAAGGAAACACTTCATATTTTCTTTTACCCATAAATAAAATACTTTCGCTTTTGGCACAATCTCCTCTGAGCTATAAATCAGGTAATAGAAAATGAAACATCTAAATACAGACAAAGGTTTAGAATTAGTTTATTTAAAGCCATATTCCTTGTCTATCTGATCTGGGCACTAACATCCACTGCCATCTCAAGCAAACATTTATCCTCTTCAGGACTCCCCCATATAGGTGCAAATTAGAGTGTCAAGGTTAACTCTAATTACAGTGTTTCAGTTTGCAGAAGCACATACCAGGCTGTATGATTTCTGGAGCAATCTGTGGTGCAGGTAAATTAAGTTTGGACAGATCAGTCAGGTTAGGAAGCCCTGCTGGTAATGGCATCAGACCTAAGAGAAGAGTGGAAAAGTTACAGCTGAAAACTTAAAACTGTCTTTTTCTAACTGTTTCTTAGATCTTGTTGATATAAAGTAAGTTTTAAATTATCTTGATTATAATTTTTATATGGAAGTTGCACAGTGGGAACAGATACCTAGTGCAGGGAGTCTGGACTAACAAATACATAATCCCAAACCTTTCAGATTTTTCTGAGGAAAGAAGACTCTTATTTCAGGATTAGAAAGTTTACATTCCAAGTTCAGCTTTCAACAAAGGTAGTTGTTTCACCACAGCACTATACCATAAGTTCTCCATTCCCAATTGGAGTGGCAAACAATAATAATAGGATTAAATACTCAGTTTTCCCTGATCCCTAATATTGATTACTCTATTATTAGTCTTTTCTACTTAGTTCATGACTAGAGTTAAAAATGTATGTCAAAAGGCAGGACAAAGGAACTTTCAAAGTCAGGAAGGACTGAAAGTAGAAGAGAAACATACGATGAATGCAACACATGCCCTGCCATCATTGTTTGCTATGGAGCATCCTTCTGCTCACGAATTTTCCACTTTAGAAGAGCTTCATTTCTGGGACAAGGGCTCTATTCTAAGTACTTTGTGTTTAGTTCAGAAAAGGCTAATTCAGAAATAAACTGTTGATACTACAGTATTAAGATAGAGGGGAGAAAAGTCTTAAAGCAAGGCCACTGCATAGAGATTTTGATTAAAACCCAGCCATCTTTACTTACCCGTGAATTCATTAGCCACGAAGGCTGACATAATCTGACTCAAAGAGCTTTCAGGTAAGCTATATGCAACTTTGTTTTGAATTTTTTTTTATATCTGAAAGAAGCTGAACTTCATATAAATTCACTCAAATTTTAGATCTCCAGTATATTTAGTAAGAACAATTTCACTAGTATGTCCAAGCAAATTGCAAGAAATATTCTAATTTGCTTTCAAAAAAGCAATGATACTATTCAGAGAAAAAGCTGAATGGAAAACTTGTATTTGCAGAGTTTAGGGAAGGGGTGGATTAGCTGGCTGGGGAAGAAAAGGACAATAATATTTTTCTGCCTAGAGAAAATAGAAAACTACTAACAAGTTCAGTTTCTGTGAGAGTTCTCTGCCCTTATTTGCATGCACTGAGCTCTACTACACATCTCTCCCATGTTAGAGATCCTCCAAGCATTATGTAATGGACACGTCTTTATCTACTTGTCTCATAACAAGCAAAACATAAAATACAACTCCTTCAAGTGTTTTGGAAGGTACAACTGAGTCCTCTACCAGCATACCAATGCCAAAGCCAAATCCTACACAATCCTTATTTTACCCCCCATGACTACTTCTGTTTGAAATGATCATTATTAAAAGGAAACAACCACGTTGCAGAAAGACTTTTACTTGTATTATACCAGTTTAAATTCCAATGTAATTCAGAAACACTAACTGCAACATAAATTCTATATTGTTAGCCCTGTATTTATACTAGGAATAGTAATCAAGATGATCTAGATCATTATGATGCCTGAAGTGGCCACCTAAAAACAGAGACTAGACAAAAATAAGGGAATAAAGGCAGGTATTTATTTGAAGGGCCTTCAAAGGTTCACCCTGGGGAGTCCAGAGGCTACTGCCAGGATGGACCCCAAGATGGACCGCAGGTCATGAGTTCTTCACACTTTTATGTTTGGTTCATTTGCATAGCAGGGTTAATTCTCCAAGTAAAGCTTCAATTAATGATGTAATTTCCCCAAGCTTGCTCCCCCTTTTAGAGGCTTTTGGTTTGTACTTTTGGGGCCTAGGATGGTCTGAGTGTCCTCGGAGAGGAGGCCTGGAGAGGCTTTGTTATGTGTAACCAGCACGAGAGAGCAGAAATTAACAGGCTACAAGGAACTTCAGAGTTACACTAGGCAGTACAGGATTTGAAAAATATGAAAGTTGAAACCTAAGGCATCATTCCCTCGCTATGGGTTTCCTAAAATGTTGCAAGCAAAACCTTCCTGAGAAATCCTGAATACTGCATCCACTGTGCAGGGGGCCCTAAAAGGTAAACATTGTAAACTATGTTGCCACCTCACTCCTGTGTGCCACAGACATGCTGTGAACATGCTCCAAGAAAATAATTCTTCACATTGTAGAGGCTGTATAGAGAGAGATCTTACAGGAAATGCATAATGTATGAAGTATGAAATAATAAAAGCAATGGAAAAACCAGCTCTCTTCTCTTGCTCCCCTAAGATTTTTGTTTCCGAAATGTTTTAAGAAATTTTACCTACTCACCTGGTAATGTAGTTGCTGGGTTAACTGGTGGCACAGAGGTAAGGGACTGACTGACTTGTGGTGGTAATAATGGAACTGTTGGAACACCTGGTGGAGTACACAGGGAAACAACATTGATTTTAAGCATACAACACTTCATCTTCTTTCCCTAAGGAGTACAAATAAATAATTGCTTACAGGAAAATTACTATTTGCTTTAACTATAAAATGCTGATAAGAAAAAATGGTATTCTAAGTAATACACATGGTATTTTTAACAGAAGTTGTTTGTAATTATTTCGTGAGCAAGTAAGGCACAAATCCAGTACTTTAGCCTTTGTTGTTGAGAAAGTTTAAAAGAAAATTTTATTTTCTCTTCTGCCTTCTATTAAATTAATTAGAAATATCTGTGAGAACAAAAAAGTCAGAAAAGCCATGCATTTCAGGTCAATTACTTGCCAATACCAACCTGTGCTGAGAACATTACTGACAGTAGTTGAAGGTGAGCTAATAGAAAGTCCTGAAAGACTCTGCTCAAGGCCTGCTGACCCAGGAGGGAGGGTGGCTGAGGGATTAACTGATGATAGCTGAACCTTATTGAAAGAGAAAGGAAAGTTACATCATTAGGATTTGTTTCCACATGAACCAATAGAAGCAGAAAAGCAATATATAACATCATCATCCATTTTTACGAAGCTGAAGGAGGGATCACAACTTACCTCTGTGAAACCATCTTTGAGGGGACTGAGAGATGCACTAGGCAACTGTCCTGGGAGAGAAATTTTCTTTCCCTCTTCAAATGGGCGAGTAGGTATCCTGTGCAAATATCCATAACCAATGCCACATCCTAGGCTTTTAAAATACGAAGATTTATAAGTCAGACAAGTGCCTTTACAGCTACAGACTATAGCAAGCAACGCACGAACAACTCAAGACAGCAACAAGTTTCAAGGTAAATTCTGTACAACCTTCGTCTCCCGCCCCCATGTTGCCTCATTTTCTATGGAGAAATAAACAGCACAAAACAACTGAAAGGAAATTCTATAGCTTTAGCAATAAATATTCAACACAAAATAAAATTAATTCTTATTTAAACCAAGCAGCTGTACCAGGTATACAGCTTGGAATTCAACTCAGTTGTTACTTGCAGTGCTGTGCTCTGGCTACTCACAGTATTTCAAGGATATACCACCAGCTAACAACGATTTGGAATTTAATGCAGAAAGCAACCATTGCACTTTATGCACTTCTGTAGTAGCTAATTTACTGATTTGCACCCCTCTCATTAGTAAGTGCATCTGAATTTCAAGTGAATATATAATTTATTAGAGCAGAAACACTTTTGATGTAACAACACACTTTCCCTGTCTTTGTAGAAAACTTAAGCCCAGCAGCTTTCAGGCTGGTGCTACAAGAAAGTTGTCCCATTCCCCTGTAAAACATTATCTCCTTACCTGCCTTCTCCACCCCAGGCAGAATTTGGAGTAATCACCACTTCCCGACAATTATCTGTGTCTGTGTTGTACACATAAAGTTTTAATGGCTTTGCTTCGTGTGTTTCAATCAGGGAAAAGAGATCTTCAGACTGCAAAAAGATGAAAATGAGTAAGGGCCTTCTTGTCATTGGATCAGTCATTCTAGTCCTGACTTTCTGTAATAGACTCTGGTAACAGCCACATGTTGCAGTGCTGCTGTTTTATCACAAAGCCAACTTTAAAATGTGTTTTGCTAGCACAACTCAGAAGACGTGGCACAACCCAGATTTCAAATCTGCTATTCAAAATATTGATATTACAGTACAAAAAAGTTTGTATCTGACTTCATGAAGACATTTAAGAACCATTCTTATTTCCAGGACTGCGTTTAAGAAAAGGCACCATGACAGAGCTCCTCCCTCTTTGTATCTGATTTCCATTCACACTGAACAGAAACAGAGCCAGGGATGTTTCAAACTGCCCTGGTACAATTGGGTTTTAGGTTTTTTTTAAAAAAACATTGTTTTTATATACTTACCTCATTCATGACAGTATCTGCTCCAATGATATAGTCACTATGAGGTCTAAGTCCAGCTAATGCAGCAGGAGAATTTGGCTCCACTTCCTAGTTTTAAGATGGAAAGTTACAAACCACTATGTAACTATCAGGGTGTAGCAGAACAGATAGATAGGCACTTCACACAAGCTCTGAGTCAGACAAACCGGTCAAGTTTTCAACACAGTAGAGTAATGAACTAATTAAACAGTGGCTCTATGGCAGTCCCTTTCCATATGGTTCTGGTGTTGTACCAAATACAGTATCTCTGAGTATTGTACAAACCCATTCATTTAAATATAACACTTGATAATATACTCACAAATACACATTTCTAGTTCAAAAGTCTTCGCAAACCCAAAATCTATGAAAACCAGTTTGACCAATGAGACCAGTTCGATCTCATGACTTGTTAGCTACATCCTATGCAAGTTACTTTTCAACAGTAAGATAGAAATAGTAAGCAATAATGAGAATACTTCCAAGTCCATACGTACCAAGACGTGCCAGACATTTTCATTAGCCCCATCAAAGCTGCAGAAGCGAATGCTCACTCCCAACAGGCCCTGCCCACCCCACATGTTGCTGGGGGTTACTGATGTTTCTCTCAGTTCCAGTGTTTTGCTGCTGTACACAAGCATTTTTACAGGTTTTTCAACATTTGCTTTCAACAGGTCCTTGAGAGTGTCATTGTCTTTATTCTGTGAATGTTTAAGCAAGAGCTTGGGTTAGTGTTTAACAGAACAAGCGTTCTGTTCTACAGCAACACTTGTATTTCAGAGGTGCTACAAACACCCTGCATTACCAGAACATGTATTAACAGCTGCTTTGTAACAAGTTTCCAGTCCCTTCACAATTCTAGAATACAACTCTTGCAAAACCCTGGGATTTCACAGTAACAGGTCATACTTTCCAAAAATGGAAACACTTCAATTGAATCTGTAGTAAGATGCACCTTGCAGCTTTTCAGTGGCTTTCTCAAATCCTGGCATACTGGTGGAAGAGCTTCCCACAGCTGGTTTTTTCCACTGCTATGATAGTCTGTTGTTTGACTACAGTTCTGCTTGAAAGCTCCCCCCATGCCTCCTGCCCAACTAACAGCTCTGACAGCAGCTTCTTCCCTCAGCCTGTTTTGACTGAATGAAGTTTGTGAGTTCTCATGGAAGCAGACAGAACTAGGAGGGCACCAGTATAAGCCATGAGGGGTGGATCAGCAGGCAATCCTGTATTGGTGCAGATGTTTGCAGAGAGCATGTCTGTCTGCATCCTGATCTCCAGCTAAACTCGATAGAATTGTAACTACAGAGTGAAGGAAATCAATTTCTGATGCAGTTTGCCTTGCTCATTTTAAACTAAGGAGCAATATTTTATATACATTTAAATAAAACAAACCCATCGGTTTGCCTATAAATATCAGATTCTCAGCACATTGTTTATATTAAAAGTTATAAAATAACAACACACTTACCAATCTTGAACCATTAATGGACACGATAAAATCAAAGAATGGCTCTAATCCAGCTCTATGCCCTGGTGAGTTTTCTTGTACCTAACAAAGTTAAACAAGAATTTAGTAAAAGTGTTCCAATGCTGATTCATAGATTAGAATTATATTTCTGCTTGTGCCAACTGTAGTTCTAGAAGCTATTAATGTTTGTATGTATTATTTTAAAATATTCAAATATAATCATATAATCTTCAGAACCAAAAAATCCCTCACTTAAACCCCCCCCACCCCCCGAGATTTCAAAAGAATTAGTAATTTATAAATTGAGGAATGACACAGCAGTAGCCACTCCCTGGGAAAAGCACTGCTTAGCAGTCGCAGCAGGTAAATTGCAAGTATTTGTTTCAAGAAAGGAGATTATGGTGAAAGGACAAGGTTAATGAATTCTGACAAGGTGGGTTAAAAAGTACTACTTTTCCACAGTAGTACCAACATTGGACCTTACTTTTTATCTTATGCTTACTAAAGGAATAGGAAAGTCACATCTGTAAGCACAAGTTGTTATCTCATGATTAAACATCACCTGGTGACATTCTTGAGACACAGAGGGCATCTGTACAACCAGTGATTTCATTAACATAACTTCAAGTTGCAAGAAAAGAGACATGCAATTTTGCAGCCATGGCAGCTCAAATAATTCAACCACTCCATTAAGACAAGGCCTAAGTTTTTGGATACGCACTACTCCCAGAAGCTAAAAGTATACTTTTAATTCCAAATGGAGTAACCGAGAGACATTTTGCCAATGTTTTTTCACTGCTGCTTGGATTGCTGACAACAAAAAGTAACTCAAATATGGCTGTCAGATTTTTCCTACAGCTTTTTAGCAAAGACTATCTTTTTCTGTGTGGAAGCTGATTCATTCTACCCACTGGCTTTTTCTTTTATGTACTACAATCACCTTCCAAAAAGATCTAAAAAGCATTACCCTTTACAGTGTGGTTTCTTATATTACATGTTATTCCACCTGACAGAAGTGGGACAAATGTATTTAATTGTTCAATACTGGCCTGATTCTGCAGGAATTGAGTTTTCTTAGTATGACTTATCTAGAACAAAATATTCTAATAGGGAATTTAAAAAGTGCTTGATTACTACTAAAACTGTTCCTCTGAAATTTTATTTATCTCTGCCCAACATGTTCACAAAATCAGATCTTGGAAAAAACTCAGATTACTTGTTCGTAGCTTTCTGTAACAGATGCCCAAACTGTAGAACATTAGTCACATAACCTGAATCTGGAATTAGTAATTCCAGAGTCACATCACACTCACATTTGTCCAAGATTTGTAAAGCAGCAAAGAAGTATGAAACCAACAATATCCCAAAGTAGTAAGAATCACTGAGGCAACAATAACATCTCCAAAGTCCACGTTTATAATTTCTAACTAGAACTTGAAGTGTGTCTGTAGAAGTGTCTCTTCAAGATGCCTGGACACTCCTTGGAAATAACTTTCTACAGCTGGGGTACATATATTCTCCCTCTTAGCCAAGTATTAAGTGTATGGAACCACATTTCCCAATCACCAAATATCCTGCAGTCCCTCTAACTAGATCCAAACTACAGCCCCCATGTTACTTAATCTGTCTGTTCAAGATGCCTCTCACTGAGAACAATCAGAGATCAGACACCAAACTGTGCACCAGGTAATAAGGTACAAGTACAAGCTAAGCTGTGTGGAGCAGACCCACTGACTCCAGCTGCACAGAAACTTCCAGGCACATTGTGGATGTGGATTTGGCATTTGTGGACTGTTTCTAGAGCTCATTTAACTGTAGATATTAAAACTTTCAATAAAGTAGGGCTATCTGAGAACAGCCTTCACAAACAGAAATTTTAGCTTAGGAGAAAAGCTGCAGAGAGGCTAAAATTCACTACATAACTTTTTCTTCCCAAATGTAGAAAGCATTTACTACACAGAACACTTGAGACCTCCCTGCCAAAGAGAGGTTAAAGAGTTTCATGAAAGGAGAATTTAAAAACTCTGCTTTCCTATGGACGTGATCCATAATGGTATTCTCAGGCTTGCAGTTTCTCTTGTAATCAAGTTATTCAAAACATCCTTTCCTCTTACGTGCTTTTTTTGAGCAGCGAATGTAGGATGAGCTTACGCTGTTTGTTGTTCTTCCCTCAGTTTAGAGAAGTGACACAAAAATACTCTAATAGCCTCTCTCTCTCTTATTCCACCACCTATTGCATAGGTCACAGAGGAACTTACAGTTTGTGTTTTTAATGAACCTGACATACAGGCTTTATACCAAAATTAAATCTGCGGATGGTTTCAGAACTTACTAGAAAAAACAGTTTTAAAGACACGTGTTAGTTAAACCTCAGCATTAAAAATCAATAAATCCAGCAAAGTGGTACATTTATTCTGATAACACATCAGATTTTTGGGACTGGACGTATGTCATGGCCTTGAAATTATGAAAGGCCAGACTTCATCTCATTCAGAGATTTTCCTCCATTTCTAAATTAACTTCTTTGAAATAAAAAACCAAACCATACCAAAACCACAACAACCCTGAATCCTGACACAATAACCCTCCTCAATAACCTCCAAGAGATTATATCCTGAACACTGTGAGCCAAGAGTGGCCAGTATTCAATAGAGCAACTTTTTGAAATAAGATGGCATACCTACAATAAATGAGAATTACCTATCTTCAGCATCTATCAATGTCAAGCTTATTGACACCTGGGATGTATAAATAATTTACTTAGAATACCAAGTGTGTGTTCTGACTCCAACTGGTGAAGGGACTGAGAGAGTTTTCAAGTTCTAAACTTTTAGTTTGCAGAAAGTATCTGCAGATGTAGAACTCCTTGCCCCAAACCCATCACAATCCTGAACATCTCTACATGGTTTGTTTCTAAGTGGGCATGTAAAAACCACCAGGAAGCTGTATGTAAAAGAAATCAAGCCCTTATAGTTGCATCAATCATACAAGCACCTCAGAAGCAAGTAGCTGCAGCCCATTTTGTCATGCTGCCATGCACAGGTCGTCACAAAAAGTTTCCTATTTCCCTGGCCTAACTTCCACGGCATGTTTATACCTGGGAGTCCCAGAAATGCCAACCAGAAATTCTGAGTCCATGCCACACGAAAAGTCTCCTCCTTAAAGAAGTGATAAACTCAGCCCTGCACAACAATCGCACTGACCCCATACAGTTTTTGTCACACCATCTTACTTTCAGTCACTATGTGCCCAATTCATCACCACCACACAGTGCCAAATGCACAATACAGCTCTCTGCTCCAAGCTCTTTGGCCATGATTCTCTTCCAGGAGACACAGCAACAAAGGATAACCAGGGACCTTAGAAAATACAAGGACACAAATTATTCTACCACTATTAAGGATGGAAATAATAAAGATTCCTTGGATATGTACATAAGCTCTGTGCCTCCTGAGCAATCTGGCTTTATGCAGCTTTGCTGTGGGCCCCAAGTAGGTATTTAGTAACTTGCCTTTGTAATTGAATAATTGTTGAGAAATAATCAAGTAATATCATTTACAACAGATGCTACTGCAGGCAAGATACCTCTCAAAGATTCTCTCAAAGCCAGCTGTTATTTCAGACATAAAAGTTACAGACCCCTCTGGGTAAATGCCATGATTTTCTAACAACAAACAGTGGCACAGAAAATGCAAAGAAGCTGTGGAAATGCAAGGCCAGAGCTTTTTAAGAGCACATGAAGAAAACCTCTATCAAGAATGCTGAGTATCAGAGAGCAGAAAAGGGCCTTACACATTGCTGCAGGGTTTCAGCTTCTCACCAAGATGTGAGCAGGGCTGCTGAGTACATAGATTACACATTGATTTCACTTTTAATTCACTGTCAAGAATTGAACAGGAAAAAGGATTCAAGGTCAATACACTAATTTTAATTTGCAGTACCGAAAAGACTTAACTGGTAAATGCATGAAATTTTTCCTTGCTGAACACTGTTCCCAGCACTATCATTCTATGCCTGCACAGAATATATTGTACATTACACATTTTAAGAAGCCTGCTCAACAGCACAGTGGTCACAAATCGAAGACCCAAGAGAGCAGTGCAACTGCAAATGGAATTAGGCACTGAAACCTGGACTTTCAGAGGCAGATGAAGGCTCTGACCACTTCTGAAAGCCAGCTATCTTATACTCCTTTTTAAACTTTCAGAAGCTTAGCTTCAAGCATTAAATACACAACTTCCAAGGCCTTCTTTTTTCCCCACATAAGAAACACTTCCCAGTATTCTACTTTATTAGCAAAGAAATGTTGAAAGGTTTTTTCATAGTTCTTCCACCCACACCGTAACTGGCAGTAAAATTTCATTATGTATCATGTACAAGCAATTCCTGTTAGATCTGACAGAATCTATTTTATTTCTGTCAGCTATTTTAACACATTACATTGTATAACTGAATTGAATTTCTTGATGAAACACCCAGTTTTCAAGAGAAAAAGCTTTGTAAGTTTTTGGTAAGAAAACAGATTCTATCTATGTAGCATAACCTTTTATTTTAGCACAGAGAATTTAACTCAAGCTTTTAAAATGTGAACCTCCCTTAAAAAGTAAGTCATCACTTCATGCAACACGTTTGTATCACTATTACAACAAACCAAAGCACTCAAACAAGAGTGAGAAATCTAAACTTTGGGCACTGCTGCTCAGTATCTTTTAGGGAGAACACCACATAACATGGTAGCATACACATTTCTCACAGATAAGAATTCTTACGTAGACTCTCACAACAACTGACGTTGGAAAAGATCTCTATGATCATCAAATCCAACCACTAACCCAACACTGTCAAGTTCACCATTAAATCTAAGCCAAAGGCCACATCTAGTGTGTGTTTTGAATGCTTTCAGGGATGCTGATTAAACCACTTCCCTGGGCAGCCTATTACAATACCTGACCATCCTTTCGATGAAGAAAGTTTTCCTCAAATCCAGTCTCTAAATCTCTCCTGGTGCAACTTGAGGCTCTTTCCTCTTGTTCTGTCACTTGTTAATTGAAGAAGAGGCTGAGCCCCACTTCGCTACACCTTCCCCTCACGGAGTTGTAAGAGTGATGAGATCTCCCCTGAGCTCCTCTTCTCCAGGCTAAACACCCCCAGCTCCCTCAGCTGCTCCTCACAGGACTTGTGCTCCAGAGCTTCTCTGGACACAGTCCAGCACCTCAACGTTGTTCCTGAACTGAGGGGCCCACAACTGGACACAGCACTCGAGGGGTGACCTCACCAGTGCTGAGTACAGGGGGACAGTCATTGCCCTTGTTCTGCTGGCCACACTATTCCTGATACAGACCAGGATGCCACTGGCCTTCTTGGCTATCTGGGCACGTTGGCTTGTGTTCAGCTGCTGTCAACCAGCATCCCCCAGGACCTTTTCCACGGGGCCACTTTGCAGCCACTCTGGCCCCAGCCACGGGGATGTTGTGACATCATCTGTTAGCTGAAGAACTGTCACGTCATTACATCAGCCTGGGCAAACCACAGCAGTTTCACACCGCTGAACAAGAAAATTACTCAGAATCTTCCTTCATTCTGTTTTGAAGAAGAGAAACAAATGCATACTGAGCAATACACAGAGTCAGCCAGTTGGTCTAATCAGCCACACACCTTATGTTAAAGGAAACTTATGGAGAAAAATTACTTCAAATGACTTATCACTAGGTCTACTTATGAGGAGATCTGGACAACAGAACACTTGGCAACCTTTTCTCCCTCTTACCAAAAATATAAAAAATCCTAACATTTTAATGTCTAGAACCCCAACAATGCAACGCAGTGAGCAACTTCTGCTGTCAATTATGCACATGATTAAATTCTTTTCCTTTGACAGCACTTCAGTCCTGGAGTGTTCCTATTTCCTGTTACAACTGCACTGGTGATAAAGCTCACAATGCAAGCAATGTTGCACTGAGTATCAGCAGAAGCAGCCAAAAGAATTAAGTCATCTGCAAATATTACATCAAAAATTAATGATGGTAGTGCTCACTTTCTGCATATATTTCTGTTCCTGTTTGAAGTGAGCAAAGAAAGAGACTTTTTACTAGTTTTGTGGGGAGGCAGCATGTACAGTCTAAAAGTCTCACTGTGAAAAACCTGTAACTGGCAACATTCTGCTTATCCCTCTGGCAACTTGTGCTTGGCTCCTGCAGTTACTCTGAACAGTGTAAACTCTTTGTTTCACAGCCATTTAACACATATTTTTCTTTTATCTGCCTTACCCAAACAAATTCTTCCAGTAATTGAAAAAAAATTCTGACATTTCTCTAATTTTCCCACATGTAATGAAATCTTTAAAACAATCACTTTACATTATTTACAGAAGTTTGGTGTTGTTAAAGAAATCTGGTCTTACTCAGATCTGTAACACTGGAAGACTACTGCTGTTTTCCTTCTACCATTCTCATTTACCTCATTAAAGTACTGAGCTCAGAAAAAAACGTACTTGAGAGTAAATTAGAGCAAAACAGCAGTATTGCTTGATCTCAAGTTCTACTAAAGGTCAATCCATGCACACAGAGCATTTATGCAGAGCTCCTCTAACAGTGCGAGCCCAAAGCTATCTGGAACAAACTTAATACAGAATAGCAACTGGAAAATTAAACTGGGAAAAACTACAGAGAGAAACTCTAGTCACATTCATATATGCCGCATGCATTTCAATAAAAACATCCCAAATTATAACTGTTAGGCTGGGATCATGATGCAGTTTAAGATGCCTGTCCATAGACAGAGAATAATCACTCATTATTGTGGCATCTCAAGATATCAGTAAGAAGATAAGGCAGTGAAAATCAGATATATCAGTCTGCTTAAGACAGCAGGCAGGTCCTTTCCTGCATTATATAAATAAAAATATCCTCTTGGAAATCAACTTCTTTAATGTGCACCTCTCAATTACATTTACAAAGACTGGTAATCAAACACTGCCACTTCGGGTCATAGCAAAAACATTACAACAAAAAAGTGCCTAAATGAAAACAAAAGGTGCCAGATCCAAGCCAGATTACAAGAAAAAATGAGTAGATTCCACTTCATAAAAGAGATGAATCTCAATTTATTAACATGCTTTAATCAAACAGTATGAACTCATAAATCTGATATAACTGATACTCTAACTGCAAAGTACATACTGGTTTTACAAGTCTCCAAAGTAAAAAGTTAATGAAATTTACACTGTACTATGATAAAAAAAGAAAAAAAGTCTGCCAGTTTTACCAACCTGCAGAATAGTTTTTGTGAGGGAAAAGGAGAAGACAAAGTGGACTGACATAAATCAGTAACACTGGACTCTTATATACCATTGATATTAAAAGGGAGGAAAAAAAACCACTGTGACTTTAGTCTATATATAAATTTTAACAGAATGTTTGGATTTGATCAGAACATCAGTATTTGCTTCTCAAAAGCAGAGAACTGATCCAAAAGGATACGATTCCAACAAACACAGCGGCCCAGCACGGTACCCAGAGTGAAGGCACTCACACTCCGGCTACGAGGCAGAGGCACTGTGATGTGGGCAGGGCTATGAGTGACTCCAGCAATGTCCCTGTACCCCAGATTCCACAGCACGACCTGGGAATCATTCTGCTCACTGAAAACAAGACACATACTAAAGAAAGGCTTTCAAAAGGCTGGTCACAAAACCTAAAAAACGCAGCCTAATAAGGTATTTTGTATTTCGCATACAGAACCAAAGTTTAGTGGCCACAACGCGAACAAAACCAATGTAACCACGAAAAATAGTACTTTCACTGGAGTTGCAGTCCTCAGTTGTGCTGCCTGTCATGTGAACACCTTGATCCGACACCCCTGAGCTACTGCGGAGGGGCAGCAGCTACAGTCCAATCCCTGATGCAGCGACCAAGACAAGCCCGACGCGTTATCCCGGGCGCACCTGAGCGCAGCCCAGACTCGCGCGGGCTGCGGTGTGAACAGCGTCTGCTGGAGGAGAGGCCGCCTCGCCCTCAAAGGCTGCCCAAACCCAGCATCGCCTCTCATGCGCCAGCCTGCCGGCCTGGTTATACTGAGGCACAACCTGGCGGCACGACCCGGCCCAGGGAATTGTCTATTCTGGACCAATTCTTCCTTCAGACTTCCCAAATCCGGCAGCGGCAGTGCGGGCCCGGCGCACCTCACCGCTCCCGCGAGCCGCGGCGGAGCCCCGGCGGCCCCGCTGCCCGAGTGCCTCCCCGGGGCCGAGCGGGGAGCCCGGCGGGGCCGCCCCGGGAGCCCCCGGGCCGCTCCAGCGCCTCCCCACAGCGGGACAGGCCCCGGGCCCACGGGCCGCTGCCGGGCTGAGTCCCCGGGGCGCCCGGACGGGCCGCGCCGCCCTTACCCGCAGGACGTGGTAGCCCTCGGTGCCGCCGCCGGGGATGTCGATGCTCTGCGAGGCGCCCATGGCCGCGAACGCGCCGCGACGGGGACGTGGCACCGCGCGCTGCCCCCGCCCGGCGCCAGGCGGGGCCCTACGGCGGCCGCGAGGGGCCACGGCCTCGGGCTCGTGTCTGGCGCCCTCTCGCCCCCTGGCGGCCGAGGGCGGCGGTGCCACTGTGGGGCGGGGGCGCCCGACGGTGCTAGACAGGAAGAGTTAATTAGTTTATTAGTGTTAGCTATATTAATGGGATATAGTAAGTATGCGCACAGAACATAAAGGTAGCAGGTCATACCTTATGCTGCCTTCTCTACTCCCACAGCTCTCTGGAGCTCCGAGCGCCACTCCCCCTGCGAGGCAGAGCCCGTAGCGGCTGCGGGGCGGCGCCGGGAGCGCCTGAAACCGTCTGGGAGCTGGAGCTGGAGCGGGAGGAGCAGTGCACTGGTACAGAACGGATCGGGCGAGAAATGCTGCCCAGAGACCGGATTTTGGACTAACCCGGGCATGCACCGCCCGCAAACTTCAGCGCGACAGCGGCGCAGAGCTGGCTGCCGACGCTGTGGTGACACGGCGCGGCAGAGCCCCGCTCGTGCGGGGAGAGCCGCTGGCTGCTGGAACGCACCCCGCGGCCAGCAATAAAATCCTGCCCTGAGCCAGCGGGGTGCCTCGGTGCAGCTGGAGAAGGCGGACGGTGGGTTATCAGGAAGCACTATGGATCTCAGGCTCACATCATCCCTCTCCGAGAGTTCTTTGTTCCTGGAAGGCTTTTTCACAGCCCGTGCAAACCGGTGCGTCCTGGTTCCGATCCCGCAGACCTCCAGAGAGGTGACCTCTTTAAGGAATGATGCTGTCACCGGTCTTTTAGTGATGCAGAAATACTATTTATTAGTAAACTGCAACACAGTGTTAAAGAGCCTTAATGTTGCACGGAAAGGATATCCAGATTAGCATACTTCACTTCTTTCGGACTCATTTCCCTCTGTATTATCACAGTGCTATCTGTCATATTTTCTGCTTAGTATTATTAAAAGCCTCTATGCACTGTGCTTGGGATTTACCCCAGTGCTACCTGCAGAGACGACCAACCCCTTTCCACCCTTGACCACCTCACTGTGCTCAGCTGTTTCCACTGGAGCAGACAGACAGTGTTTCTCCAGGCACTCTAGTCAGGCATGGCCAGTTCTGGACTCCATCTGCACACCAGTTCAGGCGTGTTTACCTCCCTATATAGTGTCTCTCCTCATCAGTACAAGAAGAAATCAACTCTAGGATACTGAGGTTGCAATGCAAAGTACGAAGGCAAAATGAATAATACATAAATAAGCTATACCTTTCAAGATTTTCTGTGCTCTTAATACAGTATGAGAAATTTGTTACTGTGAGCTGCTAAAGTAAGTAAAAAAGCTATACCAGTTTAGGCAAATTTCATGCCACATTCTGCCAAATTTCTGTCAACATTCCATTTATATTCAGGAGGGAAATCCCATGTTCCTTTCTTTCTTGTTATCAGAGGTTCATATAGACAATAGTATAAGACAGTGTGATCCAGGGACAGTCACTGTGATTCACCACCCTTTATCCAAAGCTTCCTAAAAGATCCATAGCTGATAGCAAACTACCATCCACTGTCATTCTTTTGCTCTCTTCTGGCATAGTGGCTCCTGTATGACACGTCTTTTTATGCTTCCAGGTAGGTGCTGTCAATTTTGTGGGTTGTTTGTAAGGTTTTGTGTGGCCATGAGGCAAATGCTAGCCCGATGTTGTCCTCCTGGCTGACTGGCTTTCTGATGCCAGCCCATCCTTTGTTGAAAACTGACCCATGGGTAAACGTCTTCATCTGGTGAAGGCTTCTCTAGGGTATATTAAATTTCATTGCCTTGCCTTTGGTCTGGAAGACCTTTGAATGACTGTGTTAAGAAAAAACCCCACATCTCAAGCCACTCTCATGGTTTGCTTCCCTCCCTGGCCAAAGTCCCATAAATTCCAGAGCATTTTTAGACCACGCAGTAAATTACAGTGACAATTCTGTTTTCCGAGAAATTATGAAGAAGTAAGTTGCTTTGGTGCCAATAAACCTTCCATTATTGGCAGGCACTTTCTTCTCAAAGTATATGTTGGGTCAGATATAATAATTGTTAATGTGCTTCATTGAAGGTATTAAAGCCTGGCTTCAGCATGTTGCACACCTTATCCTTAAAAAGCTATCTCTCAGTAGACACAGCAAAATAGACACTGCAAAATACCTATTAGAAGCCCCTTCCCATGTCATTAAAAACTGTAAAGAAGAGAACCGAACTTTGATTTCTTTGAAAAATAAAAAAAAGGTGATTATCCCAAACTTTATGCTTCTGCCCACCAACACCAGGACCAAAAAAGAGTAACAGTGTTTTGCCATTAAAAAGTTGCCACTTTGATGAGTATGCATTTGAAAATCTGTGATATGAATACTAGCCTTTCACACACTTCCATCTGGCCTTTAGACATGTAAACAACTTTAAAACTGGGATTGGCCAAATTACACAGTGCTGATTTTACGAACCTAACTTCTAATTATCCAGTTGCCAGCAGTAGCAAAGCCAAACCCACCACATAAAAACTTAAAAGTGAAAAACCCCCATGTCTTTGGCAGTAACACTTCTGTGGCTGAATTCTGCTCCTGTGACCATTGAGAGGTGTGTGAGGGGCTGAGGAAGAGCACTCTGGCAATTCGCAGCAGCTATTGCATCCAACTGTTTGTGAAAGGAAATACAAATTATATATATTCTGACTGCAATTGCAGGAGTGAAGTGTTATCAAAGGAGGAATGCCCTTCATATTTCCTAAGGGTGCTAGTGGTGAAACAAGAGAACAGATTTTGCAGCTCCTTGAGTATGCTCAGACATTACACCCTCTGAGACCCAGTCAGTACCATTGCACCAGTAGTCAGTCTGCCTTATTCTCACAGCAACAAGGAAATTCCATTTCCCTCTTCCTCAGGAGATCTGTAAAAGTTCCATGCCTACATGTGATGAACTGAAAAATAGGCAGCCATATTTTGTTCTAACCATCCACTAAGAAAAAAATAACTCTATCCCAGCCAAATCAGGGCAATTGCTCCAGTCAACCCCTCAGAGAAATCTGAACCTGGCCCCTCACTGCAGACATAAACTACATACATCACTGCATCACTGAAATTCTTTTTAAGAACTTTTGCCTTACCACAGTATCTCAGCTTTCCATCAAAGCGCTGTCACCCTTTCTGGGCTAGTTCCACCTCAGCAAAGAAAGATGTTATCTGCAGTTTTCCATCAATTCCCATTAAGGGCTGAACTGAAACACCAGGTTTATTTGAAGAAACATCTTTGAATTTGGTCCAATGTTCTATGGCAAAACACTAGTCTGCAAAAAAACCCAAATGAACTTTAGAACCCTCTTAGATAAAAAACCCCCAAATCTTACCTAAGAAATAGGAAACAAGATTGCCTTAAAGTATCACTTAAGACCTAATGACAACAAACCCCATTTGCAGAAATTAACTAACAAATATAACCTACCTGTTCTTTTACGTTTGTATCTCAGCAGCTGCATTTCAAAAGTCATTAAAGTTAATGAGCTGTGCTTTATGGTAGAATCATGAAAACTTAATTGGAATAATTAGTTGTGAGATAGCAAGTGCACCTTCCTGGCTAACAACATGTCATTGTTTGATAAGAATAATAATGAATTTAATAAATAAAGCAGGGCCCTTCTAATATGTTAATAAAATAATGAAGTAGAAGGCACACGTGAAAATGATGAATTATTAGTTTGGAGACTGCACACAATTGTCTGAGGAAGATGGATGGGGAAGTGGCCTTCTTGAAACTGTCAGCTACATCTGCTGGCTAAAATCCAGCTTGCAATAGATGCAGCCACGCTGACCTTTGCAGAGGATGTGGTGCAAATGCTTCCAGCGGGGCCAGCATCCTTCTGCAGAGCAGGGTGTGCAGTGGATGAAGAAAAGCAACTGCACTTTCTTTTCCCCTCCTTTAACCCTTCTGTATTAATTGGTGCTGGGCAAACAGGAATGAAAATGGACAGAAACCCAGGCATGTGTGGAAGGAAGGGAGCTTCAGTGAACAAATCAGTCTATTTGACCCAAATCACTTAGAGGCTAAGACAGGCAGAAAATTATGATTTATTGCAGAAACGGTCTTAAGCTCAAACATAGACATGCACACCACAACAAAAGCTTCTGAGGCATTATTAAGAATCAGTAAATAGAATAATTTTAATTAATGGGTGCCTTTAAAATTAAGTGAATACTGCCGGAGTTATAGGAAGGCCTACAGTAATAAAAGGGATTGTCCCAGTAAGCAAACACTGAAGGAAGGCTATAGTTTCAGGTGGAAATAGAGCAGCAGTGTGCAGAGACTAAGAAGAAGATGGGTCATAAGATAGCTCTTAGTTTTATCCTCTAATCAATATATGACCTCATTCGTTTCTGCTCTTAATGTATTGCCCAATATGAGGAATTGCAGTTCAGAATATCTACTTGTTGACTTCAGTCCCAGCAGAGCAGGACTGGGGTTGGTAGGAGCCATAAAGAATCTGATGTATGTCTAAGATCAACTCATGTTAGCAGTGCCCAAGGAGATTTTATCACCTTTGCAAGCACACAGAGAACAACCTCCTGCTATTTGGAAGGCATCCACCTGGCTGTGCACCCACAATACTTTGAACTTCTCATTAACAGAAGGCCTAAAGCACAGCGCCTTCAGCTCTACAAAAACAAAAAGGTAGCTCTAACTCGCACAAATGGCTGGTAAAGCCTGCTGACACAGAGAAGTCATACACCCATCCATTGGCTGCAGGAGTACTCACACACACTCTCCACAGTTTTAGACTGTGGAGACTAGGAGCTGTAGGTGCTTTGGAACTGAGGCAATCTAAGAAGAAATAAGTAAGTTAGCAATGGTCAGCATACGTGCAAACGTCAGGGGGTGTGAGACTGAACGTGTTCTTGACCTGCTGCTGGCAACAGCTGTGAAAAGATCAGACCATATGTGAATGTAAAGAGAAATTAACAGCGAAGCACTTTGAATGGAAGCCAAGCATTAGTGAGCCTCCGACCAAACAAGCCCCTGAAACTCTGCAGGTTATGGTTAAACACTACGGTCTGATGCTCTAAAAGTTAAGTACAGAAATAATGTGGGGCTATTGTAAAGCTGGTTTCATGGTCATTAGTTGCTACGCAGCTAAACAGGGAATGAAATGCAAGGGAGGACGGCACTAGCTGGACAAGTTGCTCTTAGGCATAATTTTCCCAGTGAGAATGCTGCAGGGCTGGTTCTTCCCTGGTGCTCCACAAGGCACCAAAGACCATGTCAATCTCCAGGAGCCTAGTCTTGACCACTTGACATTTTTTAACTATAAACATCTATCAATTTCCTTTGCATTATGGCTGATTTACACTAATGCATAGGGGAGGGGAAGCAGTTTCACAGAGAATTAGGACTTGTATCCAGCAAGGAAGGAGCTGGAGCTCATAAGCCTTCAGTTGAAAACTGTAAATGGTACTATTGCAACACACAGCAATTTCCTTCTGCAGTGGGAGGGAAGGGCCACAATGTCTCAGGACCAGCCCTAGAATACAGCATCTCTGTAAGGGGAGTGCTCTGTGGCAGATAGCTGCCAGAATTGCTCTCTGCTTTTTCCCCAGAGCTCCCAGCATGGGCACGTGTTAGAGCTGTAGTCAGTGTTGTCATGCTCTGGTTATTATCAGGAACAGCTCCTCTGGCTGCTGTAATTTGCACCGAGGACTGCAGATGCCATCAACGGATCAGAGAATTGTAAAGCTAATCTACAGCTCCTTTCTCCAAGTCAGTTGAGACCAGAATCAAGGCTTTTGTTTTAGAAACCAGAAACTCAGCAAAACTGATTTGTGGAGGTTCTATTAATAGGACACAGGAAATTACCTAAAGCCTTCATTCTTTAAGTCATAGAAGTGATTGACTTGGATGTAATGCAGTTAAACTCTGCCTGTCTTCCCCAAGCTGCTGAAGACCCAGTAGCTCTGAGTTAGATACTGGTAAGTAGTTTTCACACAAAGCTGAGAGGCACAGCTTTGACTATTACAGATATTACAGCCATAGGTTTCTGACAGAATGGCTTTTAATACAATTTTTACTTGCCACGGGGTTTTCATCTGAGACTTTAAGACTGATTAAGCTCAAAAACAGACATCATCTGCTTCTATAAAGCTTTGAAAATATGTGCCTGAATATTGGAATGAGCTTAGTAAAATCAGTGTCCTCGCTTGTCTGCCTCCATAATTCCTTTAAACTTGCGGTCCTTACTCTAGTTTGTTGTCCCATTTCATATAGACTTCAGACCCCAAATTCTGGCCTTAAGCATAGCATTAAGAATTTTTACTGAGTGTACAATGAAGAGGAGGCATAATAGAGGAGAATAACCTTTAAATAGATGCATTCACAGCAAAAGATGCATGGTTAGGAGAGAGAGAGAGAACAGAGTTTATGACAAATGTCAGAATGTTTCAAAGATTCACTTGATTATTAATCAGGAAATAACACAATGTATGTGAAATCACTGCTAAAAAAGAAAATAAATCTCTTTAAACTATATTGAGCTGAAAACAGGGTTCATGATAGAAACACAGATAGAATCTTAATTATAGAAGCAATTGCACAGACTAAGGTTCTGGCCACCCAATTTAGGAATTACAATGCAAGTATTTAAGAGGCTTAATATGCCTGCTACTATTCAGCTGCAGATAGCAGCTGGCTTTGGGAGTACTGCAGCGAGGGATGTTGCGAAGAAGGGTTCATAATGAAGGATTAATGAAGTAATTTCCAACCAATTCATTACATGATGCTTACATGCGTTGTCAGTCATTTTTGACCCAAGTAGTTAGCCTAAAATCTTATACTAAGAGATTTTGTTGATAGTCAAGGATTTGCTGCTGCACTCCTTTTTATTAACCAAGGGTGTGTTAAATCCTGTTTTTTAAAATTCAACAAATCAAATGAGAAATTTTTTTGCTCACAGAGTCCATTCTGCAGTGTCTTGCGTTTTCAGTACTTTGTATAGTGATGTGTGCTATTTCAGCTTTAGTTCTATAAAACTCTATCTCCATAAAGCTTTAAATTATTTTATCATGAATTTAAAAGCCAGCTCTACATTTTGCTTTATCTACAGTTTCTCTAGAACCCTTTATCTAAAGTTCAGACTGAAACATTAATGAGAGATGTTGGTCTGTGTAAAAAACCAAGCCAAAACAAAAAATTTACTTCAGAGTTTCCCAACTGAAATTTTACAGTTTAAGATAAAAGAGCAATAAGACAGGAAAGCAAATATACACCTTGACAGTACTATCAAACTGCCAGAGTCTGCTGAGGAATGTTTAGAACAGCTGTTGATGAAGACTCTTTTAGAAGAAAGCAATACTGGAGAAGGTCTTACACTAAAATCCTCCTGTATTTAAAAATGGGTCCTATATTAAATCCTTTAGTGTCCTTTCCTGAACAGTGTCCCATTTATTGAACCTGACACAAAGGTCCTTCTTGGAAAAAAGTCCAGACCTTTTCTATAGGCTCTACAGAGTTATTGCAAACACGTTGAACATTAAAAAGAGAAATTACTCTTGGCTTGACAGATTTGACCAGGCAGAAGTGCCAAATATAATTCTTGAATATCAGGGATAAAAGAAATCCATTATGGTTTCATCCACAGTATTTGATTTTATAGCCTTGGCCTTCGTAGATTTGGTTGTCAGAGTACAGGTGCAGTTCTAAAAGCTGTAAGAAACAGAAACCGCTTTCGGACCAAGACACAGTTACAAGAGAGTTGCCTCTCCCAGAAGCCCTGTCATTATCTTCTGTACCCCTAAATCCAGAACAGGGACCTTCTGAAACCAGGCAGTCTATAAACACTGTCTTATGCTACACATGTGCTATTACTGGGCTACTACTCTTTTGGCTAACCTGCGCCATGTGAAGAGGGTGAGAGAAGAAGAAATACAAAGGTCCCAGAAGGTTCCTCTTTACAGAAAGAAGGAATAAAACAAATACTATCAGAGGGAATTTGAGATGAACAGGACAAATACTGCACTCAGACTCTGACACAGGGATGATCTGACCCCACAGGCTATACACGTTCACAATACTCCTCTTTCCTGCCACAGAGCTCCAGCTCTCTGGACAGCCCTCCTAAGTGCATTCATTAGTCACAGAAGGGCACATTCCTCCATCTTCTGGACAGCTACAAACTAAACACCATTAGCCTCTTTCCAGCCATGCTCAAAACAATACATTGCTAGCTCAGAGAAAGCTCAATCTGCTTTAGCCTCAGGAAAAGACCTTTTAGTCTCTAGCTTTTATTTTTGAATTGTTTTCATCCTGACATGTTCTATGAAAGGTTCCACAATTATGCATTTCTTAAGTTATTTTTAATCCCCCCTTCAGAAAAAAACCCCAACAAAACCCCCCCAAAAAACCAACATTCAACTCCCTGTCCTTTATCTTCTCTTGCCCTGAGGAGTCTTTTGTGATTTATTTTCTTCTGCCTCCATAGCTGATAACTTCTTTTCCTGCAAGTCTTAAAGAGAAGGATTCTATCTTCCACAACAAGGGAATTTATTTTTTGAGCTTCTTCTGTTATTTATCACATCCCTGTGAAAGCAGGAGGCCTCTCCTGGGTCCTTGTGAACATTATTTATTTCAAGATTATGTTTGGGAGCTTGAATACGATAAAACAAACTGGTAATGTAATATATGCCATGGGAGTGGCAATCCTCAAATAATGACCTTAAAATCCTAGGAAGAATAATACTGGGTAGAATAATTCTGTAGGTGGAGTTTGTTAAAGCCAGATGACTGTTCTCTTAATGAGCTCTTGCAGGAGGGAGCAAATAAAATTGATTAAGAAGAGAGAAAAAACCTAGGATATAATCAGATCCTATAAGCCTAGCCAGAAAGCAGTGTCAACCCAATGCAGCACCCTACCTTTCTCCAAAAAAAAACCTTGGCATTTCTGTCCTCCCACATGTACTAATGAGAGCAGCTAGAAGCTGGAGCTTGGGTTAATCCTTCCTTTACTGACTATATGAGTGCTCTTGGCACCATTCCAAAGAGAAAATGCTGAAGGACTTCCTGGGTGAATTAGTAAAACCAGTGAGTTTTAGCAGGAGAAAAAGTGCCAGAAGTCATTTTCACAGCTACCTATATATGTTAAACTAAGTTAAATAACAGTATATGACAAGAATAACTGTCCCTGGACTAGCATCTGTTTGACCCGGTATCCATTTCACTGCAGGCAGATGGAGCTTTTCCTGCTTTCTGCAGTGTCTCGAAGGCAGCAGCTGAGGATGTCACCCATGTGTTGAGTTTAAAAATCAAATGAGCGGTTTGTCATCTGAAATCACTGCACTGAAAGCCAAATGACACAGAACAGCAATGTTTTTCCTTGCTGCTGACAAGAAAGATTCAATGGCCCTTGCTAATGCCACCTGATCAGATTAATTTCTCAGCAAGCACAAAGTTTGGGAAACAAGAACTGGTGGGCCCAGCTGGATGCACTGGAATATCTTTTATTTATTTTGAGATGGGATTTGCAGTTGTCAGTGCAATTGACAGAACTGGTGATATAGTACCACTTGGAAAGGCTCAGCCAGTTTCTGGAGCTGCCCCTTTATTCCTGCTGTCACTGATGCCTCTTCTACCTGTTCTGGATAGACCACTACCAGAGCTAAGGGGTTTAAGTCCTGCAATACCGCCTTAAATGCATGCACCAGCTTTTATGCTATAACACACTGTGAAGAGTGTGGTGTTATTCACAAAAATGATTGAACCTTGCTTCCTTCTGACTTACGGGGTAGCGTTAGAGTGTGACACTAGAGAGAAGTGATGTACAAAGCATTAGCTAGGACTTCCAAGGATGTTTCTGGAAGGTTCTTTATTTGTTTTCAGGGACAGACATCACCTCCCAAGTGTATTTCTTTGAGCACCTTTTCTTGGTATGGTGTCAGATTCGGTGAACTGTGGGATGTTATATGGGGCTTTTAACTCCCAGCACAAACCTGGCTGTTGTCCTGGGCCCAGACACTGCTGGAACAGGGATTTGGGCCAAGAAGCTGCTAAGGAAAACAACATCAAGGATAGGAAGAGTTAAACGGCTGAAGAAAATTTAGAACAGATGATCATCTGAAATTTTTCCGATTAAGTCAGGATGAAGGGGAAAAATTGCAGTCACCATAAAGAGACTAACAAACAGAAGAACAGAGGAAATTGCTGCGGCCAAGAAACGAGCAGAGGAAAGGCAGTTTACCCACTGGTTTTGATGGAAGCCACAGAACTGCTTAGAAAAGGAACGTAAGATTGCTGCAAGAGCCAGAAATTGCAGGCTAAGGCCGAGATCCAGCAGGAGCTGGAAGAGGCACAGGCTCACAGCCAGAGGCCTACCTCCAGGCAATTCTCAGGTCCAGATCTTGAGGTGGGACCTGTCCTCACCTATACACCTGTGTGCTCAGTTTGGCTCCCCTGGCCTTCTCTCCAGCTACTGCTTCTCTTCAGTGACTACTGAAAGCCCAGTGGGAAACAGGAGATCTACTGGTTGGGGACAACTGACACAAGCTTTAGAGTGGTATTTTTTCATATATCAAAGGCAGTGGGTCTATTTCCAACATGTCTCCATTTTGTGCAAGTCCATTTTGTCTTTTAAAATATACAAAGTAAGATTTTTAGGGAGTTTCTAGCTCGTTTTTTCTAGCTTGTTTTATCTCCTTGTACCCTCCCTGGTAAAACTGGCTACTCCCTTTTGCTCAATCTTTTAAATGTCCCTTACACAGAGACTTAGCTGGGAAAATGTGAACTGGAAAGTAGCAATTTTAAAGTCTGATGAGTGCAAAATGCAGCCAGAATGCAAAATTACACAGACATTTTGGAACGGTGATTCTTATTTGTTACAGTTGTTTCTTCCTTTTTTATTTTTTTTTAAATACAAAACTCACGACCAAACTCTGTCATAATGGGAAACAGATATCGGAGTGCTTTTAAATTAATTACTGTAATATGGGTAACAGTTTAGATATCCCACTCAGTTAAAAAGCAAACAAACAAAAGAAAAACACGTTAGTTTCTAGTTGCCTTAAAAAGCTAAGACTGCAAATTATTTAGTGCAAAGTGTTAGCAAAGCTGTTGAAACAGATCAAAACACAACTACTTTAAGAACACCAACACGATTTAAGAAGACTGTCTTAGTCAATACCAGTCATTCATGAAGAAGTCCAAGCACATCAGGCACAGAGGACCCCATCTCCTACCTCTTTAATATTTTCTCTGTTTTTAGGGAGATCCCTGACTCTGTATAATAGTTTTCTAATGGTTAACACTCATCAAAAATATTAAGATGATTGTGGGGAATGATTTTATTTCTCCATTGCAAATACACAGTACAAGTCTATCACCTGTGAGACATTTCCGACGTTTAGTATTATACTTGTTGAGGCCAAATAAATATAAATGATGAATAGATCTAAATCTTGAAATTTGATTCTTCTATGTCCGGAAAGGAGATGAAAATAGTCTCCTTTTACACTGGATCTCTGCTTGTTGGTTAGGGTTGGGGGATTTTTGTTTGTTTGTTGGGTTTTGTTTTATTTTCTGTAGGTCTCTAGATTTGAAAGTAGTTTAGATTTTATGACTTTACTAGTCAGGTCTTCCTCCTAACTGCAAGTGGAATAATCTACTCCCACTTCCAGGTGTAGCAGGTTCGGTTTGTAACTGGGCAGAAACACCAATTTAGTGTAGGGGTTTGGTCCAAAATACTCATTACTATTTACCTTCTGTGAGATAAGAATTAGGAGAAAAACAAAGCAGGAACAAAACTTGAAAGAATATGAAGAAGTTTATTAACAGACCTAAAAGAGGGAAAAACAAACAAAAAAAATTGTACCACACCTTCAGAACTCTTCTCCTCCCCCCACCTTTCTCCCTTCTCCCACTGAAAATGTAAAAAGACAACCCTTGAGATGTTCAGTCTGTTTACCACTTCCATAATAACCTTGTTCAGTCCATTTAGGAAGAGGAGTCTCTCTTGCCCATGCTATGAAAACATCACAGCGAGACAGCCGCCCAGGTTGGTTCTCTGCTCGCATGTGAGTCCCTTCCCCCCTGACTTGCAGCTTTTCCCACAACTGCTTTTGAGGGTCCACTCTTGAATTACTGGGGCACAATTTTAAGGTTGAGCCGTTCAGAAACAAAAGGTTCTCTTCTCCCATCTCTGGGAGCATTTCATCTCTAAGAACAGAGGCCCTTTCCTTCCCTGGGAGCAAAGGGTCCTCCTCATATTCATCTCTAGGACTATCTCTGGGAGCATCTCTAGGAACTGAGGTCTTCCCATTTCCATGTGGAGCAAAAGTCCTCATCGCTTCCACCTCTCCCTGTTAAAACTTCTCATCAAATTACAGCTGCTTCAGCATCTGCCTATCTCAGCACAGGTGCTTTTGCTCACAAGTACAAGTTGAACACTCCACCCCCCCATGCCTTCCTGAAATTACAATGGGTACTCTGATATATCATAGCTTTACAACAGAATTTCAGCTTTAAGCATCTCCTCTTTCTCCTCCCTCAGGTTTTCAGCTCTTCACAGCACTAAAAGGGTTAATCTCACCTCGGCCTTGCAGCTGGAATTTCGCTTATCGCTGTTGGTCACATGATCTTTGCCGGACAGCAAGGCAGCTTCAGCTGAATCTTGGCCACAGTGGAGCGGGGGAGCCGGGCCGCTCCATCCGCACACAGCAGGGCTGTGGGGAGGTTCCGTGGGTGGAACAGGGCCCATCGGCTCCAGGATGGCCGTGGCTCCCATACAGGGCCCCGCAGCCACCTGTCCCAGTGCAGGAAACGAGAGAGAGCTCTGATTGGGGTTTGTCTATTCTTAAGTGTGGATCACAGAGGTGGTCAGAATTTAAGTGGCTTAAAAAATTGTCCATATTCAAACTGGCCAGCTGATAGGTTCTGTCAGGTCATAGAGGAGCTGTAAGCACCCCTTTGCAAGAACATCACTTCCGAGACTGTGCTTGGCTAACCCATGACACCAGGTATGTCCTTAGGCTTCACCATCACATACAGAGGGAAAATAGGAGACACCAGATATCAGATTCATTCTCATTCTTCATCCTTAGAGACATTAAAAAGAAATCTGGACATGATCCTGAATAGGGGACTTGGACAAGATAACCAGAGTATTCACAGAGGAATTACAGTGCCCACCATTCTTATACCATTACGTGCAGTTGTGCAGCTGTACCACAACAGCAGCAAAGTTTGGCAGGTTAAAGTTGTTGGAGGTTCAGCCATGAAATATGACCCTGAAATTGTAGCTGGAAACCGAGGTGCAGGCTGACAAAAGGGATGCAGAGCATCTCTTTTGATCACCCTGATCTTATTTTTCCCTAAACTACTTTTTTCTTCTACTATAGTCACATCCCTTTTAGAACCAGGGCAGTACACCTGGTTCTAGTTCATTCAGTTTCACCTTAATTTTCCTTTGTGCAACTGCACTAAAATTCAGTAGCATTACACAAGGGTCAGTCACTTTTTTTTTATATTAAGTTCTAAACTACCTCCTTATTTATGCTGTTAGGTCTTGATCTGTTGAAGAGCCATCAAAACAGATTACAACATAACCACATAAATTAGGAATGTCATTTGCCAATGGTTTCCTGTTTTGTTGTTGTTGTTTTTAAATAGGAAACCAACTAAATCCTAGGAATTACAGTCAGCTGCAAAACAATTGCAACCATTACTGAACCAGCTAAAAGCAGTTCAAGGCTGTATCTTATAAAATATTACCAAGTCCAGAGACCTACAAATAAAACAGGCTCATAAAACTAACTACAATTATAATGTGGCTTATAGAGCATGGATAAATACAAAAGAAATGATAAAAATCTTCAATTGATAAGGTAGTTTAAAAGCTATTTGTAGGATGTAGTGTATAACAAGAAAGCAAAACCAAAATATGCCAGGTAAAATATTTCTAACATTTTATATATTTTTATATGTATGTTTTAGATTTATTATTTTATATTGTTTTCTTTGTTTCTTATATAATAACTTATCAAGATATTTGGGTTGATGCAAAGATATACATCCAGTTCTCCATGAGAAGATTCTCCATAACTTGGTATATAAAAGCTTTTCAAACAGTAATTGATTTATTAAAAAAAATAGCCAAAGTCTGAGTGTGACTTGGTTTTAGTGGACAAGAACCTACCAGATCACACCTTTCATTCACAACTAGACATAAAAGCCTGATTTTACAGTAATAGGGAAATGGGCCTCAATTTCTCTAAATCCTTGGTATTCTTTGTTGTAATTGCTGAACAGCTGCTCAGATTGCTGAATCTGCATTTCAGAGAGCACATCACACTGAAAGCACATAGAGATAGAATAATCTGTTAGCTCAAATTACTTGCTTCTACAAGTCTGTTTCTATGCAGTCTATTTTTCACTATGTAACTTTGCCCTTTGCCATTTCAAATTATTTTAGTAATGAAACTTGTGTTATTTAGCCTAGGAAACCAACATGTAATTTGACAGATATCAACACTTTTAGAAAATTACCCTGACTTAACATAGATAAATATAAGTAAACAAAGTGGGTAGAAGAAAGCTTTACCTCTCTACACAACTCCTATTAGTACCCTTTCCTGAGTGAAGTAAATGGTAAAAAAGGTTTCTAGTGCCTATGGACGTAATGAAAAAATATTACTGCCAGAAAAACCTTATGCATTTAAAATTATATAAGTAAGTATATACTAAGTATACCAGTTAGGACTGGTAGATATTCATCTATTTCTATGTATTCCTACAAAATAACATACTCTGTGCTGGTGTCTATTTCAAACTATATGCAATGGGCATCACTTAAGTGGTATCAAATTATTTCTTGGCTTCTTCTGATGTTTTACCACTTTGTAAATTATTCAGCCAGAAGTGTGCTCTACGTTTCCTTTTTGCCTGCAGGGCAACTTTACTATTTTGAAACTAGCCCTGTGTGACTGTTCTTTGGTGTACTGGTCCTCTTTTCATTTGTACCCAAGAAACCCTGGTGTTTTGTTTTCTTGTGTTAGAACAACCTCACGATCTGGTCTTCCATTCAAAGATGGGCATGAAAGACTGGTTTGGCAGCCTGGCATGGGAGCTCTCCTTGTACACTCTCTATCCTCTATACACGCGTTTGAAAGGATCTATTGATCCGTTCATTGGAAGGAAGAGAAATGCGGAATGCTGGGAAGACAGATAATATATAAAACATTATTTACTTCTAAAATTTTGTGGATGTCCTGTACTTGAAGAATAATTTGTTGTTACAAGCCTAGAGGTGTATGCTTTTATATGAATTGTGCCTTTTTAGAAATTATCTAGATAGATGAATTAGTAGCTCACTACATAAACACTAAGCTGAGGACATGGTCCCAAGTAAGGGCCCTATGTTTGTTGAAGCTCTTTTAACTTAATGTATTTGCTAAAAGATGAGAGGGGAAGAGGCCATGCACATTTTTCTGAGAATCCAGCCAAGTCTCTCTAGTATAATCCAATGATTTCACTTCCTTCTTTTGACCACTTTGCCAACTTAATGGAGACAGCTCTGGTCTGAGCTACAGAATAAATGAGAGAGTATTCAAACTCCCCTGAGAACCTCTATTCCACCTCTGGCCTGCTTCCAGTACAGCAGTAATTGTACAATTATAGCAGCATTATATATAGAAAATTAACATGAGTTCTTAAGTCGTTCAACAACAGCTAAGCATAATTATTTACACTGCAGTCAGAATTTCTGAGAGGAAAAAAACTCCAGGCTTTTAGGGAAGGAAAATTGTACCAATTACTGGTCTAGTATCCCTTTTTAAAGTAATATTGATGTATTTGAAAAGAAGAATTTTTTTGGAACTTCTTTACCCTGCAACACGAGCTCTAGTGCTGCAATCATTCTGCACGCACTCACTTCAGGAAGCAGAGGGAGCTGTCTGATGGCAATTACAGTTCTCACTGCCAGGGAGCCAGGTCACAATTACCAATCTGGGATTTAACATCCTATCTTCCAAAAAGACAGGCCTCTTGATATGCTTGGGAAGACAGAAGAAGACGCATCGCATTATACTGTAACATAAAGCTGGTATTTAATTTATACCTACAGGATAATTACATTTGCTATGACTGTGTAAAAACAGTAACAGCTACTCACTGATATGGGGTATTTACAGCAGGGAAGCTAAACTTGATTCTTTTGTAGTGGGAAAAAACCCCACACCTCTTCTTGAAAAATATGTAGATTAATTGAAGAGCCACGATGATCAAAACAGTATGAAGAAATATAGTACCCCTGAAACATAACACAGTCAGGTACAAGTAATATACTTTTAAAGTGTAACCCAGGTAAGTGAACACATCAAATTATTGTAGCAGCATATCTACTTAAATTAAAATGATGAGTTATTAAGAGTCACGGTTACAACGAATTAATAAAAGTCTTTTTTTCCCACAAATAGGAAATCCTGCTGTAATCAAAACAACTGTGGTTCTTTGGTGCAGCACGGTTAAACCCAGCATATGGAGATCTCATCCCACTGCCCAGTGAAGCTGTACTCCTTGAGATGATCAAGAGCTGTGCTAGTGTGTTTAGTGATGGCCAGTGCTGTGCATGTGGCAGGAGAGTGAATCACCTAAAGGAGACAGTCAATAACGTCCTTGTCTTCAGAGGGTGCTCACAGCCAGACAATGCAACAAGGAACCATAAAAATCTTCAAACTAATGGAAATAAAGACTTTATCTAGTGGTAAGACTGGCTGTATGCCCACAAGAACAAATGTTAGTCTTACCCTGCAGGCAACCTTCCCAAAAGTAAAGGAAGAAGCTTAATTGAGATTAATGGCCTTTTTTGCTGAGGCCCATGGGAAGTCCTGATAAGGCAGTATGTTAAACTGTGAATGTAATTTATAATATACGCAATCTTTAGAAGATATAAATAGCATATGACACTGAATGAGAAATGTCTTATGCCTTTCTCACTTCGCTTTTTCACCTTTTGAGTTTAAAGCTAGCATTCACGTTTCTATTTTTTGAAAGGCCAACATGCCTGCTTTATACACCAGCATAATTGTCACTTAATGATGTCACACCAAGCAGACACTGCTTCAAACCAGCTTACATTGTGGTCACAGATGATAGACTTCTGTAAATCTAAGCGAAAGTAATTGTACTTACATTTTTTGATTTTTCTTGTAGTGACTTTTTTTCTAGGTTTCTAGGTTAAACTTAAACTTAGTTTTTCTCTGTTTTCTATCACCTGCATTGATCTTATGTATTTGTGCTCATACAGTCATGACACAACACCTTTCCACAAAAAACAAGGCCAAAAATTTTCATACAGTAATTCCTGCATCAAACCAACTGTTCTTAGTTAAATCAGATTGTTATCCTGTTAAAAAGTATGTAATTTGAGAATTTCACATGCTAGAGATTTAATCATTTATATAAATATCCAACACACACACATACTTTCAAAAGTAAGGGAAAATAATTTACTATTTCCTTCCCTATACACTTGCTTAATATTATACTTCAACTGCCCTGAAAAGTCCTACACAAAACAGTCATTATCATGCAAAACCTGATTTTTTCTGATACTTACTGAGTATGTAAAGGCATGAACATGTTCTTCTCATTTATACCGAGAAATATAAATACACTCGCAAATATGCATATCTATTATACTTATACAATCCGAAATAATTACATTCAGATGCTGAACAGAGTACCTTATAAATAGCAGAAATAACTCAAGATCTGTAATATTTTATCTTCAGATTTTTCTTTTGTCATCACTACTAAACAATGTTCCATTTTTCCTCAGTAGATAGATCTACTAAAGCAGAGAACCAGAACTTTTCTCTTTTTTTAACAGGTCTACTTAAAATCATCTCCTTCCATCTTACCTTCTCTTCTAACCAAAACTTTAATTGCAAAAGTCTGATTCTTTCAAATGTTCTAATGACGCACAAATCCTTCTGTGTTTTGCAGCCATCCTTTCTTTTATTCTTTGTTTTTGGACAAAGCTTGCATCTTCTCATTTCCTCTTCACTTAGTTGCTATTCTTGAGTGAACAGTACTCTCAATTCATGTATCATCACCCTCAGCATAACTGGCACAACTTGCAAATTAGAAAATACTACAGAAGAAATTCGGGCAGGTGTAATTCTGTTGACCACAGAGAGCTGTACTAACTACAAACAGTCTTGTTGTGGTCCTAACATTTTACTGAAGAGTCTGTGCATAAGCTGAATATTCCTTAACACTCACACCATACAATCATCTTCCATAATTTTTATTGCTGTACATTATGGCATTTGTATGCTACACTAACTGACTTAATAAGTTTCTTTGCATGTATTTTTCTCATGACTAGTTTGCTTCATAAAATATTTAACTTGGAAATAAAACTGTTCTTAAAAAAACTCATCCTACTTGAAAGACGTTCATCCTACCCTAAAGCAATCAAAATCAAATTCCCTATATACTGTTAAAATCAATGACAGTTCTATGGATAATGCATAGAGCAGCAATTAATCAGAATTTGTCTAGATCATGAAAAAGAGAATTTTACACTTTTATGAATTCAAAATGTACTCTTATTTTTCAATATATTTGGTATTTAAAAAAACCCCTAAAATTATTTTATCCCCCACAAGAGAATGGTGGGTTACCCCAAAATATGGTCTAGAATCCAAGATTTTAAAGCACATTTTTCGTATTATACACAGTACTAACGTCTCCGCAATCTTGTCCAAACTGACCAAGGTTCTGTGCTTGTGGTTCTTCCTCAGTCTCAGTTGGTACAAGCTCACATTCAATCCACAATTAAAATTACATAGTTGCCTTAGCATTTGCCTTACTATTTGTAACGTGAGGGATAATGTTGCATGGGTTTTGTCTCATATTCTTAGGAAAACAAAAGATCTCACAAAAATTATATAAGACAAATTAGGCATTTTAAAGACCAACTTTTATTGAAAAATTAAAACTGCATTGCGTAACTTCTTTATAACTTCAACATTTCTTAAACCACAAAACAGAGATTCTGTTTAGAAAATCTCTTCATATTTATCACCATTCAAAAAACAGATTATGAGCTAACTCCATGATGATTTTAAAATCCTGGATTATTCCCAAGGCCCCTGTTTCTGGCTGTCTGCCATGAATTGTATAATCCATGTTCTCTAAAAATTACCTTTAGTAACACAATCAGAATTTTTCTCGTTCAAAATCAACAGCTGCTCTTAATTTTTATCCAGTGGTCAGTCTTTTCCAAATAAATTATATCAGTTAATAAGCACTGCAGCTACCTGTTCAGCTAAGATCTTGCCTATTGTTTAATTGATTTGAATTCACCCATGCAAAGTTACAGCGATTGTCCATGTGATTTTAAAGGCAAAATTGCTACCTTAGACTATGTTTTAAACCTCAGAAAAACAAAGTTGCTCACCTGGAATTAAAACATTTTTCATTAGTCAATACTCCTGTATATCCATACATCCTAATCTCTCACAGTCAATAGTATATGGATTAAAAAGAATGAAAGTTCCAGATAAGCATTAGTCTGAGAAGCTGTGGCATATTTCTCAGATGGAAATGACCTAATAAGAAAATAGATGAATTTTCTCACGAATGACTGTAACTGCTCAGTTAAAATCAGCTAACCAAGTCAGAAATTGATATGAGCATGGTGCCTGTTAAACGCAGTATATGTAATAGGAAAACACTCCAGAATCTGATATTAGAATTAAAAGCTTTGCAAAAATCTGATTGCGGTCATCTCTGTCAAGACACAACACTGCAGAAAAGCAAGATAAATGCAGAGGGTAGGAAGATAAATTTAAGCCCTCTGTCTTTAGAGACAATACCTATGCATTAACTGTCTCGCTTCCAAAACAAGTAGGAGGAGCTCCATTGTTCCCACCTAGCTGCAAACCATCAATGGCAATAGGAAGAACTTCTGATGCTTTTGACCTTCAAAACACAAGATACTCCATTAAATGAAGAAGCAGAAATTTTAGTGAGCAAAACATTGTATACGCACCGAAGAGCTCTAGATCTGTTTCTCACTACGTCACAGAACTGTCAGGGGCTTGCTGCACGAATGCCAGTAAGCTGTATTATGGTCTTTCCTACAGCTTCATGATCAGGATGAAGATGATTCTCCTCACCTAGTTTATATGCTTCAAGGAAATTTAACTTCTCGGATACATTATTATTAGAATATTGAGATGGAAATCTGGATACAAGGTTTACAAGGTTAAAGTATTAAGGTTAGAGGATTGAGGGATAGTTAGAGCTTTAGTAATACTGTTACTGACAAGGGAGGTGGAGGAAACCAGCAATTCCGACCTAAGAATTGGTGGAAATAAAAGAACCATGGTGCTTGGGTGAAAGACATAAAATCCTCTAGTGGAGCTAAGTCCCCAGTTATATACCTTTGGATGAATTATATTAGTTCATATTGTTTCTCATAAAGAAAAAGGACTGACAGAAATTTTTCAGTCTTCCGTAGCTGCCCTTTGAATAAAGTAAAACTGACTGAGACCAGATTTCAGACAGAAGTCTGAAATAAAAATGTGACATGTGCTTCTTCAAAACAAACTTCTTTCTGTACTCTTAGAACATCTATCAATGAGAGGTCTTCTAGTTTTGATGAATAGCTGGTATCTATAAAGAATGGCATTTAATATTACATAAGTTAGTACTGAAATCAATGTTCATGCCAACTACTTCTGTACTGCAGGCCTCAGGTCATACACCATAGATGTTTACATCAGGAAATTCAAGTATTGAATACATAGTAATACTATAGGGTTATAATTAAGGAAGACAGGTTTAAGATCAAGAAAGCAAGAAACCAACTAGACTGTTCTGAGGAAAAAAATCTAATGAAAGAAATACTGTATTGGTAAGATTACTAGGGGGTTTAATGATATAAAGTAACAATGCAGATCTATTTTGAAAGTCATACTCATGAATCTAAAGGTCAGTGACAAAGTTACAAAAATTTTTAGATTCAACTCAACTTGAGGAAAATATTTTACAGAAGGTTATGAAAGAGGAATAAGCAAGAGCACTATGAAAAGCTGGAAAGGCTGTGCTATGCAATATAGCATTTACCGTAACTGCATCTTTCTTTTCCCTGTACTAACACAGCCAAAAATATGAGACATCATCCTCAAAAGACAACCAGTGGGACCTGCAGGATGGAAATCTCTCTTGCCTGTAGGTGTCCTTCCACAGGACTGACAGGGGCCAGAGAGACTGCAAAAACTGCACAGCATGACTGTATTTCACTGAAAATGTCTAAAATAATTCAATTTTATTACTGAGGTGGAGGGGCGGGAAAAAAAGCAATTAATTACTGACTTGCACAGAATCATGTATGAAAACACTTGAAATTAGCATATTTCATTTATCACCATGACACTAACTCAGTGAACAGAGGATTATTGAATCTCCATTTTGTTCCACTATTCTGTTTCCAGTATGGACTTTTCCACTCAGTAGTGTTGATTATCTAATGATTAAAATTGATCAAGCTGCAGATGAATCTGGTACCTATCCTCTGAAAAGCCTAACCAGTTGAAACTATTGGGACAAGCCAGCTGTATTAAAGGATACTGAGATTACTTTTGGTTTTATTTATTTTATAAGCTCCAAACAGATAGTGAATTCCATTTCACTAAAAGAATGATGCTGGTTAAAACTCCCACAGAATTTAGTTAAAATGGTCACAGAGGTCAGTCCTGAAATAAAACTCAAAACCAGGGGTCTTGGTTAGCAATTAATATTCACTAGAAAAGCATTCAGAATACTGAACAGACAGTCTGACATTACAACAAATAAAACTGAAACTTCTAATAATTCTAATAGATTAAAGGGATCTCATAATTTCATAGTCTATACACAATGTTAGAATTCCTTATCTTCAGTAAAATTATCTGTAAGTTATTACTTTAAGGGCACCAGGATTTAAATGAAAGTGTCAACTAATATTTTCGTATTTTTTCTTTGGCTCACAAAGACACTAAAATACCATAAACATTATTTAGAACTTCAATAATATATAAATAGGTTACATTACAAACAGAAGAAAATACAAGACAACTCTTCAGCATGGTAAATCTCTGCATATAAATAAGCAAATATTTCAGATACCTACAATTCAACAGTTATCTTGCTGTAAAACTATTACATTTAAATCCTTTTACACAAAGTCATTTAACAATAATATACACAATCTACACAAATTAACCTCTAAAAATACAGCAATAATATACCTGTTACAATGATTCTGCTACTGTCATCCCCTGATTTAACACTAAAGGGCAAGTACAACTACTTTACTCAAAGGTGCTCTTACAGATTTTTTTTGTATGTGAGAAAAGCACCAACAATAAGATCTAATACTGTTATACATTTTCTTCAGCTCCTAAGAATCAACATTTTGGAAATGTTTCTATGTGTCTATTTCTGTCTGGCAGAAAAACTTGTAGCACATTATCCACATCAAAGTAGTTGAAAGAAAAGTTAATTTTCTTAAAGTGGAAAACATGCTGTGGCTTAGATCTAAGTTTATAACCACTATATATATATATATGTATATATATATATACGTATGTATGTATATAATTATATATATTTATTTATACTGTACATATATACTGTGTAGAGTTCTTAATTTGCTATTTTAATACTTATTAATTTTCTGCTGTCTACAATAAACAAGGCCAATGTAAGAGTCAATAGTACTTCAAGATAATACATTTTCCCTCAATAATATGATCTACCAATACATATATATTTCAGTAGCCTATAGTTGTTTTGTTTAAGGATGTCTTAGGAGGTTGGAACTTACAGAAAGAGAATTTCCTTAAAATGTGTTCTGCAGAACTGGGTAAAAAAATAGCCAGTGCTGGAAAACAGTGAATTAGAGAAACAAATCATTCAATCACTACAGCTCCTGCCCCAATCTCTCAATTTCCTCAATGAGAAAGTCAATGTCAGACTTAGTAGCTGCTGGGTTTGAGATGACCATTCGGAAGAAGTTGACTTTATCACCCTGAGGCTGATATCCAACCATGGTGGTACCTGACTCCATCATCAATGCCTTGATTTTTGGTGCCACCTTTACCATTAGGAAAAAAAAGAGAGAGAGAGAGAGAGAGAGAAAGAGAGAAGAAGAAATTATTCTTTCCTTGTATGCCACAGCATTTCTTAATTTGGAAAAAATAAATTGACAGGCACTTGTTTTTCCATAACAAGCAAAAGCTTGAAAAACTAAATATGTAGGATTGGCTGTTTAAAGGAAAATTGACAACAATAATATCCGTCTTTTTGATTTACAGATTAATAGCACCTTAGGGTATTCACTATGTAGTAGTTTTATATATTAAATGCATATCTCATTTCTTTGTGCTGAAGATTTTGTCACAATTAAACATTTTCTGCTTCTGTATAAAAGTCCACTCCAGACCTTTTTGTGGGTAATGGATGTTTTCCTTGAGAATATTACATATTCTCAGAGCAATTTGTATGTGGGGACAACAATGGAAATTTTTCAATGAGATCTATGTCATAAAGAATATTTTTTGTTAGCATAAGCCATGGAAACCTTCCAGTGGTTTTGCAGTATTGTGCATTTATGACAGTCTCCCTTCCTTGGTTTAATTTACAAGGAATAATGTTCTGACAGTCTTAATCTTTGGTATTGACTAAGCCCAGTTTTTCCATTCAGACCTTCATTGTCCTGCTCTACTCTCTGCCAGGCAAGGTCAGATGTCTGGCTCTGTTACTGTTTCATAGAATGCTTTATGATGTCCTTTAACATTTAACAGGGTCAAATTAAATATTTCGTCCCTCTTGCTGTTTCTTACCTCTATCTTCCTCTATTCTCTCTTTTTTTGGCAATTTCTTTATTTAACATGGGACTGGCTTGACCCAGGAATTTCTATTTGTTGGGGAGGATGAAACAGGAAAACCTTGGAAATATGATTGCCTGACAAAAGATTTTGGGAATATGAAAACTACAGGCAACATCGAAATGAAAGCCACTTTTGAAATACCAGGTCTTAGTTACTGAACAACTAGAAAACAATGGTATGGCCACTGAAGATAATCCCCTCTTGATTGAACAATACCCTCTGCTTGCAGGCAGGTCCAAGGGTCAGAGCAGACCCTACTAGCTCAGCAGAAGGGGTCCAAAGAGTAGTTTTTAGAAGTTAAGATGTAACACTCTATGGTAATATAAGAACTCTTATAGGCTGTATGTAAATGCTATAGGATTTGTATCTTGTACTAGATTGGTTAGTGACAATTAGAATATTCAGTACAGAAGATGATTTATTGTATTGTAACCAGGACTTCTATTCATTCTCACTTCCATTCTCTCTTCTATTCACTCCTTTCCTCTCTTCCACTTCCACTCTTGCTCTTACACCCTCTCTCTCTCACCCGTTCACTCTCTTGCTCTCTTGAGCCTGCTCAGAGCTGAGTCTGGCAGCTCTGAGCAGTGCCCTTATACCCAAGCCCTTTACAATAAACCGACTGTGTCCCAAGACCTGCCTATAGAGATCTCTCGTCTCCATCCGTCTACGTCCGTCCGACTCATCATTAACCTACACTATTCTCTTCTATTCTCTTTCTCCATTGTGATGCAGTCATAAAATCCTCTACAAAATCTCCCAAATTTGCCCATTCTTCTCCTTTCCCTAACAAACACTCACACACACACAAAAGAGCAATTACTTTTGACACCTATAAAATCATTCTTTTGTCTCTTGAATTTATTTTGTTCCACTTCTGTCTAAAACACTACTACAAAATTGATGTATTTTTCTTCTCTCGAGTCCTAAGTAACATAATATCTTTTCTGGTGATGCTTCTATGATGCCTTAACTTCCCTCTTCCCACTTCAAATAAATTTATCCCAAAGTCCTCCAAAGGGTATTCATTTTCACTGAAATGCATTCATGCATTGGCATTTAAAATCAAAATAAATACCTGAGAAGGAACTTAGAGGTTTTCACATCCTTTACCTGTCCAAGCATTTTTAAATAATTACCCTTCTGTTTCTCTTGCTGATAAGCTGTCCTACCCAAAGAAGACTGCAAGTCTGTAGGCCTAGCTACTTTCTGAAGGCTTCTAACACTTGTAAGCACAAAAGTGATCCAAACCAAAGGATAACTGAATATGTTCGGAATCTGGTTCCATAGGGAAAACATTACTACAGCATCAATATAAATAGAAGACAAAAGTGAACAAATATCAAGGTCACAAAAAGCAATGGAGAACTGATGTCTCCGAATTTGGAATATGTGTCAACACATAGATATATTATTTTAATGAATAATAAATTTTGAGTTGGAAGAGTAGACTATCTTTTTACATTTAACCAAAAATACTTACCCTGTGCAACTTTTCTCTTCTCTCATCAGAGTCTGGCATGCCCCTGAGACTTGGAGGAATATACCAAAAACATACATTTGTATGCTCTGGCTGCAAAAAGAACCAAACATACACATCAATTAAAAAACCAATACAGATCAGTCCCACACTAAATACTAGTCTGTAACATATTTTATCACAGACATGAAAGACAAAATATAGTATTAACTTTCCTAGTCCTGCATGTTAAATAGAAAGAAATGGATTGCAGTACTGCTGCTTGCCTCTGCTGCCTTAGCTTCCCTACACATTGTCCCATTTACAATATTTAGGGCGTTAATGAAGTGCAAATGCTTGCACCTTTTTGCAGTTTCATGAGTAACGGTTTTTCAGGATCACAGCAAGGGCAACCCAATTTTCCTTTTCTTAGTAAATGGAGAAATGAAGTTTATACTATCACCCAAATGTTTATGTAGTGGCACTAGCAACAGAATATGCAGCCAAAATAGCAGATTCTCAGTTATGTACGTAATAATCTCAGCATGAGTAGGTTGTGTTAAGGTAATCTTCATGCCCTAAACTGAGAAGGTCTCTGCAGAAGAGGAGGAGATAAATCTGACATTTATGGTACAAAACCACATGTATTTGACAAAAAAAACTGCCCAGATGCCAATAGTCATGTAGTTCTTTAGAAAATCAGAGCAGTTTTGCATAGCTGTCTTGAAGAACTGTGACAAGCATGAAGACAGATTTGGGTCATACATATGTGAAATCAAACTTACCTCCCCTTCAAAAACCATCTCAAATTCTTCTCTGTTTTTTATTTTAGTATAGAGATATTCTGCCAGCTCCAGGCATTTATTGATCTGATTTTCAAATCCTACTGTACCCTGTTTTAATAAGAAAGTAAGTATTAATTAGATGGTAATTTTTTTCTGCTCCAATGCAATCACCTTTTCAGACAGGTTTCACTCTTAAATATTTTCAGGAAGAAAACATTTAGCAGTATTATTTCTTGTAACTTAAAAGTAGCATTAATCAACACTAAAAAAGTGGATAAAGATGGCTGAATTGTAAGTCACTATTTGGTTTTGTCTCATTTTAAGAGAACTTATTATGAAAATAACAAGCGCTTTCACTATTTTTAGTATATTATTTTAGGTCTATTGTGTTTTTTTTCCAGTTTCCAAAAATATTATGGATATTAAGTCTTGGCTTCACAGCTGCTGCTGAAACACCAGAAACTTGGAATGGGAACTCACTTGAAAGGATAAGAATTGGGAAGTAATTTATTTCCTCTGAGCAGTTTGCAAGAAATGTGAATTTAAGTCAGGAAGTAAAAGCCTGCAATATGTTTACTAGAAGTCGCTTGCCTACCCACTGATATCTTGTCAAGATCATAATCCCAGAAAAAGTATATGAATGTTGATAATAAATAGCTGGGGTTTTTTTAAGTACACTTTGCACATGAATGAAAAAGCAAGTATTTTCTCCCAAAGTGAAAATTGTTTTATGATTTTGGAGTCTATCATTAGATTTAATATCAATTTTATATAAAAAATTAGGCTGTGGACGGGTTACCCAACTGAATTCCCATTTTGCCAGCAGAAGAGCAAGAATAATAGTAATGAGATGACTGCAGATAAAGCAATAAAAATGAAATGTGTTTTCTTGACTACATAAACCCTCATCTTGTGAACATGTAAGCCTGGACATAAACCCATGCTTAATTTCAGCCATCCAGGCATACCAGAGTAGTACCAGGCAATCAGCTGTGGAATTGTCACTTGGGCAAAGCTTCCTAGGAAAAGGCTTTGTTTTCCAAGTTGCTTATAAAATCTATGCATTGAAATATAATGATCAAAGGACCCTTGTAAGTAATCAAGGCTACTCTGCTGCTACTAAAAGTAGCATACTTTTCATAAAATACATATGCAAGTGTAGAGCATCACAGCAAGAGACCATTTTGGTACCCTGCCCTCAATGGTTTTTCTTCAGGACTCATCTAGTGACTTAAGCTTTTCTTCTAATTGGCATCTGAATTTACTGACAGTTAGCACTGTTCTACAATTCACATAGATCTTCTCTGAGTTAACACGTGGATACTTGTGTGTTTAGAGATTGTAATTACACAAACATTTATGTTAAAATATTCTATTACATGACACTTAGAAATTAAATAAATTAATTTCTGGTTTTTGAGCTAAACTCTTGTTATTTACCTTTGCTTTCCACATCAACCAGAATTTAAAAATGTCCACATGTCGACCACACTGTATTGCCTTATCTCCAGTGTCATAGGAGACATCATACTGTTTGTCTGGCTGGAAGAGATAGCCTGCACACATTTGATTGCAGCCTTGAAGGATACCCTATAATGAAAAACACATACACTTGTATGACTTACCTGGCATATGTGCATTGAGAAAATGTATACATTAATAATGTATAAAAATGTATTTCAAACATGTACAGAAGAAATGTTCTTTGATGGGACATGTTACACTGACCTTGTTTTGTAAACCTGAGCCACAAAATTAAGTTCATAACCTAAGGTGGTTCTCTTAGAAGTCTCTGAGTAGTCATATGGTTTTACAGACACAAACACACTCCCCCTGAGAAAACATCCTCAGATTAATTTGGATACTTATTTTGTGATATTAGCTTTACCCACTTCAATTTGTAAGGCCCATGTTCTTAATGCTTAAATTTCTGATTTGTTAAATTACACACTAGAATGAAGCTGTGGTCTCTCAGTGCAACAGATGGCGACACAAAATGAAGTGAAAAAACTTAATTGAAGGTTTAAACTTTGTATGTTGTTCAGCTTTATGACACTTAACACTAGTGATAAGTGTAAGCACAAATGACATAAACTAGACATTTTTTGCTCATAAATAAATATGGTTTACAGACCAATAGAAATCTATGGACTACTGGTTAAAATGTCTGGTGGAAACACAGGAGAAAATTCCTGTATGTTACGCAGCAGTCTAACACGTGACATTTCTAAAACAGTTTGCATTTCCTTTACAGCTTATTTGGGTTTTTTGCAAGAAACTTGAAGACACCAGTGTGTCTGATAAATACAAAAACACCTATCAAAGTTCTCATATAGAGATAAAAAAACCCTTGCCAAAATCCTGCGATAGTTGGCACAATAAGCATATATGCCACTAAACAAAGGCTCGTGCTTCCCTCCGATAGATGCATTTTACAAAGAGAAATAAATGCTGCAGTCCTAAATACAGAGATGGATCAACTGGAAGAGCAATGGCAGACCTAGGGCTGCAACTTATAACACTTCCATCCCAGTTCTATACACAGGGATTACTTCTTCAACTAAGCGCTTCTAGTAGCAATTGGCATACAAGTAGATGATATCATTAGTTCTATCCACAGATGATACGACTTTCATTTTTATAATTTAATAAAAATTTGTATTGCTTAGAAGAAACAAGACACTGGTTTTGCTTTCATTGATGACAACAAAGAATCTAGATGACAGCCCCAAAAATACAGAGTCATAATAAAAGCAGCATGTTTTCTTTTCAACAGAACTGAGAAACTTCTAAACCACTGTGTAAGGTGAAAAACTTGCTTCTTATTTAAGCAGTTTAGACTCTGACCAAGTACTAAGACTGAGGGTGTATGTTCGGTATATCATAGAAACAATGGGGCAGGTGCTCCAATGAAGTACATTAGCATGGCTCTATTGTTGTTATTAGAATATGCAAAGATCCAGCAGGTGAGGATCTGACCCGTGTTGTCTACAACTTTAACAAAAAATGCCAAAAACCCCAGGACAGATAAAACAACTTCCAAAACACAGTGTAAATCCACACAATTTTTCCTTCCAAAAGAAGTTTTGAAATTAAACATATTTTGCATTACCCTCTTAAAATTAGGGCTTGATATTTACTATTTTTTTTAACGTTTAATTATTAAATATAAGGCAGACCTTCTCCCGGACAAGTATGGCAGAACATTGTAACAACACTCCCATCATCTTGTGTGGATTCCAAGTGACTGAGTTGGCTCTGCAAAAAAATTACACATTCAGATAGGTCTGGAAAACAGAAACTTAATCTGAAGCAGTCACCTTCATTTTCTGCTTTCAGCTGGAAATATATGGAGTTTTGACTATGATGATATCACTATGGATATTATTACTGTCTTAAGCGTCTTCTTTCCCAGCTGTGCGGTCCAGGAAAGGAATGTTTTTCGTGTTAACATTGCAATGTCAGATTTGTGATTAGTTTATATTATTACTAATACCAGCTAATTAGTATCAGACTGATTAGCTGATACAGTAACATCATCCCCAGAAGAGTCCTCTTCTAGAAATAGCACTAATAAAAATAACAAAACCAGTTTGATATGTTCTATCAATTCAAGGTACTGACTGGGAAAGCAAATTTCAGAGAATTAAGGGACTAATGTGGGTTGTGGGAGAATAGAGTTCTTTACTAAACAGCTGCTGGAAAAATAGAAAGGAAATGAAGATCCTCTGCATGCTTACCTGCTTTCCCAGTTAGAGCCACAGCCCTTGCTTTTCAAGCCCATGGACTGTTAAAAGGCTCTAAAGCTTTACATCATATCCTACCATTCTGTCTGTAGAGCTTAAAACTTCTTACATATAAACACAAGTGAATGCACAAGATCACCTGATTTACAAGTCAAACAGATGTTCTGTATTTTAACATACTATCCTAGACAGTTTAATGGTGACAGTGAAATAAATGTGCCAACATTTCACATCCATTGACCTTTTCACCCTAAGTAATTAATTACCAAATGTCCCCTTGATTCACTGCGTGTTCCAGAGAAGCAAAGTGCATAATTGTATTTCACAGACTATGCATGTGTTTTTGCAATGTGGTTGAAAGAAAATTAAAAGATATTTCCTCCTCTTCTACACCCTGCTCTCAGAGGAACGGACACAACCACAGTTTCTCTGTTCTGAGCAACACAGTGATGTCTTCACCCCAGTCTGAGGACCACTGATTTCTAGATACAATTCCTGTGTGTGCTAGGTTAGACTGTAGCAGCCCTCAGCTGAAAGAGAGCAGCCTGTGCTGTACCTGGGGAGCTAAAATCGGCTGCTTATGCAGTGGAAACCAGCAGATAAATAGTTCAGACTTAAGAGGCTTAGTTTTTCTTATAGAAAAACTGCACTAATAGTTCAGATGGAGCAGTCAGGAAAAAGGAATTTATATAACAACTTACTTCCTTTTTAAAACACCATGCCTTCAGTTAAGCACATTCATTTAACTTTCAGGGTTTCAAACAGAGGCAATTTAAAGTCATTCCTTACAAGGAGCATTGGGTTTATTTTAACATGAAGCTGTCACTCTCTCCTCAGTGCAGCCACCCAGCCAGAGGCTATCCTACCACAGGCAATCCCAGCTCTGTACCATGGCACCATGCCAGTCCTCCATGGCAGTGTCTCTGAGCAAGCCAAGTACGACCTGAATGTTAGCAACAGACCCCAGCTGGGGCCGGTGACAGGCAATTACACAGTACACGTGGGCCTCATCCCATGTTTGAAGATCTGTATAGCTGACTAGGAAAGAAATAATTTCATGCTTCATGGCCTGTTGCTTTCTATATTTGCTTAAAATTGTGGCCTTAATTAGCACCTCAGGTCAAAAGGGGTGTGCCAAACTCCTGTGACCAAACCTCTGTAGCTTAACAAAATTATTTTGCAATGCTGACTTAATATTAGATATGCTGCTATGAGTCACAAGCAACTTGGACTGGGCAAAGGTTGATAGCGTTCTGCTACTTCAAAGTACCTCACGCCACACACTGATGTCCCTGTGACAGAAGGGTCCATGTGGTTTTGCTGCCAGTCCTTCCGTACACTATCCTTGATCTTGTACTTATTCTTCACTTACTGTATGACATGACCAAACCTAGGATAGTTTGTTTTCCCTAAGGAAGAGCATTGCTTACTGTACTCATTTTACACCTTTACACGGTGCCCATATTCAGCATGGCCGATTCAAGGAAGCAATTTGGTGCTAATTTAAAAACACATGGGTAGAGCTTGCTTCAAATATTTTTTGTTTCCCTGATGGCTGATATCCGCAACGATGGAGAAGATCTAAAGTTAAGTTTCTGATTCTTCATTGCTTTTCTGATTTGTTTCAGATGGGCACCATTTTATGGTAGAGCGCTCTCAGAGGACATCTTGAGACAAACACACCCATGGGATTATAAATATAGCATCTTGTACAGACTTGTCATTGTTGGATATGGGAACAACTGGGCCAAAGACTATGCCTGGAATGACTCCTGAGTCGAAATTGTAAGGACCAGTGGGAGGGTCACACTTTCACTCTGCCATCACTACTAACACAAATGCTTTGCCTCTTTAAATTTGGCTGTATCAAAGGCTGGCTCCTGGTCTCAGTGGGCATCTTCGTAACCGGGCTTATGCACCTGGGGCCACACACATGCTCTTTTCTACAGACTTCACTCTGACCTCTACAAGAGCTTCCAGCTTGTTTCATGTTATCCCCACATGGCACCTACACACATGCCCCTGTGCCCTGAGACACCTCTGAGACAGATGAGCATCTGTGACCCTTTCTGGCCTCTCTGTAAATAACCTCACTCTTCTCCCTAGTACAGCAGAAGTGTAGCAGCTCTGTCTATCATAGTCCTTTCCAGACTTACAGGTACTGAAACTTGCCCCTGAAAATTGCTGCTAATTCAGCCTCTACCTCCTCTCTGTTCTATGCACCTATCTATTTTTGTGTGTGTGTTTATATATAAATAAGAGCAATATAAGACTAAGCATATATATATGTTCCATTTACAGAACACTCATGAACATGTACTCTTTATTTTCTGGAAGCACTGCATACGTCTTTCAGGAGAGAACCTCTACAAATTCCCACTGTGGGTATTCATGCTCACTTTCCCTGGATCCCTCATTTATCACTGCTATTCTCAAAGCCCTACATTTCAGAGATTGTCTAGCTCCCACACTTCATTTTTCTTCTTCAAATCCTTCTCCATCCATTCCCAGACTTATGATCCTTTCAAAGCTATGCATAGAACAATTTCCCTTCCTTTTTGCCGAGTAGTATCCTTGTCTTTCTTCAAATTTCCTGAAAACTTCCTCTCACTCAATGGTACATCACTGATTTCTTCTGTAGTATTGTTTCGATCTCTCTAGTCTGAACCTTTACCATCTGTCTTGCTATTGTTTAATTTAGTGTTTAACCTCCTTAATGTAGCAAAGTAATATTTTCATAAATTTTTGAAGTGTCGTGTACCTTATGAAAGTACTTGAATAAAAGTATTACAAATAAGCACTGTGTAGTACCTTTCTATTCCATTCAATTTATGACGGTGCTTTCGGGACATTAAGAGTCCACCTCCCCAGGCAGCCTGGAGGAGACAGAAAAAAGAAAAGAGTCATTTCTTTGAAAAAGCTTAACAGATTTTAGTTAACTCAGGATCTAGTAATAAGTATTTTAATTCAAGGAAAAACGTGTGTAAACTAAGATCCTCTTTTGCCTGAATAGCAGCACTTTTTTAGTTACTTACATCTACATGGAGCCAGAGGTTGTATTTTTCACATATATCTGCAATCTCCTGTATTGGATCAAAGGCTCCATATACTGTCGTGCCTGCAGTTGCATTTACAAAAAGAGGAACGTATCCCTACAATAAAAATTAAAATATTAAATATAAATTGAAAACACTTTCAGAAAAAAAAAGGAAAGGAAAAAAAAAGAAAAGTAAAATAATTCCAGAAACTTTTTCTCATTTTCTAACCTAAAAATGCTTTTCTTCCCATGTGAAGGCACACACAAGCAACATTAGAAACTAACTAATCATATACATGGTAAGAACAAACTCTTTTTATTTTCTTTATTTTCTTGTAACTTCACAAAATTAACTGGTTAGAAGAAAAATAATATTATTTTGTCTGATCTCTTTCAGTGAGGAGATTCAATGTAGTAGAGGATGAGCAATAGTCAAGTAAATTTGGGACTTTTACAGCAGTATAAACAAAAATTAATTAAATGTGATTTGTAAGCTGCAATTTGAAGGCTTGAAATTGTTCCTTTAGTCTTTACCTACAAATTAACAGAACAAAGTACAACAAAGCAGTCTAAAACAACAGCAATAAATGAGGAATTATCAGATCAAAGAGAGACAATTTTGAACTAGATGAAATACATGTGAACTGCTATTTCATAGAGTGCCCAAATATAAAGAAGTTAAGAAATTTTTTTAAAAAAAAATCTTGATTGCTCTTTGGTTGTTTTATACAAAATCCGTGGGTTTTTCCATTGCATTGATTCAAGAAATAGCAATTAATGCCTAAAAATTAAGCTTACTGCCTATATTTAACAAATATACATGCTACCTACATGAAATCTATAGGATTTTTTAAGGGTTCTATACAATTTTTTATGGCTTTGGCCAAACTTAAAAGTTTAGATAGAAGTAGCTTTGATTTTATGTTTTCATGCTTTTTTCCATGTATTTCCAAGCAGGAAGTTTTTTTAAAAGTTGTGAAGTACAATTGTGGTTCAAGAGTTTAAAATATTTTTCTTTGAAACAGAAAATGGGAATCTTACCAATACATATAGATAATTCTGTAAACAATACATGAATGTATATTTAAGCATGTAAAAACACTGTTGTTATATTTATATCATTATAATGTTCTCTTTAATGTCAACACTCAGATTTCAAAGGAAGAATCAATTTTACTAAGCCAAGCATTTAAGCACTAATTCTTAAAACCACAAACCTTTTCTTTTGCTTCCAGAATTTTTGCCTCCAAATCAGCTGGTATTATTTTGCCTCTGTAATTATCGCAGAAACAGAAAGACAAAGCAAATTAAAGAATGTATATGGAAATAATAGCTGCAGTTGAAATAATTTAATAGGATTTTCTCAACAGGCCATTAGCAACTTGACACACTACACTGAATCAGTCCTTAAACACAATAAAACAAATTTAACAGATGAACACATTTAATCTATCAAAACTTTAGTATTCATCCTACCTTTCATTGCATTTTATCAAAATAACATTGTCTGTTCCAAATCCAAGCGCAGCTCCAGCTTTCTTTATTGAGTAGTGACTCTGCAGCAAACATATGAATGTGAAATGGAGTGGTTGTTTAATGAGGAAGCATTTTCACTACATATATCAGTAAATTAAGAATTAGCAGTGTATTAAGCTCACATGCTCTGAGGTAAAGAGAACCAGTTTAGGGATTGCAGCCATGCCTTTGGTTTTAACTTCAGGGAAATACTTGTAGCGTGCAGCCATTATGCTGTACATGTTGGAGATCGCTCCTCCTGTGAATGAATACATAAATGAATAACAAAATAGTGATAATGAAAAAAAATATGTATTATACCAAAGACATACAAGTTTCATTTGCATAATGCAGTGAAAGTGGCAGCGAACTATGAGAAAATATTTCTCTGAAATGCACAGGCATCTGTCTAAACAGCATAGGAGAGACTCTCTAGAAAGCCAGAGTGATAACCAGAATTTCCTAAATGCCATCTCTTTCACTTTCTATCATTTTGTAACACATTCCTAAAAAGTTCAGCTTTCATTATGCTACTTTTCCATGATAACCTCTTGTTAGCAAGAACAACAGGAATTTATTAACTTGTCTGAGACTGAAGAAATGTCACATATTGGGTGGATTTATCTCATCTTACTGTAGACATAGAAGTAGATGCTTAAGTGTAGATTTTTACATCTGAGCTACTTCTTCTAAACTCCCTCACGGTCAATTATGGGAAAGAGGATCTTCACAGGCTATGATTTAGCTAATCTATTTTGACACTTACTTTTGAAGAATTTGAATTGAGGGAAAGCACCTATTTCTCTTGGTTTGCTGCTAAAAAGACCCTGAGTTAAAAATTAACTCAGTTCTTTGGTGCAGACCTCAAGCTTTAATAAGATCAATCTCACCTGTCTAGGACAACCTCTTCCCCTAAAGTTTTTCATTGACAAGAACACAGAAAGACCTGTATTTTTCTAGCAGATAGGACTTGAGAGCAAGCAAGAGTGCACTTTTTGTGGGCTGCTCCAAAAGGAGGTGGTGTTGTCCTTTATGGTCTGTAACAGGATGGTGTTCCCTCATGCCAAATCCAGAAGAGTTCTGCTGAGGACCCACATTGTCCACATGTTGGCCAAGGACCTTCACGTGGTTTATCATCAGTCATTTCTGTCACTGCTCATTGCCTTTATGTTACTTGCATGGGAAGACACTTTGTCTTGGTCTTTACACTGGAATCATACTTGTGAATCCAATCAGATTACATCCCAGATAATGTGTCCCAGAAAGTGACAGGCAATCACAACCTTTTCCTGACAGTAAGCCCAAATCCTCACTGAGCACCAAAGAAATCAGTACATGATTTTCAACAACTTTTAGTCAACAGAAGCTGTAGTTGCTCAGCACCTCCAGAAATGAGCACAAATGAGGTGTTTAAATGCCTAACTATGCACCAGAGCCCGTAGTCAAGTTTTAAATGCTGACCAGCCACAGTACATAGCCATACACAAAGATAATTTTTCATCCCAGGTTTTCTGTGGGATGTTTAAACAAAGCATTCCTACTTCTAAATATCTGACTCCTTGCTTTGTGTTGCAGATAGTGTGAATATTTAGACACAGCCTATGTTTATTTTAACTTTTGAAGTTTTAGTCAAACCACCAAAACAGAGAAGAAAAACTCACCAGGTGAGAATATTCCATCACCATCTTTATTTGACCATCCAATAATCTCCCTCATCTTTCGGAGTGTTATTTGTTCCATGAGGACAAAAACAGGGGCAATTTCATAGGTAAACCTGCATGGATAAAGCAACGTAAAGAAACGAAATCAGATACAGATTCTAAAAACACATAAATTCCCAGTCTGTGATTCTTTGTTAAAATACTCAAGGTTTCTAGAAGTTTTCCTGTAAATTGAGGTTCTGATCCTGAACCTTTACCCAAGCAAAAATCCTTGGGAAGACAGTATTGGAAATATTGGTGAATAAACCCTGCAGTATTAGTTATTTTCAGCTTTCTATATAGTGGATGTAAGACATAATATTCACCATCATAGCGCTGCTGACTTCTGCACAATATTGTCCTGTAAAACAATTGTTGCCGAAAGTGCCAATTCCACACTTGTGGAATAACATACTCCTAAATTCTTGTGAAAACAGTGAACTTCACTGGGCTAAACAAAACCATAATTAGAAGTATTGAGCTAGGGTTTCAAAGTCTAAATATAATTAATTATGTGGATTTATTCTGTTGAGGATCTCCAAGGACAACTTACTTCTACAATACAATGTGATCAATAACTGTCAAGAGTAATTACAAATGATGATTTTCTAATTACCAATTACCAAAACCAAGTCAGCAGTCAGCTATTGTATCCACTTCATGAGGGCAAAAAACATTACATATCCTGGCATGCCCTGATGTCAGCGTCAGATACGTGGATGGAAACTGACAACCATACAACTATTTTTGGTGATCAAGGTACATGGATAAATTACGGCTGCTGTAAACAAACTCTGCTTGTTGTGCTTGGGGAGAAAAAATAAGTAAGGGGAAAAAGGAAGCAGAGAGAAATGAAAAATTCAACCTGTGATTTCCAAAGGAATCTATATGAGTATGACATCCTGACACTTTGGATTTGACTGATGTCCTCCACTTGAATAATATCATTAAAACATATGTGTTGTCTCTCTAATACTAAAAGGATATTTTGAGAAGAGGTACAGCAAACTTCAACGAGATATGATACTAAGAAGGGAACAAGTGTCTGAAAAAACTTGTCTTTTATTTACAGCTACAGTGGTTACTTACGCTGTTAACATTTTCTTCAGATTTTTATGTGTCCTTAGTCCATCAGAGAAACACCACCATCATTTTTAAAACATTCCCTTAAGATTAAAAATTTGTAACTTGTTTAGTTACTGTGATTGATATTTTCAGAAGCCAAAATACTACTTATTTTGCTTTTATTATCATTTGAACTGCCAGAGACAGTTGAACACTGGTCTGTAGTTTGCTTGCTGCCAGTATTTACAAATAGACAAAATTAATACACCAGCATCTGCTAACAGTGTTTTGGGCTTGCTTTGTTTTTAAGCACGGCAAGTCTAGAATATATTCCAGTCTTTATTTAGGCAGAATGATCAACTGAAGTCAACAGAAACTCGGCAGTGTATAGATCACTGTAGCTCAATACCAGGTACATTGAAGTCAACGTGATTCTTTTTTCCCCACCAGCTTAGACACATTTTGAGTTTTGTCCTGAGACATTACACACTGAATTTTTAATATATTTAAACACAAAGAAAATAGTACTTATTTATTCTATTCTGAAGTTGTTTTCTGAGTCTCCAAAAACTGACAAGAAATAAAAGACAGCAGATGTTTATAAATTACAAAGCCAGTGCAGCTATATTAGATGATGGCTATGATTTTACAAATCACATCTTGCTAAAGGTCACTCCACCTTACTTGTTTTAAACTTAAATTATTTTGAAAAATTCAGTAAGACCAAAAAAATATGTTCGGCTTAAAAGGAACCATCCAACTTCAAATCAATCTCCTAATAAAAAAATTCTGATAAGATTTTTCCTATAGTTACAACCTTTACAGGCATTTCTGTGAATTAACTAGAACAGTCATGAGTATCAGCTCTTTACTAACAGAATTTACTAACAGGTCTTTTTGGTAGAAGTCAGTGCTGGCTTAATTCTGCTCTCACCTAAAGGACAAATCACTTTATCAAACCAAATCACTCTAGATACCCATTCTCCCTTTTGCCAGTATGTAAAAAGCAGTCTGAGAATAAACACAGAGCATTTTACATCAATTTTCTATTCATAAGCATATCTGCATAATGCTGAAAACACCAATATATTCTCTTGTCTCAGCTAACAGCAGGCATAAACAGAACTTCCAGATAATATTTATTTTTAAACTCAGTTGGCTGCTGCATGATGAGAGAATGCCCTGTACTACAGATCTCTAGAACTGGATGAATAATGATATTCTGAAATTTCCATGCTGAAGGTCTCATGACTAGTGATTGAGCTATGAATAGCACATTGATACATTATTTCCAAGTCAATGTGGGAAGCTTATTATGTTTAATTTTATATATTATCTTCACAGTGACATTTAAGTAATATTTCCTAATGATAATTTAAAATTTTAAGAGAGTACAGATGTTTTGATTACTCAAAACTCATCTGCAAAAGAGAACACATATTTTTAATTGTTCATAAATATTTCAAGTATTGTTTATCTATAGAAAAGAAAAAATGGCAAATGGAAAACATTCCCTACCATAATCCAGTGTTACTGTTGCTTGTGTGTTATGTGCTTATGTAGCTGTAATAGGTTAGAACAGTTTCTAGGTAAAGGTCAAAACCTGTTCTTGTATGCTGGAACACTGCTCAAAACAAATAATATGTTCCCCAGATCTCGCAGAGGACATCTGGCTATTTTGAATAACCTTCTCTGACAGTCCTTTGAATCATACTTCACAAACATCTTGCTTTAACCTTACTTGCAATTACTGTGTTATTTGAAAGCACACTATGTTGATTTTGGTTTGCTGAAAAAAAAGCACATTAAGCCTCATACTAACAAATAGATGCTACATTTTCATGCTCACAGAGAAGTATTTTCAATATATGTTCTTTTTTAAAGCAAAAATGGATCAGAAACTAGCTATTTAACAACTTACTTTCAAAAACACCGAAGGAAAACATCAATTTAAAAGAGAGTTACTCTTTGAGGAGTGAATAAATGAGGACAATGTTATTAAGGAGGATGGCAATGTTTCTTAATCCTGCCACAGTCTGCCACAGAGCTGAATTCTTTTATGTCCTATCAGATATGTGTAATTTCACTGATTACAAAAGGATAGCTAAACTGGGATAACTAAGTTAGTCAAAAGGGCTTGGAAAAAGTGACACTGAAGTACTTGTTGCAGAGAAAAAACCTTAAAGCAAAGGTGTTTTTAGAAATGTGATCAGAACTGTTTTCACTTTTAATTGTGCTGCTAAAAAGGTACTTTGAAGCACTTTAAAGCACTTTAAAGCACTTTACAATGCTTGTTTAACAAATTATATTGCTGCATTTTCTTCTCGATCAGCTTTTAAACCTAAATGCCTCCTACAAATTTTTAGCAAGCAGAGAATTAATTGAGATGATTATTACAAAGAAAAGGCTGGTTTTGGCTGGAGCACCTTAGGTATTTATTTTATTTTATTGCTAATGTCACAAAACAGGCACAGCTCCTAATCTACATAGAGCTGCTAGTAAGCAGCTATATTTAATGAACCATATACTCACAGATAGGCCAGAGAAAATATTGTTCATTTTCCAACCTGCAGATGCATTTCCTATGTCATGACAATTAGCAACTAACTACCCAAAAGAGAAGTAGCTTTACAGCTAAAACACATTCAGTACAGGACTAAAAGAGAGCAGTCCTCCTGCTGGATATTTGGACTCCGATCACATTTTTTAACATAGAGAAATCAAAATATTTTTAAAAACTGACTAGAAGGTTTGGGGGTTTTTGATGGTTTTTGTTGTTGTTGTTGTTGGTTTGGGGTTTCTTGTTGTTTCTCTGTGTGTTTTTGTTTAGTGTTGTTGTTTTGGGGTTTTTTCACTAATTGCACTCTCTTGCAAAATTTCATTGTAATACCTTATGCTGACATTTAGCTTTCATTAACTTTAAGGTCAAGAAAAACTAGGAAAAGTTTCTTATTTGATGCATTCAGATATTAAATTTTACTTTTTTATACTTCAATTTATTTACTTACACACTTTATTCATCTTAGACTAATTCCTTCATTATCATAAAATTATTTTTCAGTGTTACATTTTTAATCATTTTGAAGCTACCCAGAAGCCACTTCTTTACTAGCACATGAACAGAAGGTATTGCCTCAAGCCTGCTATCTCTGAAGTCAACAGGAGAGAAGACAATAAATTTTTCCGTATCTTGTGTTCTAGTGTTAACCTGTGGCTAGCTGGAGAATTGCTCCGTCTAGAGACAAAGCTCTAAAAAAAAAGAAAAATATAAAGAAGATTGGTCCAAAAGAAGAAAAATAATTTCATGTTATTATATTAGAATAATTATGTTTTACTTACCATGTCCTCTCAGATATTTGCATTTCTATTTATAAGAAATGTAAAACTGTTCAGTTTTATGTAACTATTTTCATTGTATTACTGACACATTAACAAAGACATGAGACACTTTTCTGGAAAATGTAGCATTCATCAGTTAAAAATGAAAATTATTCGTGTCTGTGACAATACAAATCTACCACGATACATGGCAGCCTGTATAAGCACCAGTCACAGACACCGGTGAAAGACACTGCTTACATGTTTGTATTAGCAGTCGATGTCAGCCACTCCCCAGCCAAGCCAATAATGTCCAGTCCTGTGGACAGCTGATTGAAAAAGCGAGGATGACCTGAAAAGAGAATTGAGAGCACCTTAGAACAAGCTTTACTGGTATCTCTCAGGTTTCAATTTTAAACCATCCACCTTTTCTGACACACATGACACATTTGCACTCAGAACACTTACAGCAAAGTTTTCAAAGCAAGTCCTGCTTGTGGGGAGACCGATAGCCAACATTCACGGATGTCTTATTACAAACTTGAAAAACTGCTTTGGATGGGAGCTTCTGTATGGAATCATTTGCGTTTAAATTTAAAAGAGAACCTCAGAGCCAACTGAGCCTGTAAAACACCTCCGGGACCTGTTCAAGGGATCGGGCTAGCCCATCTCCAGAGCCCCCTTCCGGCTTCGGTCGTGCTGTAAACTCGGGCGAGGAGTACACGGTGGGGGACACAGCCTTGGCAGTAACAACCTCCAGGTACTGGGGCCATTTGCATTTGAAAGGAGAAAGAGGAAGGCTCAGGTGCTTGAACTGGAGCTGCAGGACCGATAGAGGGGTGCGGAGGAGCCAGTGTCTTCCCGAGCTACAAGGACGCGGGAGAGACGTTTCGCGTGGTCTCGCCGGGAATGTCCCAGCGCGGTACGACGCGCTGCAGCAGAGGGAGAGGCCCCCCACCCCCACTAGAGCGCCTCGGCTCGGGCCCTTTCCCCACTTGGTTTATAAGCTAGGATACACCTCCTTAAACAGAGTCTGCTATTGAACCGAAATAAATCACATTTCTGTATTTCAGCCGAAGTTGCTTTGACGACTTTCATAAGCAATAATCCCGTCTACTTTTCTAGCATGAAGAGAAGAAAACTGAGAGCAACTGATAACAGGCGTTGAGGGGAGGTGGGAGGTGTCATGATTTAGCCCTCTCTGGGAAAGGACACGCAGACAGCACACTGGGGACAGCCCAGCCCTATAAGGGAGGTCAGCTCTCAACGCCTGGGGGGACCCTGTCACGTCGGATTCTGTTCAACACTGGGAACATCAGCATATTTTGACATGAAGAAATAAACGCGATTCTGCCCCGAGCGATGTCATCAGAAATCTGTCGGAGGCGTGAGCCTGCCGGCGTTGCCACATCGCGACACTTCCTGAAGAGGATGCGCCGCACCCGGGCTGCTCCCGCCCGGGGAACCCACGGCTCGGGGCTAGAGCCCAGAAATACCACCATGGCTTAGCTGTTTGCTTTACGAATCAGCACTTCTGTCCCTTTCCAGGACACACGGACTGGGAAGTTATCTTAAGCGACATTTCACTGACCTCCCATCGCTGCTAATGAGCCCGCGGTCCCCTAAGGCTGGGCTGCAGATTCAGACCCAGTGACTTTGAAGGGAGCTTCGCCTTGAGAGAGAATGTGAGCCCCAGCAACCCGCAGGAGAATGCGTGTCCTAGGCAGTCAGACGATCCGAGCTTTATAGCTGCACCATATACCGCTTTGAACAGAGCTTGTGTCTAGTCAGATACCTGCCTCTCAGGTCCCGGGGACAGGTCCTGCTGGTCCCACAGAAGCTCCAGGGGAGGTCGGGGTGAGGGGAGGAGATTGCTCGACATGCCGGCACGATGAATAGCGGAGTAATGGTGCAAGCACACAGAGCGCAGCCACTCTGACTTAGCTTCTGGCCAACAACCCATGCGTCTGGGAGTGAAACACGCTCCCCTTTGATTAAGAGTACAAAAATCAAAGTATGCTCCTGACTCCCCTGAATCAATCAAACCACCAAGCAAATGGGGAAAAGGACCAAACGCTACCGGCCACATCTGTTGTCAAGATTTCGCTCCTTGAATGCACTGTGTTGGGTCTTCACGGCTGCAAAACTAACCACAGCAGAAAGCTGCGGCCCGTCCTTGAGGAGCCATGGCTCGCAGCTGCCCAGCCAGAGACCGCCGGGAAACAGCCTCCCTGTCTGAGCTCCCGCCGCTCCAGCTCTGCGGGGAGACCGCCGCCCGCTGCGGTGGAGCCGAGCCGAGCCGAGCCGAGCCGAGCCGAGCCGAGCCGAGCCGAGCCGAAGAGGGCAGCCGGCCGAGCAGAGCTCGGCAGCCCTGAAACGCTGGAGCAAGGCCGGGGAGGGGAAACTCGGGGCGCTCCACTAACCGCTCCAGTTCCTAACCTGCTTGGGTGTGTACAGCAGTCAGGGCTAGTTGCCAGCCGAGATTTCTGTGGATACAACGTAAAACATTTCAGGCCAAATAGCATTGACCTTGCTCTAGAGCCTGGCTACAGCTCACCCAGTAAAAGAAGTGATTACAAACCGGGATTTCTGTCTGATTCAGAAGGATCTGGACGGGCAGGGCTCCTGGGTAATGGGCTGAAATCCACAGGGTTCCTTTATTGATGATTCCTAGGATTTCAGTCTCTTTTTCATTAAACGTTTGATGAACATAAAAAAGAAAAATTGCAAATTCTGTGTCATTTATGCCCTAATTTACCTAATGATATTGCTCCCCGGAGATACAGACAGCTCGCATTTCATCAAGTGAAAAAGATTACGTCTTAAAAACTTGTTTCTGTGCTCTATAAACAGCACTGAGCCCTACCCGGCGGGGACGGATGGTCATCAATAACTGAAGTTTCTGAGCAGAGACATTTCCAGCGCCCGAAACCAGCCCTGGAGCCGAGCCTGCAGGGAGGCACAGGCACGGGCGTAGAGAGGGTGTGGGCTTGTCTCCGTGGGCTCTCTTCACCGTGAGTCTGAGAAAAGTCCCAGGAGGGACTCGCCACAGAGTAGTGTGCAAAAACCTACCTGTCCTCACTCCATATTTCAGTGTGTCCCGACAATCCACCAGAATCTGCTCCAGGGACTCAGGGTTGTCCGAAAGTTCCAGGTTGAAGCCCTCCATGCCCTCCAGGAGCTGGTGCGGGTGGTGGAAGTCCAGCACTTTGGTGGATCTGTCAAAAGTCTTCCTCACGTAGTTGAGGAGGATGTCCACAACCTCCAGCAGGAACTGCATGGTCTGCTCCTCACCATTCTTGGAGGGCAACAAATCTGTGGGGCAAACCAGCTGTCAGCGCTTGTTTTGGGAGAGAGAAGAGATGAACCAGCCTCGGCTGCCCGCAGCGCTCCAAGGACCTGGAAGCCGCGGCCCCAGTGCTGCCCGGTTGCAGCGGGGTAGGCTCCCGGTCCCCCTCGCCCCGTGGGGAAGGGCGAGCCTAGGTCGCCCACGGCAACAGCAGAGGTGCCTCCAACACGCCCCGGGCCCAGAGCACGCCCTGCAACGCTAAGGCTATGCGGTGCGAGGCACTTGCCTCCTGTGGGCCAAAAGTACCCGAAATCCGCACCTGCCCTTACCTTGCAACGTCCCCACCTCCGCCCCCCGAAGGGACTGATTTCCCTTTCCCACTCTTCTTGCAATGGCCCCGTACCAGCATCACAGGCTGCTTCATTACTATTTTACTAAGGAGGACAAAAATATAAAATTATTCTCCTCCCGGATGCTGGATCTGGAGTAACCCCTGGAACCGCTGAAGCTGAGCTGCAGAGGATCAGCCCAAAGTACATAAAACTGCATTTCAGGAAGCCCGCATACATCACCAGTGCAGCTCCCGAAAAGCACAGGCACGGAGCTACCTTCAAAAATAGCCAAGGAAAAGCACAGTCTGAACGTGGCTGCACTTCCAGGGGAGATGAGGGCAAGATTACTAAGGGACATGCCTGAGCTGGAGCAAGGAGAAACTGTAAAGTGTTTACCTCTGGCATACAAATTGGAAAAGTCTGTCTCGGTGCGCCGGAACCTGGATTCCTTCTCACTGTTCTCGCATGCCAACAGGCTCTTGGAGGACTGCCTTTCCTTGAGAGAGCTGACGATCCGGCCTTTGTCTTCCAGGCTGTTGGTCCTTTGCAGGAACCCTACATTATTATTGCAAGGTGCACAGGTCAGAGTTTTCTCACTTCCCAACATGTTTAGAAATATCAAAAGCAGCTCCCTAGACAACAGTTAAAAGTGGTGTTGGCTCTAGATCTGACTAATGAGGTCGGGAATAAGGGTATTTATGGGGATTATTTGCCTCCAGGAGGGAGAGTTCAAAATGCCATCAACAGCAAAAACGCAGCCATGCAAAAAACAAAATTTCGTCATTTAGTGCAGTGGTAAATTCTTATTAAGTCGATCAGACAGATTCCACTTCAGTAATCAGCCACTGGAAGAGAGTTCAGGATGAGTCAATGCTATTTCAGCCTGCAGGCGAAGTTTATGGACCTAGCAGACAGGGGCAATGATATATGATTAAAATCAGGGCCATTTTCAGTTCTCCTCGTGGTGCTCTCACACATGCACAAAAGGCATGAGAACAAGCAGCCATTCTGGAGCAGCCGTCCTGAGAGTGCTAGAGCTCTGAGTACACCAGTAGTACTCATATAACCCCACCTTCTATTACCAGTAAGTACTGATGCGGATTTTCCACCTGAAAAGATGCTTTGATGCTAACAGTAATCATCCCCGGAGGTTTTAGTAGCTCCGCTCTCACCGGAAACGCATCTTTGGCGCCCAGAACCCGAACACAACTGCCGCTGTTATATGCCGCGGCAATAATAAACCCACTCACCCCAAGAATTATGGGGGCGGGAGCCACGCAGAGACCGCGGCGAGTAATGAGATCTGTCTACTTTAACAAGGCAGGGAGAACAATTAATTTTCTGGATTCGATCTATTAAATCTATGATGCCCACTAAAACACGCATAGTGTTGGGCTTTTCGTCATTGAGGAAAGCATCGGAGTTTGACCTTCCAGGTTACAGCGAGCGTGCCTGTATGTTTGGAAGAGGCACTACGGCGGCGCCGGTCTCCTTTATTCTTTCTTTTCTTTTAAAGCAAGCAACAATCAAAACCGAGGCTCGTCGCGGCTGGGGATATCCACCAGAAAGGAGGGCTTAGCAGGCAGGAAAAACAACGTCCTGAATTCGCTCACCCACGTCCCCCGATGCCGCTTCTGTCCGGCGCCTTCCGCTTTCCAGCCATGTGTCCCTGCTCCCCGGAGCCGTGACAGCGGACCGGGACTGTGGGCGACTCCCATCGGGCGCCCACCGCCGGCCCATAGGGGACCCCTGCACCTTGGGTAGGAGTAGGGGCTGAATCTCGGGGAGCAATAGGGAGCGACAGTGAGCTGCTGGGCCGATGGCTCCCTGTGCCTCGGAGCTTGCTGCCAGCCAGGCAGTCAGGAAAGAGCTACCGAAAACGGAGCACTCGGCTGGCAGCCCCTTCTGCATCAGTCGGGCACCCAATGCGAGTCTCCAGGAGGGTCGCTCACAGGTAAGTTCGTCGGAGCCATACTTTCAGTGAACACTTCACGTTTTGCCTTTTAATTCTGGTCTTCTACTGATTAGTCTTTTTCTGTGATGCTTTTACGAATGAAACAAAGACTATTTAAGGGAAACTCTCTTCGTGCATAGGAGTAGCCGTCCACATACATATATATATATATAGTTACGTTGTTACTGCTTCTAATGGCTCTTGCAGCGATCATTAGCTCCTGCAACAGCTAGTGCTATTAGGAGGAGCAGCTGATATCGAAGCAGGTGCAGTGTAAACTGAATTATGAATCCTCTTTTACAAGGTCCTGAGGCTTCATTTTGCTTTTTTTCCCTCCATCTGTCTTTTTTTTTTAGGTTCTCAGTGGCAGTGCCACTTAGAGCCTAAAAAAGTGGGACGAGTTCCGTGAGAAGAGACGTCTGCTCCGCTTCCCTCAAGAGTCATTCTCCTCGCACAACAGGCGCTCTCCTCGAGGTGCAGACACGCATTCCTTAGAGGCTGGGAAAGGAGGGAGCACAGCTTCAGCAGCAGAGAAAGGCTGCAGTTGCCTCCAGTTAACTCTTATCGGGCTCAGTGTGGCCGTGGCTTCGCTAAAGGGTCTGACCTAACTAGACGCTGCGGGCAGGGAGCTCAGCCCTTGCCCGAACGACTCCGCGGCTGTTCTTCCCCGCGGAGGCTCCCCGGCCCCTTTATCATGTCCCGAAGCCGGCGGCGGGGATCAGCTGGGGCTCGAAGCGACTGCGCATGGGGCCTGTCAGTCGGCGCCTCGTGGGGCTCGCGGGGCTGCGCGGCCGCGCTGGGGAGGCTCGAGGGCGGAGATTAGAGGACAAAAAAAGCCTGTAGGCAGGATCGCGCTGTCGCCCGACATCAGCTCATCCGGCTATAGATAACGTGCCCTTCGCCCAAGTCCCTCGGCCACGGCAGTGTCTCGTGGACCTGGAGACTCCGTATAAGGGGGAGCCTGGGGGGCAGGGACAGCCCGCGCTCTGGAGCCGCTGGACCATCTCGTTTCCCGAGGGAGGGTATGGGACGTTCCCCAGCGCCGTCCCGGGCTACAGAGAAGCGTAACAGCCGGCCTTCGAGGACTCCTTCCGCGCCCGGGGAGTAGAGCATGACTGTAGCCGACCTTTCATCTGTGTCCTACGTGAAAATTGAGGCCGGTGCAGTAGAGTTCCAGCAAGTAGCAGAGAATGAAATAGCGTCCATGCTGCTTCTCCTGGAGAAGCAGACAGAGCAGCCTTTCTCAGCAGTAGGTCCGTCCCGCAGGTGCATTTTCATCGATGCACTTTAAGACACCAAGTTTTCAAAAGCCGAGTAACACCAGACTGGCGAGGGAGTCCCTCGGTGCGCAACGTGACCACAAATTCAGCGTGATTTCACATCAGGCCTCGCACAAAGGCAGGTGTGTGTGTCCCCCTCGGCCTCGCAGCCCTGGGGGGACACTCAGCTTCCGAGGCGGGGACAGACCTGCCGGGTCCCGGCGCGCACCGCAGCCGTCGGGGGATGCACGTCGGAGGCAGCTGCAGGAGATCCTGGTCCCTCCCCGCGGTCGGGGTGTTTAGCACCACCTACGTGACTTGACAGCATAGATCCCACGGACTCCGGAGACGAGCCGAGTTTCTAACATACATGGGCTGCTTTTGAAACCTCACTCTTCCGCGTTGATCACTGGGCTTGGAATCATCATCTGGCGGCCAAACGGCTGAAGATTCACCTGAGCAATTTTCCTACGTTGAGCACTTCCACTGATGCCAAGCAAATGTCCACAGGATCAGCCCCAGCAATAACAACTGCCAGGGTGGGAATAAAAGGTATAGCATACAAATCCAGACACAGGGGGAATCTGCCCGTATTTTGCCCGCTGTGACTGTTCATTAAACCGCTTTAAAATAGGGGTGTGGGGGTGTTTTTTTGTGTTTGGGTGGTTTTTTGTGGTTTGTTTTGTTTTGGTTTGGTTTTGGGGTTTGGTTTTTTTTTTTTTTTTTTTTTTTTTTGGTTTTTTAAGTGGATATGTGCAGAGACGAAGAGCGGGGGGGGGGGGGGAGGGGTGGGGTGGGGTGGGGGTAGTGGTGTTGAAAGCAGCAGCAGCACCCTTTTCAGGCGGGGGCTTTCAACCAGAAAAGGAAACAAAGCTAATCCTTAAATCGGTCAGTTATTTGAGAAGAAATTACATACATCTTGGATACGTAATTATTATAAATGTCAAACACATAATATACAACCCAGATGGAAGAACCAACTCATTGTTCAAGACCTGCCTTTTCTCTGAGGTCAACCCTTATTTGAAGTTTGCATTCAAAATTAATCGACTTCAGTGTGATACGCACAGTAGGAACAATTCTAAGGCGCCTTTGTGACTATACAATATTTAGGGTCCAGAATAATGTCTTGCGAAAGGTAAGGACAAGGAGATATCATCTGCAACAGTCAAACGTCAACTCGTTTAGCATGTGTAATTAGAATTCTTGGCAACCTTAATACTCCATTCTGTTTACCATAGGCAACCTTCCCTGCATGTCTTTGTGAAGGTGTTCGATTCAAATAGGAGGGCTCATACAAGCAAAAACAGTGGTCGCGATCAAATCCGAGCATTCCAAACTGGCGTCACTCACTATTCAGAGTATATTTTTCATGTAAAACAGGAAAGAGCCAATCAAGGAAAACTGAGCACCAAACCACAATCAAAAATACAGCTTGTCTTGAACTCCCTTCACAAAGCCTTCACTAAGCTTTCTTATGCCTTTTTCAAATCCAAAATGGTGGGATATTTCATTTTCAGCGTATTTGATCTCATTGAGAGAAGCTGCACTGTCCCTCTCTAACCCCGGTAGTCTAGCAACACGGAACAAGCCTAACAGCGCGTTACTTTATCAGTTCTGCTTGCCGGGCTAAATTAAAATGATGGTGAAAATGCCCATCGCTCCAGCCACTGAGGGGACTGGTAGGGAAATGGTCCATTAAACCCAGATCAGGAGCTATTTATAGAACTAAGCGACTACTCGTTAATGTCGCCAGCGGCTACCAGTGAAATCTCTCACAGACACAGGGCTAAACATTTGCACCCTGATTCTTTTCCTGTTCAAACTTCCAGATGACAAAACGTTTAGTGAATGAACTTCGACTCAAGCAAGCAGGGAAAGAGGTTTAAATGTTCCCTTACATTGAAAAAAAGGTTCGTTTCTCCCAAGACGTATATCCCATCTCCCCAAAAGAGACAGAGGGGAAAAGGGGAAATAATTTCTATGCGTAGGGGGTATGGGCTAAACTGAATGATTCTCTCCATCACAATATGAAGATTTGACTGTTAGTCTCTGAAAGCGAAGACGCTACTTAGAAATCTAGAGAAGGAAGACAGCTTGTTATCTGCAAATGAATCTCTTGCTATAACGTTGCGATCTGATTGTGCATTTGTTTCCCTTCTGCATTTCATGTGCCTGCGCGCTGACTGGCTGCCAGCGCTATCTTACCAGCACAGCAAGCTGACGAATTGCTCTTTAATAAGGCTCTCGTTAATCTTTTTTCCCCAGGAGATCCGTATTTTCTAGTCAGATAAGGTTGAAAAATTTCAGACAGTGAGAGGCGGCGAACTGGCCCCTCGCCCCCCGTTCTTCCTTCCCGCCGGCTCCTGCACTTTCTTCGCCCGGAGCGCCCGGCGCCTGCAACCCCCGTGTGTGGCAGGAGGGGCAGCGGGACCGCAGCCCTCCGCTCTCCGGCGGACAAAACCTCGGCCACCGCCAGCCCAAGGGAGGCACAGCCGCGGGGCCGGGGCCGCCGAGCCTCCCTGCGGCCGGCAGGGGGCGCCCGAGGCGGGGCCGGGCTCGGGGGCGCTCGGCCGGCGCTGCCCCGCCGGGGCGGCCGCGTAGTCACGCGTGGGTGTGTGGGGTGTCGTACGGGGAGGCACGGCCGCACTTACCGCATATCTTCAGCCCGATCTTCCTGGTGCACCCGTGAGCCACACCGCACCACGAGTCGTAAGCTGGAAGAGAGAGCAGATTTGTTCCCCTGGGGCGGCGGGGCTGTCCGGCCGCCGCGCCCCACCCCGGTCACCCCCGCACGGCTCCATCGCCGTGAGAAATGGCTGATTCCGAGCCCGGCGGCGCTGGGCGCGGGGCAGCTGAGGCTCGGATGACACCGAGGTGACATGCTGGCCTGCCCAGAGGAGAGGGGAAGGCACCCGGGACCCGACATCTCATCGTTTACTGGCGGGGCTCCAGGGAAGTAGCAGCTTAAAATAAAGTGGCGTGAAATGGGGTCACAAAAGAGTTCAGGAATTAATTGGGTGAAAAATAGTATTTGACTAGATGATCGGACTCGCATCACCGAACCTCGGACGGATTGACGGGCTGCCGACGGCCCTCCTAGGACCGCACCCCAGAGGGAACAGGCTGCTTCCCAGCCCCTGGAGTCGTGGCTCGGGAACGCCCCGGTCGGCCCGGACTGAGCCCACGGGAAGCGGGGAACGAAGCCCAGGACCGAGGTTGGAGGGTGCACCAACCGCGGCGCCGGGCACTGCCGGGCCTCTCCGGTCCGTCGCCCGCGGCAAGGGGCAGCCAGAAATCCGGCAGCGATGGACCCCGGAGGGCGACCGGGGGAGAGGGAGCGCTGACCTGGCGTTGGGGCATGAGGGGAGAAGATTTCAGAGGAACCGGGACGAGGACGGCTCACCCAAGCACGGAGGACAGCGGCCCGACTCTCGGGGAGGGGGAAGCGGCACGGTGCTCCCGACCGGGCGGAGGAGCCCTCTCGGCAGGGACGCTGAGAGTGCCCGGGGGCGGGGAGCCTGTGTGGGCAGGGCGGGGTGCTGCTGCCAGAGGTTATCTTAGTTTTAGCCATGTTGCAAATTAATTCGATTTCTGCGTGTGACACCTCAGTCGAAGGCAGCAGTGCCTGTCACGCGCGCCTGAAACAAGACCCAGTGCTGCCGTTCGCCCCCTCCCCCGTTTTTTTTTCCAGTTTCAGAATAATGACAATAATGACTCCGATGCTCATGCCTCGTAGCTCTTTCAGGGTAAAAGCTATTACCCGCTCTGCTGTCCCTGACAACCGTTCATTTCTTACTGTTATTCGCTCTTTGTCTCCGATCTTTATAGCATCTAGCCTCTTTTTAAAATTATTATTGCCTTTTTTTCTGTAGGCGACGGTCTGAACTGCCTGGGTGGGCTATAAACTGATTCTCTATCCACCTGCAGCAGCCTTTGCTTCCCACTCACACCTCAATAACTCAAGGCGAATTCAGAGCAATTAGGAATATAACGCTTTGAAAAGCTGCAATTAGCATCCAAATTTCGCTTGATTACAGGCTTCAGCGTAGGCTGAAAGGAAGCTGCAGCATTAGCATTTATAAAATGTAGCGGGGAGACATCCGCTTTAATATCCTGGTGTAACTTCGCCCTTTAACGGATTCATTTTCTCCACACCCCTTCCAACATCCCGATTTTTTATCCATCTGGGAGGTCAGTTTATTGTCTATATCTCTCAAAGGCGGCTGTAAGATAAAGACAGCGTTGGCCACTAAGGTGGGCTTTTCCTCACAGCGTTTTACTCGCCATGGACCGACCTCTCCTGTTCCCAGTACGAAGATGGTTTCTTTGTGTAGAGCACTTTCCGCACTTTGCTTAATGGCGCGGAACAGGGCTTCACAGATGCATAATTTCATTTCGAAACTCGTTTTTTTGAGCCTAAGTAGAGAAAGCCTCCAAAACACTTAAAACGAAGAAAATATTAAAACCTACTTGTGGGTCGCAAATTAGGTGGGGTGGGGTCCGGAGCATCGTTGGAGGACGAGGGAGCGGAGGAAGCCATCCTTTCAGAAAAGCCCCGGTCCTCGGAGCTCGTATTTTCTCGATATTCCTCTGAGGGGTGGGCAGCAAGGAATTTGCTGGAAGGAAGAACAGGCGGGTTTAGTAGTCTAGTCTCCTGGAGCACCGCACCGGAGTCCCGTCCAGACGCCAGCGGGCGGCAGCCGCTCAGGTCCCGGGGCGGCGGGAGGACAGGCAGGAGCCAGCCGAACCGGGAAAATGCCTCAACAGACTGAAGAGAAAAATCTTCCCTTCGCTAGATTCCAGGGCGCTACCCCCCGCGCCTGAATGACGGATTTAGCAGAGCATGAAGACTACAGCAATTAAATCGGTGGCCACTGAGCAGGGCAGTTACACGTCTCGCATCAAATGGAGACTAGCGTGCAAAGCGGGCTTCGAAATCACCAGCCCGAATGACCTACAATCCCAAACAGAGCCCGCTTCTCGGCTTTACCACGTCAGGCTAAGCATTCAGGAAAGACTGACAGACAAAACCCCGCCACCACAAAGGTGCGTTTTGCCCAGGTCCAATGACAAGCGCCACATACATGTGTATTTGCACACACATGTTTCAGCAAATCTGGGCCAGTATGTGCTCCGGCACTAACCAGCGATCGCCCGTGCCCATGGTCGCTTTAGTGGTGCAAATGGCAGGAGAAGCATGTCTGTCTGGGGAAAGGAAGGTGTAGGAGCAGCCCTCGCTCCTCGCCAGATGTTCAGCTCTTTCCTGGCGGACACGGCGTTCCGATAAGCAATACAGGGTCGCTGATCGAGAATTGCCGGGTCAGTGCCCAGATCGTCTCTTTGTTCCCACGGCTACCTGCGATTTATTTTCTTCCCCTTGTAAAGAAAATGAAGGTCGCGGTAACGAAAGAACGCTTTCTTTGTTAGCGGCTTTTTTCAAAACGGTAGCTACCGATTCATTTCCACTGCTGAGTGGATTTACACCCGCGTGTAAACGCAACGGATTAACGATTTCAATGGAAAACAGGTATTTAATTTTTTTTAAGACGAAAAAGAAAACAGACACAAGCAGAAGAGATTTTCTAGACAATGCCTGCAAGTGAAGTAACAGGTTAGCACTATGTCTAGGGCGCTAGCTGTATCAAAAATCCCATTATTTCTCCGTACGTACGACAGCGACCAAAACCGATTTTAGGGGGAAAAATTGCTCCAGAGGTTCCCAAAGGCTTGAAAAAATAGGATGCTGTTTAGAGGACACTTACCGAGGGGGCGAGCGGACACTCTTATTGCCGTAGTCCAGGCAGGCAGGGCGACTCTAGCCTGGGAGCGACCCGCCGCTTATAAACTCTGCCAGAAACGACGTCGGAATACCAATCGCGCAGCGGAATTTAATGCGAGATGACCTTTTTTCCCAGAAGTGCTCCGATTTGCTTTTTTAAAATCGTGAATCGCCGGTTGATCTGCTTCGACGCAGGCATGAGTCACAGGACTGCCGCCACCCCCTCCGCGCCGCTCCGCACGGGGGCTGGGGACCGCTGGGGCGGCCGGCTGGGGCGGGGAAGGGCGGCCCACCGGCCCCGGCTGCCGCCGCTGGTCTGCTTCGTCCCGGGGCGGTGGGGCTGACTCCCGCGGCGGGCGGGGCTGTCCAGCCGCGGCAGGGGCGGCACCCCAGGCAGGCGGTTCTGCCGTGCGAGCCCCTCGTTGAGCCCCTCGTGCGGATGGAGCCAGAGGCTTTCCCTAGACAGCACCGGCCCGACCCGAGGTCGCCAGCTGTGCTAATAGGCACCGCACACATCGGCGCACCGTTGAGGGGACGGGGCCGAACTCCCGCCCCGGCCGTCCCTGCGGCCCCGGCCCTCCCCTGAGCATGGTGCGGGACACGAATGAGCCAGGCGGGGTCCGTGTGAATTGTATCTTAGCAACAACCCTTGTCCCCCCTCTTCGCCGTGCCGAAGGTCGGATGTGACCCACTGGCTCAGCCCGCGGTTCCCGCGGCTCGTCCCGCTCCTCCCCGCCAGAGGGTGGCAGAGGCACGGGTACCGCTGCAGGGAAACACCTGGATGCCTGTGACTTGCCCTCAGGGTTGCCATTAGATTACGATTTTATACCAGACATCCCTTTGCTAAAACCAGAAACATTAAGACAGCAGTTTTTTGTACCCCTGGCAACCCCATGTCTGCGTTACTTGATCCCACACCCCGAGTATGCTTAGCCAACATTTTGTGGTGGCGACCGCGGTGCTGTATTTCAGCACACCACAGTAGCTACGCAGATGCCTAAACCAAACCCTTCTCAAAAAGATGTCACGTAAGGGGCTGGCAGGAATTCGCAATGAGATGAGAGGAGGGAGATCAGCCCGATGGAGCCAAAGAATTTCATCCTGTGCAGGATATGTTGGGCAGCGCAACGAGCAGCAGGGCTGTGTCCTTTTTGAAGGACTCGAGGGAAAAGCAAAAATTTACAATCCCGTTTTGTAAAGGAAACCGGCCGGCTGACAGCATTAAGTAGCCAAGACGATTGCTTTGTCGAGCACACCTCCTCTCTAGGAACTGGACGTGTAACGAAAACACCGACAGCACAAAGGCTAGTTTTTAAACACGCCTTTACAGACATTAATGGCCCTAGGTGACATGACCTTTTCTCATATCTAGGCTATCATTTTAAACGTGATTTCAACCAACCGAGCAAAACATTTGCTTAGTGCAGAGTGTGAGAAATAATAATATAACTGTAGCTATTTGTCTTTATAAACGTAAACAAACGTTCAAAGGAAGTCATGGCAGGATTGCAGTACAAAGAGTCAACGAAAGACCACGTGAAGAACCCTTAAGCCATCAGTCACTGTGAGGCGAGACCCGGGCAGGTGAATGCCCGGCAGCCACACAGCGTGTGCGCTTATCCTTCCCTGATGGCTTTCCAGAAGTGCGTGTGTCTGGAGTAAACAGACACGGTTTAACATAAATATTTACATCCTCGTAGAATCTGAGGCCCGCGAGGGGAAGGAGCCAGACAATGAAGGCCAGCGAGCCTTCCGCGGCACGTTGGAAATACGATTCTTTCCAGCACCTCGATGGCGCGGCGCTCCCGGCTCGCCATTCCGGTCAGCACCGCGGACAGCGCCCGCTCCGGCCCGGCCGCGCTGCCCCGGGCAGGGCGAGCGGCACCGTCGGGGGGCGCGGGCAGCGGGTGTGCGGAGCCCTCGCTCCCTCCCGGCCGTGCAGGAGGATGCCGAAGGCGAGCCCCAGCGAGCCCGGCCCCGCTCCCCGCCTCACAGCCCCTCTGGGTGGCGCTGTCTCTCAAGCCCAGACGCTCCGCAAAGCCCTGCGCAGAGCCGCCCGGCCGCGGCTGCGGCCGCTCCGAGCCCGGGCTCACCACGATCTATTCGTCCCGGCCCCGGCGGCGACAAGGGGAAAGCAGCAAACCCTGAGGCTCTGCGGGTCCCCCGCTCGCTCATCTACAGCGTGGCTGCACAGCACGCCTGGAAACGCTTGCTAACTCTCATTTGCAACTGACCTGCTTGAAAATGCGACCTAAACCCGAACCGCTCCAGCTCAGCGGCTTCATTCAGAACTCGCCACACCAACTGAAATCTTTGAAACACCTTTGCCAGGTGCACACGCCCAGGCCAGGGCACTCAGAGATGTGCCGCTCCCACCGAGAGAGTTCAAAGTCTTCCCCTCCAGCTGTCCTGTTCAACCAGTCTGCTATTTTCTCCTCGCATGTGACTTCCCTGAGGCTACTGCTCGAGTGCACTCTAGGCACAGGTTACAGAGAATCTCTTTGCAGTTGGGGACCCAGAAGACTTGGGTTTTGCTTTGAATCCAGATGTTTACTGAGGATGTGAAACACACAGGAAAAACCACTGATGCAAGGTATCAGCAAGGCAGTAGGATGAAGATACATAATTCCCTTAGCTGAAGCTTGTAAGCAGCACATCAGTTAGAACTCACTTTAAAAAGCCAAACCATGGAGTATTTATGGAATTCACTTCCATCCACAAAGACTACTCAATTATCACATAGTTTTTATAGCTGTGGACATAGAAACAATGACTGTCAAGCAGAAAAAGAATTTTTACTACTTGTGTTGCAGCCTGTAGGTTTGAAAAGTCACTGTGTTTGGAGCTGCATACAATATTTTAAGAGCTATGAGTGCCTCCTGCCTACACTGTGAGGAGGTCACAATGTAACTACATGCCAATAGAAAGGCAAATAGAAAAAAGTCCCTGCGCCGTAACGTTTTTGTTTCTTCATATTCTGAACTAAAGTCGCATTATATATGCATTTATCTGCAGGCAGGGCAGTAGATTTGACTTCTGGTGATTATTATTGTGGAGAGTTCCCTCCATTAATACTCCGTGTTGCCTTTTAATTGCCATTTTGTGTGGATTATGAATCTTTTAGCATGCTGGGATTAGGCAAACTCTTTCCTTGAAACTTCAACATAGTATACAATGCTAAGTACACAGAACACTTGTGATGTTTCTGAATTTGTGGGTTTGTCTTTTTGTCTTTGCAGTCTGTGATTTTTTTTTTTTTAGTAACACAGCTATAATAATTTTTAATCCAGTACATTATTACAAAATATATATATTGCATCCAGTATCTCTTTTCCTACCATTTCTGGTATACAAATATGTCTCATTTACCTGTATCTTAGATCGAATGGAATAATTTAAATAAATTTCCTTAACTCTTGACACAGAAAAATGGGAAAATTGTTCAAAACTAAGTGTTTCAGAACTTTTCTGGCTATCATCTTCAGTGCTTAAAAACACAGATAAATAAATTACTGTATATCTGTAACAACAAAAAAAAAATGAATATGCCAAGAGAAAAAAAAAAAACAAATTAGTGCTTTGATTATTTGGCCCTGTCCAGAAAATTCTACTAATAGAAATTTGGTGAAGACTGTGGATTTATACTCCTACTCTACAGATAACTTTGGCTGTTTTCTGTCACTTGACAAAAATTAATTGAAGAGGAATGATACATTTGCTTTGGGTTTTATGAACAGTCAATAACTGATGTACCCAACTGGCACATACTTAAGGATCATGTGCATCACTCAAATTTCAAAGACAGCTCAAGATGAACTGCCAGACAGAAAATTCAGCACTGCTGTGATGAAGGGCATTTAGAAAAGTCTAATCTGAAGCACACTGTTTTACATACTTGTGGCTTCTTGTTTCAGGATGTCCCCTCCCTGATCCATGCTGGCATGTCTTGTTGTCCATTTTGATCTGCTTCATCTGAAAAACATTCCAAAGAACAACCCACAATCCCAAAACAATAGCAGTGGCAAATGCCAACTCTCAATACCCCCAAGTAAACATGGAAAGAAGCAAAGAATCCCCTTACTTTCAAACTGTAACAAAATATCTAGATGGATTTTTAAAAATTACTTAAGTTAGGTAACTGTGATTGTAGCCTGAAAAAAATAACAAAAGGGATAGTATAGCCAGTATGTCTACCAGTTTAAGAGATTGCAATTTTACCCTGCATCTGAAAGGAAATTTATTTCCCACCTCCCCCAGTAGCCCTGTGGAGCCAAGACAGCTAATGCCTGGATATAGTTCCCTTTATGATATGTTATTATAATCGTTGCATCTCACTGAATTATATCTTTTTATCCCATAGGAGGGCATCCGTTTACAATGAGAACCTTCAGCATTTTCAGCAATGCTGCTGCAGGAGATCATGCAGTTTGACTCTTCAATCTTAGAACAAATTTGGAGAGCTGGACTCTGGGATTTTTTAACATATGATTGTTTAAATTAAGCATATTTCATAAATACTCCTCAGGAAACAAGAAGCATGGGCTTTTCTGCTACTTTTGAAAAAAAAGTTTAAAAAAGTAAAAAAACACTTCTCAAATCATAACTCAGTTTCAGGTATGGGCTTTTGAAAGTCTCAAAAGTTTTTGGGATCATTAAGAGTTCTGAGCTTAGCTAGGTGCTTTTTTGTTGTTGTTTTGGGTTTTCTTTGTTTTGTTTTTTGTTTGTTTAGTTTTGTTTTTTCCCCTTTTTCTCCTCTTTCCTCTGTACTGGATACGTAAGGTTTTGCCTTGACAAGTGTTAGTTTGCCCCAGATAGCTATCAGTACTAGCGAAGTAGCAGACTTTCTGCAGCACCACATTTGAAACCCTTCCTTCTTCTGGTTTCTTTTTAGCTAAAATATTACAGAAATGGAAATAAAAATCGTTTCCAAAATGAAGAGTTAAGGGCACCTCATTGAAATACAAGGGGTTTAAGCAAAACAGCAATACCTACATTTTTTAACACAGTGCAATCAAAGCACAGAAACACAAACAGGAAGGTATGAACAGCTACAAAGATGGACAACTGGCACATGGTACTCGGAAAAGTACAGTGATTGTGCTTGTCCACCAAGATATGAGTTTGTCCACCAGAGAAAACAGATGGGCAGGTAAGAAAAAAAATCTCTTCTCTGTGTTAGACTGAGTAGTTCATATTCCCTATTCTGAGTGGATTTCATTAGCATTCTTAAAACTAACAGATTCCTATTTGGGGGTAACACAAGAGTGCATGAGCTTTAAGAAAAGCCATCAGCTGTTACACGGGCTTCTCTATTCATTAGGAATATGGAAGATTATGAAAACATTGAGGGGCATTTTTAAGGAAAAAAACACTTCTCCCAGATCAAGAGAGAGGTGATTCAAATTGAAGACATCTCCCAACCAGAAAAATCAGATTAGAGTTGTCTTGTTACAGACACATATTCCAATCTATTTGTATAATAAAATCTCATAGTTTACTTCGTCCCTTCAAAACTTCTCTGCAAGCACACACTTACCTAATGCTCTCGACTCCTCTTGATGGTATTCTGATAGTTGCACTTGAAGAAGACAACCACAGGAAAAAAGAGAGCTGCTGTCATCTGGGACAGCATTAGCAACTCAGCACTAGAACAGGAGACAGAACTTAGCCATGTTATCTTTAACAGTTCTGCCACAACAAAGATTTTTAAAGTTAAAACACATGAGATAAAGAGCAGCACTGCTCTGAGCAGTGAATCAAGCATAACCTCTCTCTTCATAGTCTTAAGGGATACTTAATGTTTGCTAGGGTTTAAGGGAACTGTCTGGGAAGGGATTCAAGAGAGTCCAATAGATAATGCTCTGGTTTCCAATAGCTCTGTTCTCCCCAGGACAGGTAACAAGGTTACTTACTTCCCTCTCCAGCTACAGAGAGAACACCAACTTGGGACTTCACTTCTCAGCACTCTTCTGCCAGTCATCTTTTTTTCTTCAGAGATTAGTAATCTGTTTAAACAAATAACTCCACCGAAAGTAACATGAGCTAGCAAAAATGCTGAAAGATTTGTCAGATATCCACACTCAAGCTAGTCAGGAATGCCAGCCAATGTATATCCAAACTTCTAAAAATATTTTAATTTATTATCTATTTCTTTCAGCATTGTAACAGGGTTCACTTAGTCCTCACCATGTGGACACCAACTGATTTGAGGTAATACGTATGGCAGGCATCCCACATAGATGTCTGCATTAAAAATGACAAAGATATTAGTATAAAATGTAAACCATCTTGAGTTTATAGATATGATCTATTCTTGAGATACTCTACTAAAGGGGAATCTGACTCTCAAGAGCATATCTGAATCATTTTCAAGTTTTAATGCCAGTCCAGAAAAATAAGTATATTTATAAAGTAGGAAGGACTCCCAGCCTACGGTTTTTCCCTGCCACTATTTAAAAGCATTCATATGAATTCACTTAGTTCTTCAGCACATTGCTTTCTCTTAGAAAAAATTCAAATTCAAAAACAAGCAATAGGAGATGAATGATGTGGACACTAAAATGAATATTAGTAATTCAGGAATCACAGCCTCAAAGAGGTTGATCATTTTAATTCCTTTCAATTTAAGTGAGAAGGGAGGTGCTCCACTTCTCTCCGGAAAGCAGCTGGTTTACTTTTCTCTTATCCATGTCTAGAAAATAATCTTTTGTCCTTTCTACAGCCTTGATGTGTCCAGAGAAACAACTGAATATCTGTGGTAAATTTACTTAAGGAGTCTCAATCTTATAATCTCTTCATGCAGACCAGCTCCTCAGGAGTGTAAATTCAAACCTTCCCAGTTGATTATGAATATTTCACATCACAGTGGCAACTACTACTGTAGTTCTTGCCATCTCCGTCTGTAAATTTTATAAATGTTAACAATAAGTTAATGTTAAATTGGTACAAGTCACAATCTTATCAGTTATGTAGATTTTCTGATCAATTTTACAACTGGCACTTTTTCAACAGTGCTATTTGGTTTATCTCCAAACCTGGACAAGAGACTGTCATTGAAGCTATATATTTTTACAAAGATGTCAGGCAAGGCTTTTCAGCTAAAATACTCTTAAGAGCTGTATCATTAATGTCAAGACTATAAAAATCACAACAATTTTCAGCAAGCGGTGTTTTAATTTTAAGACAGCATTTCTGCCACTCAAAACTACATCATCGTTTTGCAGATTACAGAGTTTTATAAAATCATGCTGGTTTCCCTTGTTCAAGTGGTGCAAAGGAATGTATCAAGTCCAATACTACAATATTGTTTTGCTCAAGTGATGATCTGTGTCACAGTTTCCATGTAACTTATTGCTCCAGCAGGAAAATACTATATCAATTACTTCTGCATACATCAAGTTTACATGTGTCATCAAGTTAGAAAACAAGGTAATTTTTACAGGTGTAAGTTCGAAAATATTGCAAGTACTACAAAAATTCTAAGATCTGATATTAATTTTAGTAAAGAATACTGAAATTTCTAATAATAATTATGATTAAACAGTGCACTTCAACACTTTATGTTGATCGTTGGAGAATCAAAATCATCAATTGAAATACCATACTATCTCCACACTAATTTTCTTCAGACTTTTCTTCATCATTACAATTTGGACAGCTAGGGTTTTATCTTTTTGTTTTATTATTGCTGCTTTCATCACTTGCTTCAGCATCATCTTCACTATCCCCACTGATGAATTTCTGTGCTGCTTCTGCCATAAAAACACACACAGCTCAACATAGCTCTTAAATCAGCACAGCTGGTCACCAGAAAATCACTCGTTTATGGGAGAAAGTTTGGATGAATTACGCCACCAAGCCACCTTGTTGTTCCTGTTTCCTGTAGCTACACAGTGGCAAGAGAATGGAAGGTTCCCTCTCTCTCTACCCCTTGCCCCACGTATCTTTATATCCTAAACTGATACAGGACTAGGAAGACTTGATCACAAATGAGCAGTGTAAGCTATAGTGAATATGTGAGAGAAGAAAATACACAACTAAGCCAGGTTTGGGAGTATCCAAAGATGGATCGAGCTGATATTTGTAATGTCTTCCTTCTCATTACTTCTTTCTCATATTACAGAAGTCAAAGGGACTTCTTGATGTTAACATCCTTCAGACTAACATCCCATTTCATAATAAACATGGCTAACATTTTGGCACAATTCAATTGCCATGATCACAGGTAGCATCTCAGAGCACCATCAGAGGTCATTTTGTGAGTAAGGACCAGTTTAAAATCGATTTACTTTACTAATTTTTACATATTTTCTGCTGAAAGTTTCCTGCTCAAGTGCTAAAAGAGTTTTCTTGAGCATTCCTCTTCCACATCAGTGCAGGGTGAGCTTTTTTGAGGTGAGGTTTTTATTGATTATTTGGATTATGTTAGTTGATATTATATTGAGACAGTTGATGTGAACTCACATGGTCTACTTGTTCTGAATTTAGAAGACTGTTTCTAAATTTTTAGGATTTCTGACTTTTTTCTTTCTCTCTTAATATACTGTAAAATGAATACTTGCAATTGAACATTAACAAATGGAGAATGTTTACTTTGACATTTTATAGACCAAGGCAGAATATTTAAGACATAGAAACCTCAGACATTATAGAAGTATTTTCTCAGTTTCTGGCTTTCAAAATACAAAGTCAGGTTCCTGGTCATACAATAATTCTCAATGTGAAAAGCAAGACTGTCCATACAATAAATATTGTAGTTGCAATTCTCAAACTTACAGACCACCTTTCCTTCAAGAAGTGGAAAAAACCTGCTTGAGCTCAGTATTTTCTGGTTCATAGATCAGAACTGCAGGCTGACAACATAATATATTACAAACATGTATGACATGATGACAAAATAAACAGCAAAGAACACCCCAGAGATAAGTCTGCCTCTTCTGGTTCATGAAAGTGTAAGTCATGTAAAGCAATGAAAAACCTTACAAGTACACAGATCAGAAATGGACGTTCACCGCCTGAAGAATATCAAGCTTACTGTTACCACGCATACTCTTGCGTAGCACCATATTTTGAGTAATTGTCTGCAGTGCAAAAAAAAAAAAAAACACCAAGTTAATGGCATCAATAATTTTAGGATCAGGATAGAAAGCTGAAAAATTACATTTAAGAGCAATAAGATGATAAAGATCTTAAATAAAGATCACATTTATGATAGAATGATTACATCAATTAAGAAAAACAGACACAGAAAATTTAGACACCTGAATTTAAGGTTAAACCAGAGAGAAACCCCGAAATAGCAAAACATGAAAAACCTGTATTATTTTGCATACCACTTGCACATACGCACTATAAAGTGAGCAAAACCAAACTCAAAAATCTTACATAGAAGAATAATTCTGAAGGTGAAAACTGCTCTAATTGCACCCTTCAAGGTTCTGTTAGACAATGGCTGTGCAATTGTAATTTTTCACAAGCTAATACAAATTTCACTGGTTTTGTTATAGCAAAGTGCCAGTATTTTGGGTTTTGCCATCCTACCTCCCCTTATCCATCTTCCATCTCTACTGCATTTTCTACAAAAACCAACTGCAGTAGTTGAAATGGAGGTTTCCTTCCGCATCCTAAAAAGCAATGCATGCAGGAGCTTTTGACCAGATAATGAACAGGGAGCCAGGAGAAATCAGCTGAAGTCACTTGGAGGCAACAACAGCAACAGAGATCAAAGAATAAAAGCCAACTGCTCATTTAACTGACAGCAGTCAGGCAGGCAAGAGAGAAACCATTATAACACTAATAATCATGTATTTAGGGCCTCCAAAGTTGTGCTGCTTGGCAAACATAGCAAAATATATAAATATATTTCTTGTCAGGAGTTGTCACTGGGAAATCATAGGAATAACTGACACAATGTAGCATGGATATTTTTCACCATAAGCCAAAATCACATGTAAATCTAGGTCTGGGAATGAAAGGCTGTCTAAACAACATGGTCTAGTGGAAGGTGTCCCTGCCCGTGGGGGGGGGGGGGTTGGAACTAGATGATCTTTAAGGTCCCTCCCAACCCAAACTATCCTATGATTCTATATTATTCCACAATTCATACACCTCTTTTCAAATTATCAAAATTTCAGTCAGCATTTACTATGCATACAAGTGCAGAAATTCTAGAAATTAGGTCTCAGTACACTGTCTGTATTGAAATTGCCCTTACACTGTGTCTCTCAAGGAGGAGCAGAACCTTGTAATGAAGCAGCATTCTGATGCACTGAAAAAAACAGGAGATACACATACATGACTTGAAGATCAGAAGAATAAAAAGCCACATAGTACCTGGTTTATATTTGACATGCCCATAGGTTTCTCTTAGCCTTATAAGAATTTTAGCTCTAGTGCTTAAATTTTCCAAGTTGTAAAGACAATATAATTCAGAAGTCCGCACACATTAATGCCCTTGATGTGCTTTCTGTTGTTGCTGGGGCACAGAATGATCTCTGGAGAAACACTTTCACAAAAGTTTTTTCAACTACTGTTTGTAATTGTCATAGATTTACACATTCTACACCAAACAAAACCATGTTACATTATTTATCTATACGTTCACCTATAATTAGAATAGAAATATAAAAAAAGATTAAAGGACAAGTTACAGAACATGAAGATGTTGAGTTCCCATAATGTAGCTTACCCACTACTATGTTTTATTTGATCTAAATTACAATGGTGCCAAGTGAACCACAGGTTAAACAGTTCATCCATGCATTTCCAGTCTTTCAAAATTAATTGGGTGACAAATCGTTGTATTATTGAGCTCTAATTGCTTAAAAAAGCATGTAATAGATCAGCTGCAAAACCAAAGACATTAACATGGTACTGCTTGAACTGCCACTTCCGAAAAGCAAATTCAAAACAGTTGTTTCACATTTTGGTTCACCTGATGCAATTTCATTCCTCAACTCAAATATTTCTTTGACTTGAAGCTCTATGGTGAAATTTTTTAAAGTTCCACTTCAAATATACACTATCAAATTGTTCAACCCCTTGCTTTGTTCAGTTTCCCCGATTAAGTAATGAGTATTTTAAAGCAAATAGTATTATAAAAATTAGCAATTGTTAAATAATCTACCTTTTGGCCCATAAATACATAATTCTTCATTTTGTTTGTCTGCTTCCAAAATAGAGACAGTAACTTTAAAAAGCATTAATTTTCTATTCATGGTATTAGTAAATTCCTGAGGTAATGAAAATTTTCACAAGTTTCAACACAAATCCACACAAGGATATAACCTGAAACTTTGGAATTACTTAATCTACTGCATGAATATGCAAAGCAATGGAATTGAAAACATCATTCAATTAATCTATTGCCACAAAGGAGGTGTATATTAGGTTCTGGACAGAGCTGAAGTTTACCTTCTTGGTCTCTGTCCTTTTTAAACAACTGTATCTAACAGAAAATGAAATGACAAAACAAAAGACCAACTATGTCTTTTTATTTACAGCAGACTATCAGAATTTGTCTGAACAGACATTCAACACCAGAACAAACAGAATACCCTTTTTCTTTTCTTTTTTAAAAGTCTTGGGACAGCACCTTTTTACTTCTCTTCAGTTACTGAAACAATTCATATTGATTTAAACAAAAAAAAAAATTCAACAAACAAAAAACCAGTGAGGACTTTAATAGGGTTTCCTGCAAGTTCTTGAGGTGGGCTCCTTCGCTGGGGTCTCCATCACTGTTAGAAGTCATCTATCCAGCACAGTACTGATATACAGCTCATGATCTACCTGATTATGTAAACACCCACAGTTTGTTCTTACATCCTTTTGAGATCACTAAAACTTACATGTGTTCTTAAATGAATTTCTCTGGGGATTCTTTAGTAAGCAAACCACATGAATACAACAATTATGCTCTTTAGCATTTAAGAGTTGCTAGAATTTATGATTATAATTTTTGACAGCCTTGATTTTCCACTGTTATTAAACCCTCATCACTACAGATTGATTTTGCAGTCCTAGTGGATCACCACAACAAAACAATATGGAAGAAACATATAGAGATTTAAAAAATGTGTCTAATGTCTACTCTGTCATTAGAGAAACAAAAGATTAAGCTTCTATTTTTAATGACCACACATCTTACTCTAGAGGAATTTAAAAATCTTATTTGGTACATCTTATTAAAATAATGTTTAAAATTTACCAGCTATTCCACCACTTTCATACAACAGGTACCTTGGCCTATCCCTTGGATAACAGAAATTAAAAAGCTTACCTGGGCGTGAACAAGCAGGATACAGCCCCTCCTGATTCACTGAGGTGTTGGTGGCATTCAAAGAGAGCAAGTGGGAATGAGATAGCGCTAGAAAAAGAGTGAAGCTGTAAGCCATGCAGCCCCTTTTCCTCTGTCTAGTAGATGCCAAACCATGTAATTAGGAAGGGTTATTTGACATTATATGACTGTACAATGGTGAAGTGCTTCAGCATGAGGAGCAGCAACAGTATCTAGAATTGTACATCCAAAAAGGAGTGTGAGTTCAGAGATGTATTGCACTTTCACAAGTACCTAACTAAAAGCTCCCTATAGTAGCTGCAAAAAACTACATTTTTCCGTCAACTGTCGCTACAGCATGACCTCCATAACTACCTAAAATCAAAGTACAAAATTTGAATGCAGAAGTTGAAATAAAAAAAGCTTAAAATTTGACACATCCCAAAAATTATGCCCAGTGCAGTAAGTACCATACTTAACCTACTTTGCCCTTCAGAATGTGCACTATTTATTATAATTCTAACTTAGTCCACTGGGTGGATTGCTCCTTTTTTATCCACTAGGCTCAATCAAATCAGTGCAATAGAAGAACTGCTGATGCATGAAATGATAGGTCAATGTAACCTTGTCATGGAGTAATATCCCCCCAAATCACAGTAAACAAATACAACAATTCATTTTATTTCCTGTAGGTATTAGGCAAGGCATAAATTATCAAAATCTAAGGCAGGAACATTTTAACTGCAAATATAATGTATTGCTCCATACTACTATACAAAAACCTCATTTAACTAACATCTTAACACACAAAATGGAGGAAAAGCTTTTACAACTAAATGGTTGTTGCAGTCACACTACCATCTACCACTGGACTTTCCCAAATCAGTATAACCAATGGCCTTCATACAATGAAGGCTTTCTAAAAAGTTTTGTCATCAGGAGGTGTCTTTCTTTTCTTGCTTTGTCAATTACAGATGTCCCTGGAGTAAGTTCATCAAAACAACTGGCACAGTACATTTAGCGTAATTTTTACATATAAACATTCTCGTTTGCTATTTTTATCTTTCATTTTAGTTAGTTTACCACACTAAAGTTAGCATTGCATTCTTGGAGATTCCATGTACTTAAAAAGAGATTTGTCTATGAGATGATTCATGATCATATAAGAAAATACTTTCGAAGGTAAGTGTAAAGGTAGCAAAAATAGAACTACGACTGTAGTAGTCAATTGCTAAGATATCATCCTATAAAACATATTGGAAACATTAATGCATGATATTATTCTTAAGAGCATAAGATGTTCTATACGGACCTCTGCTGTGCATTGCTATTAATACAAAATCTTTTTTTAGAATAAATGACATATATGTTTGTGTAAGCATATACACATTTATAGAGACTGTGATTGGTAAATACAACTTACAGAAGCTTACAAGGCTGGTGGTGTGTGTAATTTGCAGCGTACATGCTCATAATGGTTTTATGTAGCAACAGTAAAATGTAATGTAAACAAAATTTAAATGGTATTTAAACTGGAGTCTGCAATCTTGAACGGTTTGTTGTATGTGACAACTGTATAGAGAACAAATTACATGTACTACTGAGAATCTAATGTGTGCTGAACTTCTAAGATGGGTGAGTTTTATTTTCTTTCCTAAAACATCCTCAGGAAAAAGTGTTCAACTTTACAAACAAACACAGAGAAATTATTTTAAATGTTAGGGATCAGTGAATGGGAAGAAAAATACATTACTATTTTATGTGAGACAATAAATGTTTAAAATGCATGGTTTAACATTAAAAAATAGTGCAAAGTAATTTTAAAGTCTGAAATATAGTATTATTGTTATACATTTAACATGAGAACGAAGTGTTGGAATGAGGTCTTGAAAAGATGTAATTTTTTATTTGGGACATGAGTGGGAACATATGTGTTATCATGATAGATATCTCAAGTAGAGTACTCTTGTCAGAGCAATTTTCCAGCAAGGGGACATGTCAGCTACATTATAAACCCCACATACTACACTACAATGCCATTATTAATTTTAAGCAGGGTCTGCCTGGCCATACAAAAGACAAGTTACAAATATTAATAGTATTTCTTAAAAACCTGATTAAAAAGTCAAAATAAAATCATTAGATACTAAAATGCGTTACTGATGCTATCATAGCAAACACACTTTCCAACATTTTAATAATAGACTTGGAAATTAGAAACTTTTACTAAAAATACTGCAACATTACTTATAGTCACAGTTACTTCATAAGAAAATACAACTGGACTGATCACTTCTGGCATTCCAAAATCCTGAAAAATAAAATTAAACATAAAGAAATAATTTTAAAACAAGTTTCACAACCATATCCACATAAAAACTAGTAGAGATCTAAAGGCTCCTATAAACAGAATCAGCTGTTTTTCCTTTAATCTTAGGCTGAAAGGGTCTGTGACACAGTAGCCATATGCCAAAAAAACCCCCCTAAGAACATTAAACAAAAAGATCTGCAACTTCTCTGGTCAGTCTTAAGGATACATTCATTTTTTTGTATAGCATACAAATTAGAAGTTCAGAAGCTCAATAACAAAAAGCAGAATTCCTGAACACACAGTAGTTGTTCATCCTTAAAAGCAACAGACCAATGTCTCCCTGCTCTCCTTGCCAGTACTGGCATTTATAAATACTTTCCCTTTGCTGCTCTCTCACTTTGAAGCAGCTAAAGCAAGCTGTATTTTGTTGCTGGGTTTTGACCTCCCCTTACAGAAGGCACACAGCTGTCAGGAAAGCATGATGTTTTATGTTTGAATTCCACTGCAGGGCCAGACCCTGCTCCCTTAAAAGTCAGAGAAAATCATTCCTTTAAGTTAATGAGGAGCAGAAAGAGGTCTTGAGTAGCAAGTTTCTTCAGTATTGTGTGTATTTATAGAATCATAGAGAGGTTTGGATTGGAAGGAACATTAAAGATTATCTAGTTCCAAAACCTCTGCCATTAGCAGGGACACCTTCCCCTTGACCAGGTAGTTCAAAGCTCCCTCCCAGCCTGGCCTTGAACACTTCCAGGGATGGGGCATCCACAACTCCTCTGGGCAATCTCTTCCAGTGCCTGACCACCCTCACAGCAAAGAATATATACCTAATATCGGATCTAAACCTACCCTCTTTTAGTTTGAACCTATTACCCCTTGTCTTGTCCCTCCTTGCCCTTGCAAGAAGTCCCTCTTCAACTCTCTTGTAGGCCCCTTTGGGTACTGGAAGGTGCTCTGAGTTCTCCCTTGGAGCCTTCTCTTCTCCAGGCTGAACAGCCCCAACAGCAGTCTCAGCCTTTCCTCATGGGAGAGATGTTCCAGCCCTCTCATGGTCTTTGTGGCCTCCTCTGAACTCGCTCCAAAGGTTCACATCATTCTTATATTGGAAGCCCACAGCTGGACACAGTGCTCCAGGCGGAGAGTAAAGGGGATTTCAGTGGGGTGAAATGACTTGCAGAAAACAATGCAACTACCTGGGGAAGCGGCTGAAATTCATATACCTCATCAACACCCCAGATGTGAGCCCACCTACTCTTCTGACAACAGAGAGAAGAGGCCAGAGAAATAACCATGGCAGCACTGCATAGGTGATTAGTAGACTTCTTTATGCAACTCTGCCTATACTTAAGAGTTGCTCCACATACTACAAGCCCCAAGAGCTGGCAGCAACACCACACAGCTGCTGCTTCTACCCTTGCCTTATTCTCACCTGCTTTTACTTCTTGTAACTAGCTTGATGGGCTAATTCAAGAGCAGGAACAAAAAAGTCAGATGAAGGGAAGAAAAAAAGATGACCAAGAACTATTTAAGCTCATCTAAGTAGCACAGAGTCCCAACACTGAACCATGCCTCTTGCAACAAATAACCATCATCTGAAACACTCAGGAAACTTGACAGATCTTGTTCATTGTATTGGGAAAAAAAAATATATATATGTATGTCAGACAACAATAATGTATTACAAAACTTATCCTGAGAAAAATAAAGTAGCAGAAGGGCTATCACCTTTAAGATGTTAACATCTTAAACACTTTCATCTTTTTGTATGATGTAATAAAGGGAAAAAATAGAAGTCAAGACTGCTTGTCTAATCACATTTTATATTTTAAATGAAATCAGGTTTCGTGTTATACAGGCATATAACAAAAAGGTTTGGAAAGCCATAAAACCACGTATTTCAACACACTCCTTTAACTCCAAAGTCCACTACTGAGAGGAAAGTTTCTCTGGACTTCACATAACCTGCTTCAGAGACAGGGACATTCTACAGCCCAGGGACAAGCTGTGAGGACAGAGCTCTGAGTGGAAATGCTGTTGCATATCTGACCCTCAGAAGAAATGAACTATAACAATGCCAAAGCTTATCCCACTGCAGTGAAAGATGAAAAGGACACATTACAGAAATAAAAGCTAGGAGTCTTGAGGGCCATGTACATTTAAAACAAAACAAAACAAAAGAAATCAAACAAAACCCAACCGATCAACCAAACAAAACCCAAAAAATCCAAACCAAAAAGAAAAACAAGCCCAAAACACCAAAAGCCACTATAGCAAAACCTTTAGGTATTCTGGACCTACGATTCTGTGAAATTAGTTCCAAGTTCTCGCAAAAAAGCCTGAAATACGTTCAGTGTTCCAGTCGGGTTTATTTCCTCAAGTCCCCTCAGCTACCACGCGTCCCACAGCGGAACGGCAGCCGCCCAGCAGGGCGAGCCCACCTGCTCAGCACCGGCGGCACCGCCGTCCTGACCCCAACCCGCGCGCCGACAGCCTGCGGGAGCCGCCCCCCGCGGGGGCACAGCGCGGCCGGGCCCGGGCGCTGCCCTGCCGGCCCTGCCGCCGTCCCGCCCCCGCCCCTGCCGGCATCTCCTGCAGCGAGGCCGCGGCTGCCGTCGCCTGGCGCGGGGAGCGGGCCGGGGGGGCCGGTGTCCCGCGGCTGCTCCGGGCGGGAAGGGCCCGCTGGGGTCAGAGGGGCGGCCTGGGAGCCGCTGCAGCCCGCGGCTGCGACTGGGGCTATGCACCGAAGGAGCGCGATGCGAGACCGCGTGGGTGGGAACGGCCTGGAGAATGGGATTCTGCGCCGTTCGTCAGTTTTAAGGGGCATTCAGGCAACACTGAAACGCTTATAAAGTCATCATGGCTGCTCAAACAAATCTCAAAGGATGTTGAGACCCACGAAGTGTAAATCCAGTCATAAAGGAATGGGACAAATCTGTGATGGATCGGCCTATCTGTGATTACTAAACACAACAAACAAAACGCGATTCCAGCTCAGGAAGTTTCTGAAGCACTGTTCCCCAGAAGCTGAGAGGCTGTGCCAAGGGGAATATCTGTTTTATATATGCCTTGTTTTTAATCCACTTTCCTTAAGCATCTGTTACTGGAAAACAGGCTCCTAGGTTAAACAGACCTTTGGTCTGGCTCATGATGGTTGTTCATCTCCATTATGTTTACCATTTCCCCTGAGAAAACCATTTCAAGCATCTCCATCACTGTTTGCCAAAGGAAGCTGCATGTAGCAGGGGCTCTTCCTGCATTCTGGGACTTTGTAATGATTATGTGGTTGGCTCCAGGGGCATGTGCAGTTCTGCAGCTTCCTTATGGCCTTAAACACATGCGCCCCCAAAGGCCCCAAAATGATTTTAAACAGATGTAGCTGAGATACTGTTAGGTCTTCCCTGAGAGCATTACAGAGGAGCAGGTAAAATACTCTGATCCCAGAAACGTGAATCAGAGCCCCTCAAAGAAGTTAGGAAAAAGCTGAGACTTGGTGGAGAGGTACTAATAAGAGCCTAATTACTGATGCCTGAGAGCTGAAGGTGAGAAGATGTGATCCTAACCACACTCTTCTGTTGTCACAAAAACTTAGGGGCATTAGCTGTGTCATCTGGCATGCCACCTATCCCTGGGCAGGTATTCAGGGCTGATTCAATCATTTTGTGAACCTTTTCAGCTGAAACGTTGCTTATTGCAGTCTAGTTCAAAGTGAATTTCTAATGAATTACTTTAATTGAAAATAAGCTTGGTAAAAGTCAAAATGTGAAAAAGTGTGACTTTACATACACAAATGTTAGAATTTATTTGTAGAATTCACATTGTAAAAATCCTTGGTATTCATCATCATTAATATAGCTCTAAATGCATCTCACACTAACAGGCATTAGCAATATATTCAGATTATTTGGTTAGGATTAATAGAGGATTGGCTTTCTGATCAGCAGTCAAAAAGATGCTGCAGCTTTCTAAAAACAAGTACCCCTTTGTGTCAGCCAAGCTGCTGAAGACAAATATTTTGCTTTTAAAAATTCTTATTTTAAGTCTGGATTTTAACTGGTGCATGACAAACCTCTATACATGGAAAGGGAGAAGAGAAAGTCAGGTCAGCCATAGTTTGTCTCTGACTGACGTAAGACTTCATGGCTTAACCAATGAGAAGAACATCTCCTGCAGGCAAGAACTCAGATGGGACTATTTTATGCTTTTGATTTACCTTTTTGAATAAATGATGATAGAGAAAAGTGGTTATCACTACAAAAAAGTGCTGCGGAATCAGCAGCAAGTCAAGAGATTTGGCTGCTTTGCTTGAGGTTTTTCATGTGGCATTGAGATGGTAGGAACTTGGTCATTTCTGCAGCAAGATTTCATGAGAGACTGTGCTTACTGCTTTTGAGATCAAGAGCAAAACATTCAGGACATGTTAAGGATGGTATATTATATAGTCTATCAGTTTTAAAGGGGTGAGGCACACCTGTAATTGGAGGTAATCTTGGTTGAATCATTGGATCTTAGAGTCTGTTTTTGAAAATGTGCTTTGTTGTATGCTGTGCTTTTCTCTTACACCTTTTAAATAGGAAAGAATGTTTTCTGAACTGAAAGAACAAATAATTAACACCTGGGTGGCATATGCTCCACAGGTAGAGGCTCTGCTGTGATCTAATGGTGTAGCCTTGGGAGCAGGATAAGGACTGCAGCATCCCAAGAAGGACTTGTTCAGAGAGGAACAACTCCTGACCCAGAGGCAATGGGTAATTGCAGCTGTTCCCATGAAGGGTAAAGCTCCTGTTGTCCAAGTACCCAGCCAGCTCAGGGAAAACCGCCATGTCCCTGTGCATCACACCTGCTCTGGGATGGCCCATGCCCCTGTAGGCCACACAAATACTGCAGGTCTTTCTGGACCTTGTGCAGAGAAAGTAAATTCCATGTGCTCACACTCTATGCTGTCTTGTAGATCTATACAAGAACCACAGGGAATCTAAACCTACATCATCATTCTAATTGTTTTTACCATCATCTAAGTTTTTAATCTTTGATAGTGTGTGTATCTTAATTAGGAGCTGGTTCTCAAGTGTATTGAAAAGCAACCAAACAAACCAAATAATTGTGTAATTCTAATACATCATTCTGAGTATTCAAAACATCTAATTGCTGTAGCTAATTAAAAACAGGCTTGAACTTACCCTCCTCCTTGTCCTTTCTTGAACATGCTCTCTAAGCGTCAGAGGTTCTAACATGTAGATCAGAATCTAGATCTCAGTATTATATCTGATGCTTGACACCCATTTTAAATTAAGTCTGGGATGAATAAATGCATATAATAAAAAGACAAAGGAGATTCTATTGTACTTAGGCACTTTATAAGGAATTATTTTAATGTAACATACTATTCTGCTTTATTGGTTTAATATTTAATATTTCTTAGCAGATTAAAACTGTGGTTCTAATGAGAAAAATAATTGAATGATACATCTAGAAGGTAATTCCCACATTTAAGTCTCAGTGATTTCAGTACTTTGCAATCACTTTATTTAGCTTAGGAAACTTTCATCTTCCTGTGTAATGAGGCACAATGATTTAGGGTTTTGTGGACAGGGGAGAGAGCAAACCCCTTGAATGCAGTGTAACAGCTGCATGGTGAAACACCCTGCAGAAAACTTTGGGGCTGTACTACAAACTCTCCTGAGTTGTGTAAGGGAACTGGGGAAACTGAAGCAGCTAGAGGCTTCTAAAAATTCTCGGGCCTTATGCTTCCTCTCTTCATGCAGGATGTGAAGGGAACTAGGATTCCTTGCTAGTGTTGATAGTTGTGAGGGCAAGCAAAAGTAGCCCATGAAAAGGAAAGTTAGTCTGTCTGCTTTGTTTTCTCCCTCACCCTCCTCCTTGACAGAAGCATAATGATCTTCAGATCCTTGAAGGTCTTTTTCCCCTATTGTGGGAAAAAACGTTTAACAAGCCCTTCCTCTTATGAGAAAAAACCACTTCCCTGTAGACTGCCAGGATGTGCTGAGTATGTTTAGTGTTGCTTTTTATATATTCACGATCCCATTGGGGTAGCAGAGTTCCAGTTCCAGTGTTCACATGCAGTTCTAAAGTGTTACAGAGAACATACTTCCCCTAAAAAGATTGCTCACAGTTTTCTCTCTCAGTAACCTAAGTATTCAACCACCAAACATAGCTTTGATTACAGTACTTTGCAAGTAGCTTCTCAGTGTCATTCTACAATTTATGTAAGCATTTTATTAAGAAACTCAGACATAGCCTTAGGCCTCATGTAGGCTCATAAGAAGATTTGGTTAATATTTGGGAAAACATAAAAGTGTAATCTTTGCCTGCTTAAAACTCTTTCAGCTCTTTCAGAGCAAATTAATAGCAAGAAGTCAGTGGAGCCACACTGCTGAAGGGTCAGGTAATGCTGCAAAGAATGGGCTTCCTACGTTAGGCTACTAAGGTACACAAGCAATGTTTTAGAACATGTAAAGCAAGCAGATGTCAAGTGTTTGGCTGTTCTTTGAAGAATTAAACAAGGGTAAAGCACCATGACTATTCCTGCCCAGAAGAAAAGCTAATTATTTAGATGTGAGGGGAAGAAATGAAGCCATTTTCACCCTCCTTTGGGATTAACATATGATAGCTGAGACCACCTGATATTCTCAGGCTGTATTATCTTTCCTGTCTAATCTCTAATGAGTGAGCAGTGTGCATTTTCCTTTCTCTTCTTCACATGTGGATTCTAGACCCGTGGAAAGGGTGAATGTGGCAGTGTGACTGACATCTCCTTTCCATACAGATGAGAAATCTGCATGTGGAGATCACAGGCACACCATCTGATCCTGAAAAAAGCATGTGGGATATGACCCCAAGTGAAGATAGGGCTTTGGCTAATAAAGTTTCTTTTAACCTGCTTTATAATTAGAGCCTGTTTTGAAAATGTGCTCTGTGATGTCTGGTTCATGTTAAAAAGGAAAACGAAAAATGTTTTCAAGTCGTATACAGGGTGATACTGGAACATTTTTCAAACAGCCCAGTACTATTATAAGAACAGGGACTTGCAAATAATAGGAATATATTGTTTTTGCAGACAACCCTGCCTTTTAAAAATGCAAGAATATTTACACGAGTATACACTATTGCTTCTGATAAAGCTATTGACTTTGGTATTTGCAAACAGATACATTTAAATTGTGAAAAGTATCAGTTTAGGCATTTGAATATTATTTTTAATTTTTAGTAGCAGTATCCTAAAAAACAAGTGGGTTTATTTTTCATTTTCCCCCTTGTGGTTCATCATTCCTTCATAGTAAATGCTATGGTGATGTAATACTCAGTTCAGGACATGTCAGTCACTGTCATGGTAAATGTCTATAATTCAGTGGCAACAGAAAACTATAAATGTAAAAAAGGTTGCATTTTATGATGGGACAGGTTGACAGGAAGAAAAAATTAGGATGTTGCCTAAAGTGAGTTACTTGCTCAATATTGGCATTAATGGCCATAAAAGCCAAGACTAATACTCCAGAGAAGATGGACTAAGATGAACTGCCTTAGTACAAGGCTCATTTAAAAGTGCCTCGATAACTATGTGCACAGAGATATAAATTTACTCTATTTATGAACTTCTGAGTTGTCTGCTAAAATCATTGAATATCACTGAACAGTAAAAGGTATCTTCCATCCAAGAGTTTCAAGACAGGAGCACTGTAGAATCTGAATCTATACAGACTGTAAAAGGCCTCTGCACCGTTAAAGAGTGCACTTAAATTGTTCAGTGGATAGCAAGTCAGTTCATACCTCAGTACAAACTTGCCACTTCTTCAAAAGGTCCTGGCCACTAACTTCAGTATATTGCAGCACAGGATGCACCCCACAGCCACCTGAAGAGGAGATGAAGACCTACTACATACCTACATGGTCCTACATGCCCTTGAGTGGACATCCATAACCTTTCTCAGGAGCACACAGGCTTTGTATACAGCCCCAGGTCGGCTCCTGCTGACATGGCTAAGCAATGATGTAATCACCAGGCCTGGGTCAGGGACACGATGGGATTTTGTGTGTCCTTAAGTAAATGTGTAACACAAAAGATATTAAGAGAAGATGAGAAGAAAAACAGCATCGATGCCCTCCAGGTTAAAGGCCAAATCTCACTATCCATAATCTTCCACTGACTTGTCACAGTCAGAAGGTCAAAATACATGTTTGTTTTCTTTGTTTTTCATTATCCATACTGAAACACCTACATGACTTCAAATCAGTTGGGAGTAAATATTAACAGGGAATAAAACCCATAAAGTTATTTAAAAGACCCTTTAAATCACATGCACTTCTGCTTTTTCTGCTCAAGACTATTGCTTCAATCAGCCTAGGGCCATGGATCCTTCTTCTCTACACTGCATATTAACACTTACCTGACAAGGGTGAGCCTTGCTGGTTGCTGTACATTTCCAGGTCCTCAGTGGCTTGGACAATATCTAAATGCAAAGTTATTGAAGATATCTGCTTGGCAAGCCCTTTGAAGGAAAAATCAGTAGCTTTGAAGATTTAGGGATCCTTTTGGTAAGTATTTTAAAAAAGTTTGGCAGGAAAATCTAATAGGTCTTTGAGCTGATTCTATCATGTGCCAGAGTGACAGACCCCACATATTTACCACAGGATTCACAAGAATCTCGTAAAAAGTGTGAAATAACTCAAAAAAAGGTAACATAGAAAAAAAAGATTCTCTGGCAAACTGTAAAATCTGATAACAAAATGGACATTATACTTTTGTTTCTTACTGCTCAATATGAGAATAGGCTGACAAGAGCTATGAAATATTACAGGCTAATTTAAAAGTGCCTCAGTAATTGTACAACTACTTGCACAGAGATACAAATTTGTCCGATTCATGAACCTGAGTGGTCTCCTGGGTCATTGAATATCACTGAATAGCAAAGGGTATCTTTCATCTAAGAGTTTCAAGACAGCAGCATTTTATATTCCCTATTTCTTCAGTATTCAGGACTAATACTAGATATGTGAATTTACAAACTGAAATAGTTAAGTTTTAGTTACTTTAAAATGCAGTCTCTCAAAATCTGCAAAAAATTGAAGATTAAACATTTCTTTCAAAAATTGCACCCTTAATTTAATATGGAAGGAAGAATTACACTATGATGGTTTTAGGAAGGACATCTCCCAATATAGTTTTTAAAAAAACTTTATCTTACTTCTTCTATAATAGTAGTTGAGGAGGTAGGAAACATACTTTTATAAATTTGTTGGATTATTGCAATGAAAATCTGGTCAGTTGGGACCAAAAGGTCAATTCTGCAACCTTCTCCCAGGTGAAAGTCTTATTTTATTCGGCCTTTGACTAAAAATAATTTGATTAACAACACATAAAAAACCCCTAAACTGTCTGAAGAACAATGTTGATTACTTGTGGGGTTTTTTTTATGTTCTCTGCTTAAAGTTTGTCCAAGTGTGAAAATCACTTTTCAACACAGATAACAGACCAAATCCCAAGTTTTTTAACCATATCCCATTTTTTTTGTTGAGATGAATTTATTTGAATTAACTACCAGATGAATTGGTTTATATGATATGTCTATTATATCAATGACATTTAAATTTTTAAATTAGGAAATGAATTGACCTTGAGTAGCATATGTACTCAAAATTTATAATTAAGAAGAATATTAATCATTTAATTTTATAAAATGAACAGCTGTTCTAGTTGATTGGAAACAGCTAAAAGTATAAAATGTATTTTGTGAATGCAAAATTAAAAGTTAATTTTATTATGGAGTGCAATTTGCCAACTAGAAATAAATTCTTGAGATGTAAGCAATATATTTTTGTAATGCTCTATCTATACATCAGAAAGGTCACATGTATATTTAAATGCCATATTACTAAAAAAGTTTAATGATTTCAATTGAAAAGCTATCATATGATTTAGCAACTTACAGATGAGTATGAAACAGCTATGATGCATATACACCTCCTGTTCCCTATGAACTACTTAAAAGCTTTACAGAGAAATAGTTTTATTAGGTATTTTTTAATATTATAAACTGTTAGTTTCACTTACCTAAGTAAGTGTCCTAAGTCCCTAATTTTCTGCCTTTTTTTTTTTTTGTGTGTGTATGTGCTGTTCTTACAGATTAATATTTTCATTGGCATTTGATATTATGGGTTTTCACTTAAATACGTCTCTCTCTCATGACAGCCTTTTAACTAATTTTGACTGTGTATTTTAACCCATGCACTTTCAACCTTTAATGCAGACATTACACATATATACAAGGTGCACAGGCTACAACATGACACTTTTTTTTTTAATCAGATACCACCACCTCCTTGACATGGTGCTGACACTGCCTGGGGTGATGGTCTTTTGCTTAAAACCTGAATACTTGCAGGCTCATACTTAAGTGAGTGGTAAAACTTTCTGTATTTCAGTACAAGCTGTGTCTTGTGGAATGAATAAGAACCCAAAATAGTCTGCTAGACGAGACAACATAGATGCTTGGCAAATTCAGCATGTCTTCAAACTGGAGAAAAATCTTTCTGTAATGGTCCAGCTTAGAAATCACCACATCTACCATTATCGGGCTAATTTCTGCTAGTTACATCTGCTCTAAGAGGAGCGGGTCTCTAGTTCTTAGTCAGGCTAAACTTGCACCAGAAACCACCTAAGACATTGCTTCAGCTCACTCTAATACTTCATTTTGGCACTTACTCAGTGAAAGGCCTTGGCCATGTGGGAATTATTCTATCCTGTAAGAGACCTTTCGTACTCTGGGATACTGTTGTTTCTCCTGTACTGCTACCAACAAAAGCACTTCCCACGGCTCTCAATTTTAAGTAGTTTTGATCCATACACAGAATTGAAAGACTATGTAGTGAAACAAACTCTCTTTTAAAGCAATCTGAAATCCTCTAACTCTACATTCTTAACATAACTTAGTATCAAAGAAAGGAAGCAGATTGACACTGTGTGCCATGAAACATTTGAAAAAGCAGAAACCTTGTTATTCCTGATGAAATATTTAAATCCTACATCAGTAGTAAATGGGATGCACTTTTGTCTCAAAGACTTTTTTGAGACTTAAGGACTTCTGGATCAGGTCCACCAGTTATTTCCTGCCTTGCTGTCACTCAATCTGGAACACTAAAGATGTCTTCTACTTAGTATCATTCAAACACACACTTCTGATGTCTATATCTTTGGCAAAGGAATGCTAACTAATGAAGCTAAACATATTCCTCTCAAGGTTTTCTATAACAGGGCAGTTTATAGAAAATTCTTCAGTAGAAGACAACTGCTTGGTTATTAATTTAGTAACTTGACCCTGAGAATGTGGTGTGGGAAATTAATTCAGAATAATAAATACTAAAATATTGTTAAGGAGCTGTACCATGGTAACTGTCCATTAACTTCTCATTATTTCAGATATGAGGGCTCTCATGGTATTGTCTCATCTCATTATTCCCTGAGAGGATAGATTCTTGGCAGTATTTGACATTCATACAAATACATTAGTTTTACATGTCCTGTCATTACAAACATTTATCGAGCTGTGTTTTTTGTTGATTCAGAAGTCCATGACAAAGTGTATCTCTATCAACATGGTTGTGCCAAAGCTTGCTTGACAACTGCCACCACAGGATCTCACCTGAAGCTGAACAGTTCCAGATTAATCCCTGGTGAAGTTTTGAAGGCACTTTTTATTTCACTGTCTCGTCATTAGGTAATCAGAAAATAAAGCTGATGTCATAAAAATATAAGGAGCAAATAACATATTCTCAGTGTTAGAATGCAAAATTCAGCAAATTATTGATCAGGTTGCTCAGTTTGTTTGGCTACATAGATTTCAATTTTAATAAAAGAGAACTTGTTTCAGTAACAAAGGTTATTATTTTAAAAGAAATATGCCTAAACTCATACTTACACGGTGCCCAGTGAGAGATAAGGAATCCTACAGGCTGTCACCATCTACCAGGTACTTTTAAACACAGTTTTGTGACAAGTATCTTCCCCTCTGCAGGACAGTGACTGCCACTTTGTTGTACTGGCAGGGTAACAAGGATCTCAGCCCCTAAATTCTGCAGTTTTACAGAAGGTTAACATACGGGAAGCACGTTTGGGCTCTGCTGTGCCAGAGACAACTTAAGCTGGGAACGGGTGTTTGTGGCTGGCCCTGTGGCCTGGACCTCTCTGAGCAGGGGCATCACTAACACTGACTGCTGCCCACTTCTGCACAAATACATATCCCAGTCTGTAGAACTTGACCTGTATGTTCATTCCCAGTATTGGCACCCTGCATTTATCTTTCTTCTCTCAGCTTAATGTGTAGGAAACAAAATATTGAAAATAATTTTAAAAACCCAACAACCCAAACCCAAGGCCAACCCACCAACCAAAGCCAACAGGCACACCCGTCTGCAGCAGCTCCCGGGATTGTAAAGGTGTTTACCATGAGCAGCTCTCAGGTCACCGTGCGCTGAGCTCCGCTCGGCCGCCGCGATGGAGCCGGACCCGGCCCGCCGCCTCAGCGGGAAATGGCGGGAAGGCGGCGGCCGCGCGCGGGGCACCCGGAGAAGGATCAAATGAGACCGACGCGGCGGGACCGTCCCTGCTGACCCCTTTGTGAACGTGTTTATTTCACGCTGCGGTCGCGGGTCGCTTTACAGAAACATCTCATGCTGGACCCCGCGCGGGGTCGAAGACGGAGGGAAACACGTGTATTCAAACGTACCTATTAAATAACCTGTACACAAAACTTCAGTCTGTTACCCTGAAAGCACCGAGGGCCGAGCCCCAGCACGGCCACACCGACGCTGCCACCTCACCCCCGGGTGTCTGTAAGCCTCGACCCCCGCGGCCGGACCGATCCGGCCCCGCTCTTGCCCCACGGCCCGGGGCCTCCCCTCAGCCACGCTCCAGGCCGGGCGCCTGCCCCGGGACGGCCCCGGAGCCCTATGAGCGTCCAGTCCCGGGCCTGGGGATCCGCGAAGGCCGCCCCCAGCCGGCATCTGCTCGCCGTGCCCGGCGAGTGTCCGAGAGCTGGCCGCCCTCTCCCCGCCGCCGCCGCCGCCCTGCCCCCGGCGGCGAAACGCCCCCAGCCCGGGTCCCGCCGCGGCGCGGCGCGGCTCGGCTCGGCCCGCAGAGGCAGCAGCCGCCGGCGGTCCCGGCGGTCACAGGTCGCGGCTGTCCTCCCGCTTGACGCCGTCCGCCGCCGCCTTCAGCTTCTTGTTCTGGTGGGTCTTGACGTGCTTGGCCAGGTGGTCGCTGCGCATGAAGCGCTTCCCGCACTCAGGGCAGACGAAGCGCTTCTCGCCCGTGTGAGTCCGCAGGTGCCGCTGCAGCTCGTCGGAGCGGGTGAAGCTCTTTCCGCAGAAGAGCCAGTTGCAGACGAAGGGCCGCTCGCCCGTGTGCCAGCGCAGGTGCGCCTTCAGGTGCGAGGTCTTGCCGTACACCTTGCCGCAGCCGGGGATGTGGCAGATGTGCTGCTTCTTCTTGCCCGGCTCCGCCTCAGGGGCGCTGCCCGCGGCCGACTGGCAGTTGGGGCAGCGGCAGCGGCGGCACCTCCTGGCCGTGGCCGCCAGGGGAGACTTGGTCTGCAGCAGGGCGGCGATCTGTGTCTGGTACTGAGCGAAGTCCGAGTGCCCCAGCACCAAGCTCCGCGGCAGCGCCGCCGCCGCGGGGAAGCGGTGGCCGCAGCCTCCCGGAGCGCTGGCCTGCTGGATGCTCCACCAGGGGATGTCCTCGGGCGGCGGGTTGGGCGACAGCTGCCGGCAGGGCTGGGCGGGCGGAAGCAGGTTGGAGTAGCCGGGCGGCAGGGCGGCCTGGGCGGCGTAGGGGACGTAGGCGGGCGGGCAGCTGGACGGCAGGGCGGCCATGGAGGAGGGCAGCATCTTGACGGGGGAGAACTCGTAGGGGTAGGAGGGGTCCGCTGGTGGGGTGAGGGGCAGTTCGTGCGAACCCCCGAAGGAGGGCTGCAGGTGGTTCTTCTGAGGGGTCAGCCCCAAGCTGGGATGCGGCGGCGGCAGCCCTCCCGGGGAGTGCGCTGGCATCTCGCCGCTCCACGGGTGGAAGATCCTGGAGGGGGATCCCAGCGTCGGGTCGTAGGAGACCGGCAGGAAATCCGAGGGCGCTGCGCCCGGCTGCCCGATCCGGCTACAAGTAGCGGCCAGAAGAGCCAGGGGCGAGTGTTTGGCCAAGTCTGGGGAGGCGCTGGGGGTGCGGTCCTGCGCAGAAACGGGAGGGAGGGGAGAATGGAAGGAGGGAAGAAAGCGCGTTACTCGCCGCTCGCCGACACCGGCCCGCGAGAAACTTCCCGCGCCGCTGCCCGTGCGCGGCCAGGGCCGCCCCGCCGCTCCCCGCACGGCCGGTAAACTTTCCGAAAACAATGCGCACCCAGGGGGCAGGACGGACCCGGCCCCCCCGCCCCGCCCAGAGACCGGTCCCGCCTGCGGCCAGCACCGCCGGCCCCGCCGCCGCTCCTGGGTCAGGGAAGCAGCCGCTGTGGGCAGGAGGGCATCCCCAGCGCCCCCCACACCTCTTGCCACGGAGCACTGCCTGGAGTTAGTGATGGGCTGCTGGCGGGAGAAGGAAGTTACCGGCCCGAGAAGCCCGAGCCCGGCCTCCTACCACCGCGGGGGTCCCCACCTACCTCTCCGGGCTGCCCGCCGGGTAAAGCCTCGGGAGGGAGGCGGCTGACACCAGCTGCCCCCGCGCAATGCGGCTCACAGCCGCAGGACTCGGCGCATCCCGACCTACACCGGGCGGGGGTACTGACCTGGAGGAAAGCCTGGAGGGAGTCGTTCCGGAGGACAGCCACCGCGGCCATGACTACTGCGCCCAGGGCGAAGGGAAGGCGCCGGGGCACTGCCGAGGCATGAGGACGCCGAGGGGAAGACGAGAAGCTGCCCAGTTTCCTTCTCTCTCCCCCTCTCTCTCCCTTTCCTTCTGATCTCTTCGCCTCCGTGCGCGTCCCACCCCCCTCGCGCTGCGCGATCTCCGCGGACTGTCTGACTGCGCCAGGATCACCTCCAAGAATTTGATAAGGACTTTGCTGGGCCGCCAACCAGTCAGAGGGAAGATTTATGGCTTTGAAGTTTGCCGCTACCCAATCATCAAAGAATAGCGGCTCTTTCAGAAGCGAAAGCAAATCCTTTGAATCCACAAAGCTCCTATGGTGTGTTTGTTGGTCTGGATAAAAGAACTGATTATTAGGGGGGATGGGAAGGGAGGAGATAAAGGCGGGACAATTAATGAAGTAATCACTATGTGGGAAATGTATATACACAAATAATTGGATTTTCTTGATCAAAGGACCCCTTACCGCCTAGAGACCCTCGCGTTGGATGTGCAAGACACTGGATCCCCCCCCTCCTTTTTTTTTTTTTTTTTGCAATTAAATTTGTGGCAGAGTCCTAAAGTGACAACGCGTCTTTGTTATCGCTCGAGAAATCTGCCTCCAGATTCCTCTGATAGTGTTTAATGACTCAAAGTAACAGAGCACAGCGAGTTCACCTGATCGGGGCTGGTCGATCCCAGCCGTAAAACTTCCCTGGAGTAATTGTCGGTGGTTCCTCCCCGCTCCCTCCCTCCGCCCGCCCTTCCCCCGAGGCTGAGGGGTATGCCCTCAATAAGGCTCCGCAAATAACCGTGCATTTTCTCTTCTGGTAGTTGGAGTTTCACATCGCTCAGCCGGCATTGCCCCCTTGTTACCGGGAGCCCCCGCCTGGCGCGGGGCCAGGCCAGGCGCCCAGCCGGGGCTGGGGAGGAGTGGCGGGCTGCCACCGGCAGCAAGCGCTCTCTCAGACAGACACACCGAGAAACCGGGTAGCCGGGAAGCAGAAGGGAAAAGTTTCCTTTTCCCCAGAGGGAGCCGGGTGCAAAAGACATAATTTCTTTAAATGAAGACCGGAGTCTCTCTTGGCGGGCCTGCCGAGCCGGCGTGTCTTGCGCAGGAGGGAGTGCAGGTCTGGGCGGCTCCTCGGGAGCACGAACGCTGCTACCGGGTCTCTGCCTCACCCGTTCACTCACCTCCTGCCCCAAAGCCAAGGTCGGCCCCGAGCGCTTTGTTACCTCACCCCGCACCTTTCGGCCTCTGTCTATACATGTCTATACCCGTGTGTGTATGAAGGATCTAACCTGCTTTGCGTTCGACCATGTGTGGCTATTGACCCTCTAACCAGCACCAGGCACATCTGGGTCACAGCTTGCCGCCATCGCCGGCTGCTGAGCTCAGTGGGCTGCAGAGCTGGCGGGACCCCTCGCATGTGCCGCCCAGCGAGGGGCAGGCGGGGCCCCGCGCTTCTCCGTGGGCCCGCTCAGCTCCGCGCTCCGCCGGGGGCCCTGGAAACGCTCTCCTCTCCTCCCCGCTTCCCCATCTGCTCCGAGGCCATCGCAAACGCCGGCCTGTTTGGCCAGGTACCAAACCAGGACGTTCATCTCCGTCTTGAGGAGGTGGGGGTGCTCTTTCGGGCAGATGCTGGCTGGCTCTGGTCCTCCGGAGCTGTTTGCACAGGTAACTCGATCCTCTCCGCAGTCGCTGGCTTCAATTGTATTCGCACCGCCACTGAAGTCTCTTTAAACGCCAGCACACAGAGATCTTTATCTGCCTTTCCTGTGGAAACAATCACTGTCCGCTCAAAGACTTTCAAGAGTTGTAGGGCTTGAATTAGATCGGTTTCTTTGAAGGGATTAAAGTGCCAAGTCCTCTCCCACGGCTCCATATTGAATCCTGGGGAGAAATAAAAGCTCGACCCCGTGTAACACTACGCAGCAGCCATATCAAGCTCTTCCCATGTGCCAGGTAACCGTTTCACCAGGTCGGCAACAGGGAGACAAGGGTCTCCCATCCAGCGCTTTTACCATGCCCTGATGCATCGAGGCAAGGCTCGCCGCTGCTGCAGGACCCCGCGGCCTGGCGGCAGCCCCCGCCAGGGCGTGAGGTTGTGGGCGATAGGATTCCCCATCCGCCTGCAAGGGTGCAAGGCTCACGGGGTCCGGCACCTCCATCCACCACACACGAACACCTCCCAGTACCGCCGATGCGCGATCCGCCAGGGGCCGCGCCGCGTCCACACGGGACATGGCGGCAAACAGGGAACCACAGCGAGCCCCGGCCGACAGCGCGGCCGGGAGGGCGCGCACACAGGCATAGCCCCGCACACCCCGCCCGCAGCCGTCGGGTGCCCCCCGCTCACTGCCAAGCTCCAGCCGCGCCACTAGAGCCGCATCGGGACAGGAGCGCACTTGTTGTCCCCTCGAGTCTAAGCTGTAGCCAGGGCAGCAGGAGCCGAGGCGGAACCCCGACGTGGGGAGCCCGACCCGCACCTCTGCTCCCTGGAGGAGCAATAACCCGCCAACCAAGCGAAACGGCGGCGCTCGCACTTGCGTTGTCCCTAAACCTCTGTATCCCCAAACTTATGTCAAACCTAGACACCAGCGAGATGCCCGATTTAACGCCTACCTCGATTTTTGTTAATTCGCTTAACCTACTAACTGCCAGAAGACTATTCAGAACAATGTTTCTAAACGAAATGAGAGCGGATAGGTAGCTCAGGAGACACTGAACACACCGAGGTTCCCTCCATTCTCTAAAGTACGGTATTTTCCCAGATATCTCGACGAACCAAAACGATTTGACAAGTTACAAAAGAGTTAGGGGAAAGCTGGATAAGTTTCTATACAGCTGCCACACTACAAATGCTATAAATCTGCATCCAAGAAAGCACATTACTTAAAAATCGAGAATAAATGCTCATTTCTGGAAGAAACCATGGGCTGAAAAATGAAACGTTGCAGTCATAATTTTCTGTACAAATAATTAGTGTTCAAACTTAGAGCACTTGAGTCTCCTGAAATGTATTCTTAATGAAGTGATGTTCAGAGCTATCATTAAAAATGCAGGGCTGGAAGATCAAAGTACAATATTTATTTTAGAAATTTGTTTCAGTTATCAGGAGATACAGGTATCAAGGCCAAGTGTCAATTCAGTTACACAAAGCACTATTTCCATGAGAAATGGGCTGCCGCTACATCCCAGTGTAAAGCAAAGGGACACCAGAGATGCGCCGCAGCGCGGGAGGCGGCGCGGCGCCGGCGGGGGGGCGCGGAGTGCTCCCGGCGGCGCAGCCGGGCCAGGGGCCACTCGGAGAGCAGCGCTGAAGAGCACAGCCCTGCGGAGAGCTTTGGCCCGCAGACCAAGGGGCCGGTCCCGACCGGCGGGGCTATAGGGGCCGGAGAGGCACTTGGGCGTACCGAGGAGGCAGCGGCAGCGCCATCAGCGCCGGGGGCAGCACGGCGGCCGGGATACAAAGAGCCGGAGCCTGAATTGCTGCAGCCACAGGGCTGAGGAGCAAGGGGCACGGTTCTCACAGCCCCGCTGTCTCCATGGGACCCTGCCTGCTACGGCGGGCGGCGAGACTCCTACCACCCCCGGGGTCAGAGGGGCTCAGCCTGCGCTGGGCTGGATGGCTACTGTCGATTTAAACACAGTGAATGTAAATAACAATCACCATTTCTGAGATAGGTGTTTTAAAATTCAGGATTTTTCAAATTCAGGTATCACAGAGTGGCTGTGCCACCTTGTAGGGCTCTGCGGACCTTGGTTTGAATGCAGGTAGCAGAGAAAAAAAATACTTGGGAATAGCAGCTGCTTGCATACCAGTGGTACCCTCCATGGTTTCTGCTGTGCCTCTGACTTCTGGGCCTCAAGTACCTCATCCTGGAGCCCACTCCAAAACCTGTCCCAGTGACGGCTCACACTGCCACAGCCAAGTCCTCTCATGACATTCACAGTCCCGCCAAAGACATTTGCAGTCACCTGCCATGACCCCCCCAAGGCCTTCTTGTGATGACCCCAGCTCCTCAGCTCTTCCAGTGTAGCCATGAACAACCCTGAAAGCCTGGATGGGCTCTGGCCACCTGCCTGTCCATAACTTGGGATTCTTGGGTTGCTTTCAATGAAATACTCTTCTTTAGCAATTGTGACAAAGAATCAGAAATAGAATAATTTTTAAGTGAACAGCTGCATTAAGCAATTACTGCATTCAGCCAAGCCACCTAGTCAAGTTGCCCATGAAAGGTGACAAAATCTAAACCTGAAAAGGATTTAATAAACTTGCTCCAGAAGGCAGTGTCTTCACACCATCCATCATTCTGTCTGGTTTAAAGATGTACTAACAGAAACCACCCATTCACAACAGCAAGAAGTTTCACCAGAAGGTAAATTACCCTAGGTATACAGCTTCAAGCACGTGTGGATACACTACCAACAGTTCTGAGTTATATCCCATTAATATCATTTTTATTTACTTCAGCATATTCACATTTTTACAGTAGGCAACATGACTGGCATAAGAAGAGAATTCACCAGTTCACACAGCATAATTTGAACATCAGTAGATGAAAATAAAAAGAAACATTAAAAACTGCTATGGTATCTCCTGCTTTTTTCTGTGCATAAGGGAAAAACACAAAATCCCAGACAAGATCAGCACATGTAAAGGCATATTTAGGATTTAAAGTCTTGTCTCAACATTTCCCAGTCTAGGTGTGGATTTGACAAAGATTGATAGAGGATTTCTGAAAGCTGAGCTGCCCTTTATGAAAAGTAGAACAGGTTTTATGCCTCACAAAGTTTTACTACCTGTTTTCAAAGGTTTAAATATCTTAATGTATTCATCTTCTGCTCTGTTCTTGGCTGGCCCTTTGTGACTCTTCCTCCTGTCTTGGGGAACATTGGTGAACATTTTTGGATATACTTCCTTCCCTTGCTTCCATCCTTTAAAAAAGAATCAGACTCTTAATCATAACAATATTGAAAGTGTTATTCTTGGCTCTACTCGGAATGCCTGGGACACTTTAGTTCAAAATGATAATTTCAAATTCTCTGGGAATGCCTTTCTGCCTCAGGCACACATGGCTGCATTTTCGTCACAACTCTAATAGCTAGAAATGGACTTCTACAAAACGGAAAGCAAGCCAAGACTTGGGTGAGCAGCTGAAAAGGATCTGCAGCCTGCTTGTCCTCTCATTTGGGGAAACATTAGGTAAAAAAAGCCTCTGTATTTTTGATGGAATGCATTTGTTTGGGGAAGACAGGATGGGAACTTTTAATTTTATGACCACAGATACATATAGCTATTCATTTTTTTTGCATTGCAATTATTCAGCATAGAATGAAAAGGTAATTAAATTATTTGCTTCCTCTTAACTACAGAGAGCATATTATCTAAAAATTTGGTCTCATGATAATTAATTTTAGTTACTTAGTGTATTTATTGACAAATTAAACAGCTGTGTTTATACTGTGTTAGAACTGGAAACAGTGCAAAGTTTATCCAGAAAGATCATTGTTTAATCTACACATAAATATTGGATGATCACATGCCTGCCACATTGCTATTGATTTGGCTGAATGGATTAATCCAACACTGTAAAAATACACCTGTTACTTAATGAACTCATGCTGTAATTCTAGAACATTTTGGTACAGAAAATATTAAGTATTTTCCAATGGCAGTATTTTTCAATATTTCAAGAATCACTTTTGAAATAACCCATTCTTCAAGGACTACTGAACAAGAATGTACAATAATGTGCATAATCTTAATTATAAAAGCAAGAGCTCTATACAAACTCTTCAGCAACTCCCCTTTAGTTGGGGATAAAAACAGAGATATGAAGAAAAAGCCCAATAATTGGATTGTGAGGGTCAAAACAGGGACACAGATATGGTACATGACTGGCATTGGAGGTGTCTCAGGTAAGAGATACTGTCTTCACACTGTGGGAGAGAATCTGAAGACCCTCTCTGTATAAAGCTTTTAAGGTAGGTTTTTCCAGTAATACACACATATTAGTGAAAGGCAGTCTATAAACTATGACATAGGTGAATGTCCTCAACAGGGGGAGAATTTTTGAAAGGGACCTAGAAAAACTAAATTTCTAAATTGAGAGGTTTTTTTTAAATGCCACTCTTCGTAACTGCCACCAGAGGCTCAGTATCCCATGAAAGATTGGGGAAAACTTCAATTGCAATTCTTATTTCTCCCTAGCTGAACACTGCTCTCATAGACGGGCAGAAAAGTCTTTTCAGGAAAGCAGTGTACAGTATGTTTCAGTGTCATTTCATAAATTGATGCCTTAAGTGGTGCAGAATAATACATAAATAGTCAAATGCATAAATTACATTAACTACCCAAATATAAATTTGCCTCCCTCAAATTCTGAAAATAAAAACACCATCAATAAAATTATTTCAAATGTAAATACACAATATTTGTATTATGCTTTCCATCCTCACAGAACTATAAAAAGGTGAAGTCATTCTCAGCATATCCTTACACACTAGAGTCAGCTTCCTTCCCCTTCTTTACAAGGGGAATAACCCTTGCCATACACACAACTGCTCCAGGCTTGAAAAGAGGAGCTCCTTGCCTCAGTTCTGCACATAGATTACCAGGCTGCTCCTCACCAAACACTTAAACAACTTACCCTAGCTCAGCTGAAACTTCAGGAGTACTGGTTGAGGATTGTACCTCCTGCTGGCCAGCTGGCCATGCCAAATCAAAGCAAACAACCCTAATCTGGGAATAAATCACATTTCACTTCACTCTTCAATCAGTCCCTATTGCTCAGGGACAAACAACTTGACCAGCTGTTTGAGAACCCAGGATGAGAAGAGGAGAAAGGATATTCTCCTCAAAGACGAGGGTGTCAGCATGGCCACGACTAGTGAACCAGTCTAATGAACAGTATAGTTTTTCTCACACTTCTGGAACCTCTGAGACAGAGGGAGAAAAAGAGAAGATCTTCAAATGGTTAAGTTTTTTGGCTTCTCTCCCTTAGTAAATCTCACATTCCTATTTCCTATATATGAAGAAAGCTTGTATATTCTACTAGCACTGAGCTGAGAGAATCACATATTACATATGAAAGAGAGAAGAGTCCATGGCAAAGGACAGATACTGCAACCAAGTCGAAATGTATTAGTCTAAAGTACCTAATTCTTATGCTTGGAAATAAGAACAAGACTATGATGGCATTGGAGTGCTGGCACTCCAATGCCCAAATGATACAGAAATCTGTGACCAAAAACTGAGTGCTTCTTAGGAGGTCACACTAAAGCACAAAGAACTATTTTCCAAATGTTTTGTCTTAAAAAAGAAAGCTTGGAGAAAAATCCAAATGCCAAGTCATGCAATTTTGTCGGTGTCATCAGACTAACGTTATAAAATGCTGTGATTCTTATCAATGCACAAGAGTATGGGGCTGAAAAATAATAGTCTATCAAGATTCTTACAGAAGGGAGTGGAATAGATGCCCAGAAAAACTAAACTGGGCTCATGATTTACTACTTTTTTCTACTTCCATTGCTACACATGCTAAGTGTACTTGGCACATGGAGTGATTCAGAAAGAAGCTGCTCTATAATGCCAGTGATTCTCTTTAATGAGATACAGTTATCAGTTGAATTATGAATTTTTGCTGCCTGTTCTTATTAAGGGTAAGGTAATTTGCATTCTAGAAGTAAGACTGTTTACAAGAGAACATAGTAATCAAAATCCCTCTAAATCAAGTTTTACAAATGTACACAGTGAAGCTAGAGGTAGTTCTATCAATGTGCATAGCTTTATTCATTAAACTCTACTGCAAAGACTCAAGAGAAAGTGTTACATCTCCAGTTTTATCTAGTCTTCCAAATTAGTATCGCATTCCTGTATCTCAGGAATTTAATATGGGAAGAGACAAAATGAACTTTCTGCTTGAGCCTTCTGATACCCTGGTGACCTCCTCCTCCTGGGAGATCCTATGCTGTTAATTTAGATACCATATGCCTCACTGGTCATCAATTCAATTGCTGCTCTCTGTGTTATAGCCTTCACAGGGATTTTGATCACACTGCCCATAAAATGAATCACTTCCTCTGCCTACTGTTGTTCTACCAGTCAGACAAGCCCCAGATGATCAGTATTTTCTTATAAATATAAATAGCACAATCTAGTCAGCTTTGTTCTTTCTTTCGGTATATGCTTCTCCGCTATCATTTATACACTATTTGCAGTGCTCCAAGTAAAGCATCAACAACTGGAAAACAGCAGAGGAGGAATGCAGGAAAACAGAAACAGAGCTATACAGACTCTGAATTAACACTACTGGTCAGGTGTCTGAATGTAAGCCAGCATTTTGGGAGGGGTCTGAAGCAAAAGCCTAACCATCCAGGTGGACAGAAAAGGTAATCTCCAAGCAGACAGCACACCAGCACCAAGACTGACTGGAGGAGCTAAGAATGAGCATGGAATTACACATGTTAATTCTGGGGACACTGATTAGGAGAATACCAAGATGAATGGAGCAGCTCAGCCTGAGCAATTGATTGAAGCTGTTTTCATCTCTGTGGGGTGTTCTTTAACATTTCACTCTATGCAGCCATATACAGCCACCTCTGACACTCAACTCATACATACATTCAACCTAGATAAGGCATGGAAACTTTGTTTCCACTTCCCCGTTCTCTCCTGCCACTAGCCAGAAAAGCAATTATTCTTCATGGTTTCCCTTTCTTCTTTTTGTAAACTTCTGTCAACTTACCAAGTTTACCAGTGACAGGATATGTAAGAATACACCAGACAGATGTGGGAGGAATATTCAGGATATTTTTCTGAGTAACAGGAGTGCAGCTGCAGAGATGGGTGGAAATACAGAAATGGGATCAACAAGCAAAATCTTGTGACAGTCCTGAGTAAGAAGGTGGTAAAACTGCAGTGAGTGTACTGGGAGGAACTTTAGTCACATTGAGCACATCATCTTTAAAGCATTTATCTTCACAACTCCTCTATAAAGAAGTACTATGTTATTATTGCTTTTTAATCAAAGGCGACACAGGTGATCACGTACCTTGTTCTATGTCATATATTAACCCTACTGAAGAGCAGGGACTTGGACTGATGAGCAGAGGCACACAACTTGGGACCAAACAATATGATGTTCCACCTAATTTCCCTTGCAAAATCCAAACTCTTTTCTACAGCCCTCCCATCCCCCTGATTTCATGTCAGTCTCTTCTGACACTTGCACACTCTTTTAGCGACTTCTGAATTATGAGCCATTGTTGATCTTTCAGACAGAGTAAAACCCAGATAATCTTGGGCATGCAGAGGGGCAGCAATGAGACTGTGGAGGCAATGAGGAGACAAACATAAAGCCTATGCAAATAAAGCAATAAGCCAATGCCTATATTTTTACTCCTCCTGCTGGACAGTGATTAGAGCATATGATAAGTAAAAAAGCAGAGCCCAACACACTTGCTTTACAAAGACAAAATACACATTAGGTGGGCTGTACTTAATAACCAGATGTGCTTCTGTAACTCTAACACTGAACATACTGAGCAGAAATAAATAGATACTTGCTTACTTTTACAGCCCATCCTTTCTCTGTTTTAGCAAACTCTTCACTACAGGATTCTGTCCAAGCCGCGAGTTTCCCTTGCCAATTCATCGAAACAACCACTCTCAGTGGTGATGACCTCCCTGCAGACAGATCTGCAAGCTTTGCTCCTGAAACAGCTTTGGGAATCAAGTAACGCTATCATCTGTATTTCCTTGAGCTCACACATGGGAATAGTTAGAAGAGCCAATTTTCCTCCACCTCAAGTAGACCCTCTTTCTATGTCAGTTTTCTCCTCCCCTCAGTCAGTGTTCCACCAGCTTTTTCCAGTGAATACTTCTACAGCTGTATATGATCCAACATAGTGAATCTGATGCTCTGCAAATACATGAGGCACAAACACACTATATTGCTGGATCAGCTAAGTTTTGGGACACTGTTTTTTTCCCTTACCAGCATCTTGTTGATCCATGTTTGGCTGGTTCCCTCTAACAATCTTACAGGCATTATTTATGAGGTAACTGGCATGTTCACATAACAGAAGTCTGGAGGGTACAAAAGAGGAATAGAAGTTTGGGGTATTTTTCGTTCTTGACCATTCAGAAGAATTTAGAGGATGTGGACAATTATTTCTGTCTAACCCTTGTTCAGCACCCTTCCTTGATGTCCTAAGTTTCAATCCAGGTTTTGCTGTTGTCCTTTATCAATATACACTCATATATAAAGAGCTAAATGAAGACTTACAGGATATTGAGAACAAGTTTGTATTCCTGCCTCTCAAGAGTGTATGTGAGCTATTGGTAAACACATTTTCCAGCTACTGATTAATTATTTTGTCAAAACGAAAAGCAGTGTGATTTTAATGAAAGTACCCAGGTTTAGTCTGGCTGGGCAGGCAGATTACGTATTTAATTGTAAATGGGCTGTAAACATCTGAGATCTTTACATACGGAGAAAATAATAGTATCTATATTTAGATATTTGAGAGAAGCAAGGGTTTTTACAAGATTGATCTGGAAAAATCAAAGTGATATGTTTTGATCTCTGGGTATTTTTCTGATATCTCTTGCTCTGTTTAATTTGAAGGTGAAAACTTAAATATATGTTAGAGATATCCATCTCTGTGCAGTTTGTCTAAAGAAGCAAATAATTTCTTGCAATGTAATGAACCCCAGCGAAAGGGGAAAAGTTCTTTTTAGACTACATCATTCCCACAATGAAGAAAAGAAAGAAAACGATCTCCTCAGATGAAGGATTATCACTATTTTTGCTTCAATATGCTTATAAAAATGATGGATAAATCAAAGAAAAGATATTTACATCACACCATCTAGTAGCATATTTATAAAGAGACACCTGGAGAAACTTTTGCTAATAATATATACTATATATTACCTACTTATGATTTTTATCACCTGCTTCTTAGTCTATCTTTTTGAAGTTAAAACTGCTAAATTTCTAGCATGCTGAACAATTACTGTTTTTGAAAATTATTAATTCCAGAATTTTTTTTTCTTGTGCTGATATTTTCTGTAAACTTATGACAGGGAAGACCTTTTCCAAAGCTTACAGTAAGATGTAAGATAATGATTATAAAATAATAATTTAAAAACCTGAGACTGATGAAGTACTGCAGGCCTAGAAAAAACAAGAAAAAAGATGTTTTACTTCGAACCATCAAAAATTGAAGATTTTTTTTTTTTTGGTGATCTTTGAATGGGGAACCAGATCTCAAGATACAGATTGTATTACAGAAACTTCCTATTGTAGAAAAGGTAGGAATTTTACACCTGGAACATTTTATTTGCCTTTACTTTTGTAATTCAAATTACTAGCCATTTGTAATTTTGTTCTAAACAAATCTATTCGTAGTTGCAGTAATTATAACAACTTGCCTTCTCAAGAAGCTTCCAAAGGATCTTAAAGTGGTTTTCTACTATAGATGTTACATACATTTTAAGACAGTCTGCAAGATGATTTAATGCTTTATTACTGTATATGATGAGAATAATCTTCAAAATTTACTAAAGGTTGCCTCTACCATGAGGCCTCTATCATGTCTTTTTTCTTCCTGTCTCAAGTAGCTTCCTCTCTTTTCTTCTAAGTCTCTCTCATAGAAGTTTTCTACTCCATTGTCCCCAAGTCCATTAATTCCCTTATGAAAGACCATTAATACTTCTCTCTTCTTGTCCATCCTTTGAAAGTCCTCTTCCAAGTGTCACCCAGAAATTGGATACAACAGAGATTAGCACTGTAGGAAGCCACAGGATGAAACAAGAAAGCTTTGCCCTCTCAGAAATAACAAATTATGTGCTCTCCATTTGGTTCTGTGCAGCAGTTGGAAGAAGCAGTGAAGCTGGCACCCTGTCACTGCACTGTGGCAAAGACAATGAAGAATCTGCCTCTAATTCTTTTAACACAAAGGAAGACAGAGAGAAAAACCATGACCATGTTTCCTGCATGTTGTGGCTGAGCAGAAGAAATGGCAACAGAAATTTCAGTAGGAAATACTGAAATTTCCCAAGAAAATACCTAATAGTCCTCAGAGTATTGTCCATAGCTCAAAAATACCTTAAAAGAAAGAAAAGTAGCCTTTAATTCAGTGAAATCAATATCTGTCATAAACACTATATTTCCTTTGAAAGTTTTTATCACTTCTAGCCTGTCAGCAACATTTTCAAGTACTGCGTGTATGTACTTCTCTTAGAATCAAAGGAAAGAAATTCTTATATTCTCAGAACTTCCATGTGCAAATTAAAAAAAGAATTTTAAAAAGTAAGCTATAAATGGAACAGTGATTGGAATTTCTTTCTGAAAGCACTGTATTGAGTTACTAATGAGTTTCTAAATAGAGAAAACTCTTTCAAATTGCTTATATCCAGTGATTTGATGACAGGTGTGCTCACCTTCTTCAATTGTACTGTTGCACAGGGAGCACAGAATGCTGTCCTTTCTGCCTCCTATTTTCTCCATTATTTGCAGATATACTCTAAAAACCATTGGGAGTTTCCAGCTTAAGTGTAAAAAACATGCAGATCTAGGTTCAACAGAGGTAGTCATCTCTAACAATCTCAGCAAACACAACACAGCTGACAGCTGAATGTTACCAATAGGGCCTCAGAAGCAGGGCTTAACAATCTTGTTTAAGATCACACGTTCTCCACCAACACTTGAGCCACTGAAGAATGCCCATTAGCTCCTATAAAAGCAAAATTGGTAGGGCTTTGTGCTTCGGTGGAGAGCCTGAAAGGCACACACAAGCAGACACACACCAACACATTGGAGAATAGTATAAATTCGTCCATTTAAATAATTTGCACTCTTTTCTTCCTCTTGATAATATGAAATCATGCTTTGTTTCAGTTAAAAACGTATTTTTTCTCTACATTTAATCATGTTCATATTTCTTTTTGTTTAGTTCCCACTAGTCTCTTTACATAGGATTCAGTATGATTCTATACTGTGAAGAAAAAAATATTCTGTAGCTAGAGTTGTTTTGTCCCACTCTTGTTTAATCTTTTGTTTGATGCATGGAAAGATGCTAACCTTTTTGTACTATCTTAACCGTAGTGATCCAGGAGTAAAGCAAATGAGATTTAGTAGATATGTTTCTGTTGTCATTATTAAACTTCATATGCTTTGCTATGTAGGCAACATGTTTTATTTCTCTTAACCTGAAAGAGGTTTCTGTCTTATTGTTGCAATTTATTAAGGGCAAACAATCTAGGGCTTATAATAGGCCTGTAGGCAGAACAAAGCCCTTGTCAAATGGAAGGGTTGGCTGCTCAGCTGGGTAGCATGTAAATGTGCAAAAAGAACTGTTCTGCTCAAAGACACTAGACATGCTTTTTAAATAAAACATCTCATATAATTGAGAGTTGCCATTTAAGTGTTGTGTTGGAAATGTTAATTTAAAAAAATTAATTTAACTGAAGAAATACAGTTGCAGTGAATTTTTTTTTAAACTTTCTCAATAAATAAAATCCCACATATCACTAAGGCTTTTATTAGAGGCTCAACATAGTATGTTTCTCAAAGAGCAGTTCATTGTCATTTTATAACACTGTGTTATTCAAGTTCAATCACTGCTGTACTCACCTAGGCAGACTGTGTAAACCTAATCTTATCCAAAAGGTCTTTTTTGTTTTAAGTATAGGAGATCACCCTGCCTGTTTCTTTAACATAGTATCATGTCTCAAAAAGTAAGACAGTCTCTCATTCTACAGTTCATTTAAAATTTCTCATTATGTGCCTCTTTGTAAGAGTTGAAATTAAAATGACAGATAAAGATAACAACATAATAGGCATTTTTTTAATGCACTGGTCCACTTGGGCACAGGCAGTTCTTTTTTTCTCTTCTGCTGAAATACATAATCAGGACAGTATCATCAATTAGCTTTTTCACTTTAACTTTTCATAATGTTTCCAGACTTCTCTATTTGGCAAAGACAATTGGGACAGATTTCTTTATTTTTTCCTCTGGCCTAAAACTCAAAACCCCCCACTTCCCAAACTGTTACCACTGAAGAGTTTATTAAATGGCTGAAAAAGACAGCTGGTCCCACCATCTGTTAAAAATTTTCAGGGGCCAAATGAAACAGGTTACACCTTTAGCCATGCCAAGTCTTCCGATACCCCCTCCCTCTCACAGCCTGTGGAGGGCTAATCTGAATTTCACGCTCTGATTTTGCTATTGCTAATGTCTGAGCTTCTTATGTGTGCTTCTTGTAGTTGCTTATATTAGTTCTCTAGCAGTATCAAAAGCTCCCCTCTCCTTTCAACCTAGCTCATTTGCAATCAACGGAATCCTGGGTCTATAGTCTCCTTTACAATAAGATACTGTACCTTGAAGGAAACCCACAGAGAACCTAATATCTGACTTTTTTTGAGTAACAGAGAAAACCAGGAGTATGTTTCTGTTGTTTTGCAGCCACTTTTCTATAAATGCTAATGGAAGTAATTCAGATGTGCCAACAAAGACAGAATCTGCAACACACTGCAGGTGTGAAGGGGCTGAAACAAAAGGGATGCTAACCCTAATGGTATTTCTTGTCATTAACAATTCTTTGATGTTCATACTCGAGGCTCTCTTTTATCTTGCAGTTTTTCAGCCATCTTTGTTAACATGCAGTGCAACTAAATCTTTTTTTCCTTAACCTTTAAAGACATCTGCAAAATGTTTATGCTAAGTTAGTTTCCATAGCATCTATCTGTAACACACATTGAAGTAAAACGAGATAAAGCATGCAAGGTTATTATTAAAACATCAGTAAGTTCCTATCATTAAGCGAAAGGAGCAGATCAATAAAAAGAAGCTCTTAATGTTACTTTAATAAGGATGAGTTTCTTGTAACAGGACTGGGGATTAACTTCAGTGTAACAGAAGCAGTGTTTATAATATAGTGGCTATGTTGATAAGAACCAGTTTGTTTTATTTCTACTCATTAAAAAAAGAATTAAAAAAATCTGTAAGATCCCACATTAAAAAAACATTTAAAAAACCAATATAATATATTTTAAAACATTCTAATTTTCCAGAAGGGATTTCTCTACCACTAAGTGCGCAGTGGCATTCAGTCAAGGAGCTGTAGGTGGAGATTGTCCACATCCATCTGTCTTTCCATAAGTTACAGATGGAAAAACACCGTTGTCTTTTAAAATGTTCAACTCAGTAGGATGACAGTAAAATGAAATGAACAATCAAAGCACACAAGATGCCAATCTGAGCTACTGCACAGCAATACTAACAAACCCAGCGTTTTGCTCTCATCCCATCGGTCACGTCCTGTTAGATCACATCCCATTTTATCACAGTCTGTTGCATGATCGTTGCTGCATGCTGGAATGTTAAATGAGCAACATAATCAATCAATACCAATTTCAAATTGGAACTCAGCTGTAAATCTGTACTGAGTTGAAGATGCTAGAGATTGTAATACAAGTTATCAAAAGTTACAGTTTTACGAAACCTCCCATTCTGTTTTTCTTTCAAAACTTCATTTCTAACAGGTCAATTTAATAAAATAAATTAAGTCTGTGCCTGCATTATGTACAGCACTTACCTTTGAATTCGGATGTAAACTTCCATCAAACTAATCCTACAGAACAAGAACTGAGTGCTCATTCATAGGGTAATAGGAATTACAAAACGACAAGTTTCTGTTTCAAAGATTTTGCGATCTCACTAAGTGCCATTTTGTCATAGAAGTCTTTACATAATCTCTCCAGTTGCATAACTGTGCTACTTTGTTGCTTATAACAGGGAGCAGCAGCAAAACCAAAAATCACTAAACCATGTCACACAATTTTGTGGAAGTACCTCCATTCCTTACCCATTGCTAAGGGCCCCAATGTAGCCGTTCCATCTCACCATTTCTCAGCTGTACTGTGATGCTATACCCCAGCACCCAGCTTTCTGAGGATCACTTCCACCAGAACCTCAAGATTCTACTACCTCTGTCCTGGCCTCAACCATCTCCACCAGTGCATTAGACAGCATGGGGCTCCCAGTCCTACTATTCCAGTTTTAGATAGGTCTTCATCAGAGACTTGCCATGATCAGTAGCACAACAATTTTTGGAAACAGCTGTGACAGGCCGGCCTGCCTCCCAGCACTGAACTCCAGCCCAGTGGATGACATCCAATCTTTGTTGTGGTGATATTACTTTCACTTAGAGATTGAAATGAGATTCTCACTGGTAATGGGTCAGAAATTGAGGTTTGGATCTTTTGCAGAAAAAAGCACACAAGTTGATCTACCTACTTGCCATCTCCAATTGGCAACTATATTAAAAAATCCTAGTTAAATTATTGAAAAAATAATATCTCTCTGCAATTTAATTAAAAAATAAGCCTGCCAAACAAAAGCAAGAGATTTATCTATTACTGGTGTGATCAATAATATGTAATCTGGTTTCTGGAAACATTACTCCAAGATATGCTTTTCACTTATCTGCTCCTATGTCCTTCAGCATCACAGTATGAGTACTACAATAAACAGTTCCATGATAACACAATGTATATATTTACTGTTCTGGCTGACCTTGGATTTATACATGTAATAAAATAATATCCAATAATTCTTGACAAATCTATTAAGATGAGTTAGGCATCAGCCTGTGCATTTAAAGACACAGTGCTCTATTATTATGAATTGTCAATGTTCTCCCTTCTCTGTTCCAGTGCCCATCACAAATGAGACACAAAGCCTCTCACTTTCTGTAATCTTTAGCCCTGACCTAGAGGGCTGCTCCCCAGCCTTTGGTTTTCACAGCATCCTGTGTTACTTTTGTCAGTTTGGGAGTACTGCTTTGTTGTCAAGCAGAAACAGTTTCTGTTAAGTATGCATTCTGCTACAACTCCTCCTAGGGTGAGTACTGTTACAGAAAAGGTGTGTTATCAAAATGTATTTCTAGTGTTAACAACAAAACTGACATTACTTCTCATATTTTGTTGTCAGAGCTAAAAGCAGGATGGATAAGTTTAGTATGTGCCATGTCTCGTGCATATATTGGTACTAAAACCATTTACCCATGTCTCATAGGAGGATACTTTTGTGCCATATGGCTTTATTTTCAATTGTATGCACTATATTTATCTGGTTAACCTGAAGACATTTAAAAATTTCAGAGTTTGGCTGTCTCTCAAAACTCCCCTTCTGTTTTGAGACAATCAAAAAAGGAATGAGAAATAAGAGTATGGTAGCTTGAGTTATTTATTTCATTGGTAACTATTTTACAACAAAAAAGCAATATTCCTATATAATTACAAATCTTAGAACAGGCGGGTATAAACATTAAATTATAATATTTTTTAAAGGTGAAATTTTAAAATTTGGACTTAAATCTTATTTTCACATCAATTTTTATATGGTGTAAAATAGGTAGTAGTACCACCCCGTTTTATATCATTTATAGCCACATTTTATAAGCTTCTAAGTAACAACAAATCCTTGGATAGCCTGATAGGGGCCACTTAAAAGACCTTCAGTGCACAAAAGCCCTTTCCACAACTCTTACAGTGTATGGGTGAGGGAGGTCACATTGAGGGCAAATTTAAGATGGCTGCAATTTACTCCTGTTCTAAGGCCCCTTTATGTTACTAAAGTGATGTAAATGTTTAAGTCAGAAGCACATTTAAAATTACCAAATGAAAGGGGCTAATCTCCAAAAGCTCCCTGCCCGATTTTTTTTTGGCACAGAGACAAGTTTTTAAGCTGTCATAACCAAAAGGCAGAAATTGTCCTTAGCAAGAACCAGTTTCTAGTGCCATTAAGGTCTACAGAAGAAATCTGCTAAAATCCCTTGTTGAGCTTCATCCTTTTCTCTTCTATCAGCTGAAAACTGTTTAATATATTACACACTGTCTAAGAAATTTTCTTCTACCTAACAGGATTTAAACTCTTTACTTTTATAAAATATTAAGAATAGGATACGTTATGAACTATTAAGCAAAATACATTAACATTTCAGGATAATATACATGAAAGGAAATAAATCAGAACAATGCCTCAATGGTATCAAAGCCAAATGAGAAAATCTAAGCAATTCACACTGATACGCTTCCACTGACCAGGATCATCACACTGACATGCCTCCTGTACTCCTTTTCACACACAAATCAATCAACCCAAACACACACTTCTACCAATATGATAACAGAATTTCAACTCTTTGGTCAGTCATAATGCGACTACATGGCTCTACAGCAAGACTTCTAATAATTGAAAAGCATATATGTGCTCTAAAATCAGGATGAGAGAAGACCACCTCACAGGGTCATCTGCTGAGGATGAAGTGAAAACAAACAAGGAAAGGGGGTAAGTTAGGAAAGAATAAAATATACAGACTGACTTTGTGCACAGTGTTTAGCTACGAAGCAGCAAGAATGAAACCATACTACTCAACAGCAGCTTTTAGGTAGTAAATTCAGTATTAAAGTATTAGTGACACCAACTAATTTGAAAAAGTATAGTAGATGTAGATAGTGGCATTGCATATAACAAGGAAAATATTGTATTCTACCCTTTCCATGCAATTAAAGACTGCTTAAAATCTCTTTGAAGTCCATTTCTGATGGCTGAGATTGATATGAGCTTAACAATTGGAAGAAGTGAAAGGAAGAAACCTAAGGGATGTACTTAGAGAGTTTTTGCATTTTGCCTGTGCTTTATTCTTTATTGTTCCGAAGCTGCTCTTGTTATCTTGGGCCCCCATTCAGCAAAGCACTTAATCACGTGCCAAAATTTCATTGATTTCAATGGGACTAGGCTTTGGCTTAAGTGCCTCACTGAATTATATATTATTTTTCACTTTCCCTTACTTCTTTATGAACTTAACTACTGAGAGTAATGTATCACTCAGTGCAAGGTAAACTGCTGGTTTTTAGGCAGGTGACATAATACCTATCTGGAAACCTCACCGCCATTTAACTAAAACAAATTATAAACTCTTAACTATGAATAATGGTGTGAATTGCAGTAACAATAAAACTTTATTTTCCCAAACAGTTTTCAAAAAGGAAGGAACCAGAAAGAATCAATATTGCTAGGACTCCGTGTGATCTATGCCAATAGAAGAGCAAGTAATTTGACTGTTTAAAAATACTGTTATTTTCCATCCAGCTATGTTACAAATTAACATATATAACAAATTTATACATTGCATAGGAAAAGTGACATAATTTTGATGCGTTATCATAACAAATACTCACTCTTGTTGCATTTTGACAAAATGTAAAGAAACTGATCTGTACCCATGCATGCATATTAGTTGCCATTTCTATTTGTGCTGCATTTTTTAATGCCATTAATTCATCTGCAGCTATTCACCAAATCTCTGTTGTTTAAGGAGTTCCTAAATTTCAAAGGCTCTTAAGTGCCTGTAAAGTACACCTACCCAAATGTACATCACAGGAGAATGAGGAGTGAACTGAAAGACTTCAGTGTCTGTCAGGATTACAGCTTCCAGTTTCAACCTTCTCTCACATTTTGGGTGAAGAATGACTGAAGAATTTTTCTTCCTGGAATCCTTCACTCATCCTCATCTGCCCAGCCTAACAATTTCTGTGTTTGTTAGGAGAAACAAAGCTTTTGTGGAACTATCTATTTCATTACTTTTTCTTCTTTTGAACCCTATTCTGGTTTACGGTTATCCTGACTGCACTTGGGTTTCATTTCTCATGCCACCTTTCCTTGTCCTGTGGTCAAAAAACCGATGCCAGGGAACATTGATAGTAAGAAATTATGTAGCTTAAGAAACAGGTGTGAGATGCATCTCCAGTAGGAAGAAGATCTATCAGCACAGATCAGGGTAAACTCATTGGAGCAGAGATAAAAACAAGGATCATAACTAGGTCTGTAAAATACATGGTCAGATTTAATCACTATGGTTTTTCAAAAAAGAAAAAATGAATTATTTTGAGCAAATGTGTAAGGCAGTAAATGAAAACATTTTATTTCCAAAAGTTTTTGACAAGAGCTTGTCTGGAAAAGAAGCAAAGAATGGTCACAGATCAAAATTGTGTCTCTGAACCAGAAATAAAAAAGTAAGGTGAAATAGTTTGTTTCTGCCATGGAAACAGTAAGTGGCAAAGAATCTCAGTATTCCATAGAAAGTCACGCACAGTTTCATTAAGGATTTTCAAAGAAAGTGAAAAGCAAGTAGAGAAATTTGCAGGTGACTTTTTTCCCCTCTGCCACGTACAGGAGGGCTGTGGAAATGCAGGAGTCACTGGAGCCCAGAGATACAGTTTAAGGAATAAATTAAATATTTGCATGGATAACAAGAATAACTAGTCATAATGATGGTTTCAGTCACAAGGATTATATGAAGCAGTGTGTGAAACGTTAGACTTAAAACTGTTTTACTTCTTACATTTGAAGTAATTCCTCAAGTTAGACTTACAGTAAACTAATACTTTGTAAGAAAACTACTTGCAAGGTGAACTGAGACACAATTATATTTTAGATTATTTTACTCTGTACATTTTTCTAGTGTTAAAAGTCATACACAGCAGAGAATGTTATAAAGGACAATGTTTAATATCAGTCTAATGAAATACAAACCATTTTCACTATGACCCCAAATTAAAATTTTTAGTACAGTGTTCTTTTAATCTAGTTCAGTTTCTTGATCTTACTTTTCACACGGCTCTACCACCGGTTGTGCCAGCACAACAGAAGGAATGGCACAGGGTGGGAACAGCAGCCAGGGGAGGGGGAAGCAGGAAAGAAGGGGTCAGAATTGGATAAACTAATCTTGCTGCTAAAGAAATGTGTCCATTATCAACATCAACACATCCAGGTAGTGCTGCTCCCCTTTACTGGAATTGTTTATAGAAATACAGCTAAATGTGACAGTGTACAGCTGCCAACCCAGGTCCAAATCAGTGAACTAAAGTAACTAGCTAACATGGTATTTTTAACATATTATATAAACACACAGTAACAAAGTTAACTGGAAGAGATCATCAGCAGAAAAATACTCTTACCAGTATTAGTCAATAGAATAAGTGAGGTTCAGCTTTGAGCAAAAGACACATCTCTTGAAGAAGGAGGAGATGGTGAGCTGAGAAAATCATCATCTTCAGGGGTAGATTCAACAGCTGACAATGATTCGTAATACTCATCCTCTCCATCCAGTACTTTGATTTGGCTTAAAAGTAAACAAACAACACTCCTTAAGTTAAAATTTAACTCTGTCAATATCTTCAGAAATAGAAACTATTCTGTGGATGTAAAAATGCAAATCCCTAGTATAAGAATGGAAAAAAAAAAAAGATAGGATGATTTGATGAGCAAGATACAGCTTTTATACATATTTCAAGTGCTATTACATTTTATGATTATATTCTGAATGGTTCTGAGGATCAGTGAAATGCAATCTCATTTTTCAGTTTGGGAGTATAGAATGATAGAAAAACTATTTGCATCAAATAGGCATTTAATTTGAGCAATATGGCTTTTTTGTCTGTATATGTTCCACAACTAGGATATGATTTTGGTATCATATTTCAGATGATGGCTTGCTGTGAATGTGAGCCAAAGACTACATCATCAATTTTTGGGAAAAGCCCTATTGACAGCAAGGGGCTTTCATTTTTTTGCGATGTATGATGAGCAGTCCCATGTTAGTGTTTTTATTCCCAGAATACAAACTTTTTTAAACTAGGAGAGGGAGAGGAAAAAAACCCAAATCTTGCACAGTCATGCAAAATTTTGGGCTTTAACCTTGACTCAAAGACGTTCTGTTCATACAGTTGCACTCAGAAGATTAATAAAAAACAGAGGAAACAATACAGAAAGTCCTAGTAAATTTTTGGACTAAATGTGTCTGCAAGAACAAGCATCCATCAGTTCTCTCCAGTCTATGTGATCAGGCAGGGAAATATTTTGGCAATTGTATAGGAGCCAGCCTAGTTTTTTCTACCTATACCAGGTGGTAACTGCTCATGTAACAATGAGAATTGACTCAGTTCAACAGAGAAGGAGCAACTCCCTTTTGTGCCGAGTGGCCTCTCTGTCAGCTCCTCACGTGTGCTCCCCCAGGAAGGCAGAGGCCCATTGCAAGTGTGCTGCTGCGGCGATGGCAGGGCTTCTGGACAGGTTCTAGGTCACACACCTTCAGTACCAACACTCTTCACTTGGCACATTTCACTTGTGGTAAACACACTTAAAAATATGAAGAATGCTGGTGTTTTGTTTGGTAGTAATAGTACACAGAGAGACCTGGGGAGCATTTTTTGTAAGAATCAGTTCTAGTGTCTGCAGACAGCAGTACATGCAAGTTTTACATTTGCTTCTGCAGAAAATGTCCAATATCAATGCACAGAAATATGTTAGTTGTTTATTTTTAGAAACCTCTCTAGAAAGTTTTGCATATTCTGTAATATCACAAAGGACTTCTTCTGTTTACAGTTGCTTAGAACTAAGAAGATAGATATTTACCCAAGTTTTCTTGGCTTCCTCTTGCTCCCTTGATATTCTAGAGTTCCCTGTGGAGAGGGCCAAGAACACACAGTCAAAGCAAAGCAGCAAGTCGTTAATTTTTAATTCAAAGTGATTTTGTGTTGAATGCAAGCAGATGCTGATAATATCAGAAGTCACAGCATAATTTTTTTGATCAAAGGGCTCAAGTGAGCCTGATGAAGCATGCATCTTGCTCGTCTTTGATAAACCACATCAATTATTCACCGTGAAGGCAGACATCCTGACATGAAAGCAACAGATAAAGAGCATAAGCACATGTTCAAGACGAGAGCAGAAGAACGTGGGGGTGGGGCTGGAGGGGCTGAAACAGGTATTAATAACAGAATTATTAACTGGAAACAAAGCCAGTAAAACAGCTTTATTGCCACTTTGAACTCACATTTAACTGGTTATAGTACATGTTGTCCTCAGGGCTATTCAGCATTTTGGGCTGCTGACATCGTCGACGAGGTGTTCTCAGCTTCTGTTCAAGACAGTTTTCTGAACCTACAGTAAGATAACACAATTTAGTTTTAAGCTGTGCCAGGTGCTGTGAACGTCTTAACACATTTTAGTCTCTAAACGGTCTTTTCTTCTGTCCTATTTGGTCCTGGATTTATTAGCAAGTCTGTTCTATCCAAAGTAAGCAAACAGAAATTTGGGAGTCTTTGTTTTCTCTTTTAAACTTAGTTCAAATGCAAGTTTTTATGCAGAACTTGATTTTCACTTTTAAACATTTTTTATTCTTCCATATATCTATATCACACAGTTCCTTATTCCTTTCACACTTTATCTTAATATCTTCTGTTATCTAAGCAGGAAATGAGGTATATTGTGACTAGCTAAGGACGTATAATTCAGCAGCAACAAAATAGTTTTTCTACAGTAGACAGTAATAAAGTCTCTTGACTGATGAGACTTAGTCTATTATCATCATTTTCATTATATAAAAAGGCTACCTTCTTGACATGGCTCTCTGTTTAATCAGATTAACCAAACCAGTTTGGAATTACACTTTCTTCATATAATTTGTGATGTGCTGTAAAGTAACAGTTGCTTAAAGTCATCTGGAAAGCAGAATTTAAAGATGAAGGAAATATTTCAGACGGGTTTCTGAAAAGAACTAACAGCTTGCTAATTTTTTTTTTTTTTTTTTTTAGTATTAAGGAGAAAAGACATTATGGTGTGCCATACTCTATTTTACCAGGTATTTTCCATGGTACATACTTTGGATTACAGGATAACTATTTTCAGGATACGTAAATTACTAAAAAAATACTGTAGGGGGTAACGAAAGGTAATTTACTTTTCAAATGATTCTTCCAATGCCTTTGACTTTTCTCATATCTCCCTGTTGAAAATTATTTTAGTGACAGTATGAATAAAAACAGGGTTTGGCAGCACCAAAGGAAAAATATACATCTTATACATTTGCATTCCATACTGCACAAGGAAATAGCTCCTATACAAAAGGCCAGCACAAAGATCAAGTAGCATGAGTTCCTTCAAACACTTCAAAACTCAAGTTAATATGGCTTTTGCAGATGCAGGGCTCTAATCTCACAAATCCATTGACAAGATCTGGCCTTAAGGAGCAGGTAACATTACAAAGGAAGTTTATTATGCACTCAGGCTTACAGTTTGTACCTGCAGTCCGGATGAGGTAGAGGAGATGTTTGAACTTTGGCCTTTTCAGCCAAAAGACTGACTTTTTCTAAGAGATTTTCTTCCTTTCACTGTCTTTCTCCCTCTCAACAATAAAATTTTAAAGATAATAATTTCCTCTCAGTGTGCAACTGCAACGTCTGCGTGGGAGAGGAGCACTTGTTCATTCCATCACAACACCTGGGAGGGATGGTGGTTAAATGACCACCAGGGAATTGACTGCAGAGCTGGGTCTAAAATTCAAACTCAATTTTATAGAGAAAGGTTATATTTATCCATTAAAACAAAAAAAGTGTAAAATAATACACTCATGCTGCTTGCTAATTTAATACCCAATGCTTCAATACTTCATACTTTCAAGTTAAGTAAACCTTTATATTTTTGCTAAAGAGATTGTGATGGCTGAGCCAGAATCTTTGCTACTTGGGTGTATTGTATACAACCAGACAAGGCAGAAGCTGTACCAGAAAACAATTCTGAGGAAATTGGGTGCCCAAATAATATCTGTTTCTTTGAAAATTTTTTTCACTATGATTTAGATAGGATGTAAGTGCAATTTTGTTCTCTCTGAAGTCTGAAAATGTTGTGGAAGACCTGTCATAACTACATTCTAGCTTCTCTCTGCTCTGAAAGTTACTCAAATTGATCTTAGAGCTTTCTTTCTCAGGACAGCAAGGTCTGCAATTATTGCAAGCAATGTTTTCAGTTGCAAGGCCATTTGAGCTTTTTCTTACAGCAAGATAGTTTTTGAATACCTTTCAATGAAGTTTTCTTTATGCTAGAAAGAGGCTGGTACAAAATCAGGTCCTCACTGTTTTGCGTCATTTCACATATCTCTCTGCAGCTTGTAAAAATACAGCACACAAATACTTAGAAATTTTTAAACAGTACAATAATGTGATGGAGTGTTCTTTTTTCCTTTCCCCTAAGTGCTCTTGAGGCCTTCACATTTTTTTTTTCAAAACACACATATATATAGGTTGTTTTTTTTTAATGTCTTTTATTCATTAGGATTCTGAGTCGCTAATATTTTGCTCTACCTTTTTATCCTGACACTTAATTATTTCTGTGTATCCTACGGGTGGTCTGCAGCTTGTATTCTCCAAAGGAAATACCCTTTCAGTGGGCCCATTTGTCTTAGTTGCACACTACATGAACAGTACAAAATCTGGTAACATTTATCATAAACTACCATATCTGGAGAAAATGGTATTAACATGTGCTCAACACTCAGCAGTTGCATAGGCATTTTAAATGCTGTTCTAAAATATTTTGCTTTGATGACAAACTTAAAGCCACCAATAAGAAAAAAGTCACTTGTAATTCAATAGCAATAGTAGCAGCACCAGTATCATTAACAAGGTATTGTCTATACTGCACAGAAATTGTGCCAAGTGCCTCTGGCACATCCAGGCTCCTTAGTTTGCTACAAATTTAGAGACCAGATGAGCGAGTGTGAGCACATGCACTTTCTTCAGGTTGTCCTTCAGCATCACTTTTTAAGAAAGAGATCTGACCCCCTTTTGTCTGCAAGAAAACCTTTTCTTGTAACTGAGCAGAGAAACTCGTGAGGCTACAATTTCTTATTTGATAAATCCTTTACTGCAGTGCAGAAATAACAGAGAGTAGGCACAATGCTTTCTGCGAAGTGCACTATGTCAGCTGATCGAAGTGTAGAGTAGCTGAGGTTCTGGGCATCCTCCTCTCGCTTGAGCCCAGAGCGGCTGACACACGTGCGTGAGCAGGCTCATGTGGATGTTTCCCTAAAGACACCACTAAATTGATGTTGCTTACAGTGAAGGGAAATAGAAACTGGCTAATGGATCAAGCGGTTGGAATAGGAAGTATTTGTAAGTAAAGAAATGGATGGAGTTTCTGTTTAGTCCTCTATTACCACTATTGGTTTTCCTTTTTATTTCTCTGATACATAAGAGCCCAAGCCAGAAAACCAGAACCTTGCAGAGCTTGGACAGATTAAAAAGATATCTTTTTTCAACTAAATGCAAAGTCGAACATCTGAGATACATTTTTATGAACTGGGAATTGTATAGTTGGAAAGCAGTGTCTCCAGGAGAGACTTGGGAACTACAGATATTCAGCTGAATATGAAATAGACTGGATGCAAAGAAGAGAGGACTACTCAACAGAAACAGGAAAACAGTTTTATTGTTGTGTACAGAATTGTTTTAAAGTGGATGCAATAAAGGGCAGAATGTTTTGAGAACAGGAACGATTTGAAATCTGGAAAATCTGCCATATGGTGAGAAATATATGAAAACTGTTCTACTTCATTTTTTCAAAAGAAGGTTAAGAGGTTATTTGAAGCAAGTGTAAACCCCTATATAGAAAGTGGAGGGTTTTTCACATTTGAAAACAAAAGTCTAGACTAACTAACGGTCAGAAGCAGAAGAAAATTTTAGACCAGAAATACAGCACATACTGAAAGTAATCAATCAGGAGAAAAAATATTTAGCAGTATGATGGAAACTCGGGTTGAGATTAGAAGCTTTTAGAAAAGGCATGTTTTGACTTAAGCTAAAAACCATTGAAGATGTGACACAGATCACGTCTAGCTTAACAGGAATTAATTTCTCTAATGTAAATTTTTATCAGAACTCTCAGTCTGCAGAAGATCTGTATTGATCTTTTAAATTCTGGGATATAGTTTCTGAATTTCCACATGATTCTTCTTTGTTTTCTTATGGCTGAAATGGAAATATTTTTCTTCAATTAGCCATCATACTCATTATACTGACACTTTTAACAATATCTCTTGGCTTGGGGATGATTAGCAGATTTCTTATGCCTTATCTTATTTAGAAGATTTTTCTGTTTAAAAATCCATCATTTCCATAAATTGCAAAGGACTCTTTCAGAAATGTACAAACTGCTAAGCCATAAGATTTAACAAAAGACTTCAAAGTGCTCTTTAGCACTGACGCAAGTACTTTTGCATCTAAGATTTGGGCCCTGACCAATACTTCCAAACAGTAGTGGCCAAAACGTATTTTTTTAGTGACTTCCCATGGGGCAGATGACTTCACTTGATATTCAGTGAAAATCTCATCTTAGATGTCCTTATTGTCTTGATTATCTTAGTATTGAAAGCATGGGTACCAGGCGCTGGGCAGGCATGTCAGAGGAACAGAATCATCAGATTTTGCTAGCTGAAATGAAATTAGGGTCTCCATAAACTCCTCATCTAAACTCTTGCTTCAAAAACCTCTTGATGCTGATAATCTTGCTAATTTTTCCAATATGGAGAATTCTGCACAGAAATGGTGAGGAAGCAGCTTAACTGCATTTGGAACTTGTAAAATAAACTGACGTGAATCAGATTGTTTTAAGGGTGGTGCAGCACACGTGGGGCTCTAAAAACTGGTTGACATCTTACTTTTTCTGCAAGGAATGCACACAAAGGTTCTTTGCCAGTGTGGCAATGCCCCAAAGAGGCTGTGTTGCCAATTCCCTTGCTGAGGGGACTTCATCCATCACAACTGATCGAAGAGTGGAGCTGAGTACACTCATTTTCCTTCTGAAGCCATTTACCCAAAGAAGGTTTGGGAGGGGTTAGTCTTGGCTCTTTTACTGCTATAGGTGAACACAAACTGAGTATCACAGGAAGGCTAGCTTTTTCCTAATTACTCAAACAAGGAGATTTAGAGGACGAGAAGGGGCAGTTTGTTAAAGGAAAGGTAATGGGGCCATTTAGGGGATCATATATATTATTAACGGAGTAAGCAAATAAAGTAGAGAAATCAGTACGACCAAGAAAAATAGTAAGCATGTAGCTGATTTCCAATCTATAATACCAGATGAAACATGAAAGTGCAACCCTTAATTATAAGCAAATATTAGCACAGACTCATGGGATCTCATCATAACATCTCAAGGTCTACATTCATGAAAATTTAAGCAATGTTTAAAATCATGTTAATTTGTTCTTTGTTTGTTTCTTTTCCTGCCAGTCTAATTTATTCCAAAAGACTTTGGTTCTCAAGCCTGGATATATTGATCATGCCTATGTAAAGCATTGTAATAGCCTGGGGAGAAGACTTTTGTGGAAAAAATTGTCTTTGTTCTCCTTTGATAATTTATATGTATTTTGATGTTTTCAAGTTTCCAGTTTTGAATCATTGTTCAAGGCATCAAGTTAACTTCACTTTTCCTCTTGAAGTCTTAGGCAAATGCAGAAATGACCTCACAGACAATGATAATATACTTCCTCCTCCTGGACTGGATGCTAGTGGATAATTACGTGCAGCATGTTGACTTCAAGGAACAACTACATTTTCTTGTGTGCTTTGCAAGTCTGTTCAAGGAGAGGACTCAAGGGGCTAATAATTGTGGTCCCACTCATATCAGTGTTAAATGGGACTGACTGAACATCACTTACACAGTAAATACTACTGCAAATTAACTAGACTTCATGATTTTCATTATTTCAGCTTTATTTTAAATAAGAGCCATCTACAAAGGGCACACAATGCTGTTTGGCTATGATTATTCATACAAATGTATTTTCCTTCCTTTTCCATTCCCATGATTCTCCACCATATGCACAAATTTGTATCATACCTTAAGTATAAAACAGGAGTAAAGTGCAAAATGGGAGTAAAATGAAAAATGTGCCTGGAAAGCAGAGTGAATACTCAAGCAGTTAGTCCCCACTGAGCTCCTGCTGCGTCTGCCTGCCATACTCAATCTGGTTAGCGCAGAACTATCCTGCATATCCCTGTACTAAACTGCAGTCAGTGTGACTTTAGTATGAGTACACATGAAGAGATACCTGGCCCACATCACAGGGTATTTGTACACTGCCTGTTAATGCTACCGATTATAAAAGTATCAGAAACAAGGACAGGATAGCAGGTCTAATAGGCTTCACTGAACACATACTGCAGAATAATCTGTAGCTTCATTTGGAAATAATGAAGTTATTGTGTCTATGCTACATACTATAAATTCAATTATATTATGGTAGTTCTGCAAAAATGCTGGAGGCTGATAGAAAATAAACACACTGTCTCTGTAAAATTTTAATCTCAGTACAGGCAAAACCACACCAAGAGACAACAACACAGGGTAGGAGAGAATAAAGAGCAAGACTCCTTGGTGACTTGAGTAATAAGGTATGTCTTCATTATGTTCTTTTCCCTTCTAAGGTTAGTAAGAGAGAAAAGAGAAAACCATAGGAAGGAGGAAAAAGGAAAAAAAATAAACTGTTAAGTAAGGTACTGAGAAACTAAGGAAAAGAAGAAAAGGGAATAAAAACCATTAATAGTGAAGCATTTGAACCTATGTTCTGGCATCAGAGGATTAAATTAATCTAGTAACATAAGGAGCCTGGAGGCATATTGACATAATACTATTAACAATTGTAATTGTCTCCAGAATACTTCATGCTTACCTACCAGTAGCTTCAGACCTCTGCAAATGTTCAATAATGCCATCTATTCTGTTGATATAATGAGATCTAGTGTGATGGGAACCATTCCTGCCACCAAATTCCCTTGGTGCCTTTCTGTACATAAGAGTGTCCAGGAATATTTATAGGAGCTGGCACTCTTCATGCTGCTAGTGACAAGCAAGCATGGAAAGAACAATAAATCAGATGTGCTTTGAGGAGTTACAAGACCTCAGCCCTTGCTAACTCACAAAATACCTTACTGAATCTTCACGTAAGTGTTGCTAATGGAAAGTAGATGATAACTACTTAAAAAAAAATATTAATGCTTAGGAAGAGTGATTAATTCTTAGCAACTCCAGTGTACTTAAAGCTCTTACCTGGATTCATTACGTAAAAATAATATATTAGATTGAATCATTTTCAGTGTCAAGTGCTTTGTAGTTGTCATGGGTTAGCAAAGCATAGTCGCGGAAGTGTTCTGTAGCTCAAATGCAGTTACCAGACTGACTGAACACACAGAATCTGAAGTAAAAAATCCTATAGAAAGATATAAAATAAAACAAAACCAAGCTTCATGATCACCTTGGATCCCCCACACAACTGTGGTGAAGTAGAATTCTGTTTATTCAGATGGAGTGTGCTCATAGTGCCAAGAGCCATAGACTGCTAGGGAAATTAATGTAGCCTCTTTGATGTCATGTGCATCCCAGAATCTGTAACACACTGCTGAAACTGTGAGGATAGCCTTTTGTTTATAACCCTAAACAGAACCATTTGAATACACACACTGAAAGAGCTTGTAACAGAAGCAATGCATTTTCTTCTACCCAGTGATTCATTACGTACAGCTTCATTTTGGATACTGCAGTTTTATGCAAAGCCATATGCTTTAGATTATAAAGCACACTAAGCAAATCATAAGTTTTTCAAGATGGTATGTAAAGGCTGGTTTTGCATCTGTTTGTTGCCAACGACCCAGATGACACTGTAATTAGAACAACAAATATTTTATGTGAAATCAATCATTTAGCTGTCTCTGAACCCTAAGACAATGGCTTTTAGATACACTTTGTTGGGAAACAAGATCCATAAATAGCTAGAATCTTGGCTTTTGCCATTTTTTTCTTTCCAACACAGTTCTGATCCTTCAGTATTTGTCAGTTCTTTCAGTTTCTATTGTGAGTGATTTGACTGCAGAGGAAAAAGGCAGAGATTAAACAAAGCATACCAAAGAACTAAACTGTCAGTGACTAACATGGGTAAGATTCAAACCTGTCAACAAACAGCACGCTTCTACAAGTATGGTCCTTAGGATATCTTCCCATATGAGAAATATACAGGAGCCCTTATATGCCCTGCACATAATAACATCTAATAGTGGGTTCCAAAGGTGTGGCAATTAGTCAAAGTCCAAGAGGTTTACACAGATACAACTGTAACTTCAGGGAAAAAATAATTCATGCCAAACTATCTGAATGGCAGAAACCACTTCTGAACAATGCAGAAAACTTAACTGATCATTATTTTTCTTTCCCTCCCACCCATGGTGGTTGTGGAAGATGCTTTTTGGTTAATTAATAAAATCATAGAATGGCCTGGGTAGAAAGGAACATTAAAGATCATCTACTTTCAACCCCCCTGACATGGGCAGGGACATCTACCACTAGACTAGGTTGCTCAGAGCTCCATCCAACCTGGCCTTCAACACTTCCAGGGATGGGGCATCTACAACTTCTCTGGGTAACCTATTCCAGTGCTGCACCAGCCTCAGAGTAAAGAATTTCTTCCTAGTATCTAATCTAAATCTACTTTCTTTCAGTTTGAAGACATTCCCTTTGTCCTGACACTACAATCCCTGGTGAAAAGTTTCTCTCCATCTTTCCTTTGAGCCCCTTTTTTAGGTACTGGAAGGCTGCAATTAGCTCATCCTGAAGCTGCCTCTTCTCCAGGCTGAACAATCCCAATTGTCTCATCCTTTCTTAATTGGAGTGGTGCTCCATCCCTATAATCAACTTGGTGGCCCTCATCTGAACTTGCTCCAACAAGTGCTTTCCCGTGCTTGGAAACCCAGAGCTGGAGGCAGCACTCTAGGTCGGGTCTCACCAGAGCAGAGTAGAGGGGCAGAATCACCTCCCATGATCTGCTGGCCACTGCTGAGGATGCATGATACAGTTGGCTTGTGATGTTTTCAGAAGAGACAGTTACTGATAAAAACCAGGTCATCTCAGGTATGCTGGAATTACTACATCCCACAGCCTATTTCCTAGTTCTAGACAAGCTGGTTAATACAATAGCCACCAGGTGATAAAAAATATCTATCTCACATTATCATGTGACATAAGTGATGTCTCTCTCACTGAGCAATGCTGTATGATCAATACAAGTTAATGAAGAACTTCATAGAAGAAAAGCCTACCGAGAGCAATTAAATATGAAGAGATCACTTCCAGATTGAGACATCCCTGAGCCACAAACCACGTTTGGCTGGAGAGTGTTCTGGGCAAATATCTCTGCTTGCCCTACTTTTTTACTATACCCTAGGCTTTTCCTCTTGGTTACTGTGAGAGAGAGAGAATTAGGATAAATAGATTTGGATGGGACTGGAAATGTTTTTTTTATGTGTGGGTGGGTTTTTCTGTTTGTGTGTTGTTGTTGTTCTTGGTTGGTTGGTTGGTGGTTTTTTTTGGTGTAAGGTTGCTAATATTCAAACAACCAGGAAAGAGATCAACTTTAAATAAATAAATTCAAGCAGAACAAATCCCTAAGAGGCACCTGAAATGGAGGCTGAGGTAACTTCTCACAAGGCAAATATCAGTATCTTCACTGTAGATATTTCAAGATCAACTTTACCTGTTTATGGCAGAAAGGTTGCATTACACTTGCCTCTTTGTTAGCAGTGCACCAGATCAACCTGAGCTTCTGGAAGGCTGAAGTTGAAATTCCATGCAAAGATGAATACAAAGGAGAGCTAGTCAGTCTTCAGTTTTCTGGACATGCCCCGTTTTCCCTTCTCCATGAGTTTTTATCTGAGGTACTAGCCCTAAAGTAGAAACACTGGGACACCTACACAGGCATCATGCACTTAGAGGCTTGCCATGATGCAAGCTTGTCTCATCAGCATTATGCCATGGTTGGGACTCAGACTGCTGCTGCTGTTTATTTATTTAGTGAAGTTAAGGAAAAGAGGATTAGAAAGGATCTCGAGTGAATATTTTGTCCTTCCCTGTCTTCCAAAGTAAAACCATGCACCATGTTGGAGGTATGAGAAATTTTCAAAAAGGCTCAGAAACAAAAGATATCAAAAAAATTCTCGCAAACACAACATCAACAATGGAGCAACTCATGATACTTCTGCACAGTAAGATGGCAGCTATTCCTTCAAAGAATTAGGATGATGATTTAGTCAATATGATTAAATAAATAGCTTTGGCAATTTTAAAGTACAAATCCTAAATAACATGACAGTATCATCAATTTTAGAGAGAGTCTCCAAAACACATTTGGAGCTATTAATACACAAGTTTTCAAACTGCAGATTGTGGATCCTAAGAGCTACATCTTGTGCTAATATGCTTCAGAAAATTCACTGGACACTTGGCACTAGTTCATCTTGTGGATGCTAGCTATGAAAAGCAAAGCATATGGGGAAAAAGATGAAACAAACACGAAAAGTAAACAGTGAGATTAACTTTTAAAAACAGTCAAAACATTCAGTGCATTAAAGAAGAGTAACAAATCACAAATACCTTTCTAATACTGCTTCTCTGCAGAGCCAACTACTGAATTTGCCAAAAATGCATCATACAATTGTGGAGAGTTAGTCTGTGCGATCAAAAGTAGGGCAGGAGGCAATCTGTAAGTTCACACTATTAAGATGTGGTTCATAATGGCCTGTGTTTCAGAGTTGCTGTTGTAGCATATAGCCTGGATACATTTAAAGGTAATCCCTCACCTTCTTCCAAACTGTAATAATAGCATTTTTATCCCATGCCCTCAGAGATTAAGCCACTTGATTGACTTTGAATTCTGGACACACAGGAAATTTGTATTAATTTAGCATAATGATGAAGCGCAATAAAGGCTCTGTGGAACCACAACAGCATGGTCTCTAAGGTTTTGTTCATTACAGAAACACAATTTGCATATCTAAAGGCTTGAAACCATGGGTCCATATTGATACAACTAGTATCTCAAATTTGAGTGTAGCAGATTCAGCATGTATTTCAAAGAATAAATGGTAGAAGCCCAAGATAAAACTCTCAGTAGATTTCTTCATTAAGAAAGAAGGTCTTTTTCTGAATTCAAGGTAGTTGGTAGCAGTAACTTTTAAAGGACGTATTAAAGAAAGCTTGACCGAAGCTTGTAAAAATACCACTAGTTAGATATTTGCTTCCTGGTGTTGCTACAGTACTTCAGTCTGACACTGGTAAATGTTGCAAGTAAAGGAGGTATCCTGGCTAGATAAAGGAAACTAATGCTGCTGACCTATGTTCTACAGCAATCCATTTCTTTAAGGGGTTGTTAAGTGCTACTGGGACCCACAGTGATAGTCTGGAAGTGATCTACAGATCAGATTCAGGCCCCTAAATTCTGGAGGAACATTTTGAAAGAGAAACTGAAGAAGCATAAGCAAACTATTCAGTCAGTGACAGATTTTGAAAAATAAGCAGGAGTAGAAAAAACCTTCAGGCTTTAAAGATGTCTGTTAACCTGTGAAAGAGCATCTAGGTTTGTTTTTTGTACTCCTTCCAAATCCAAATCACAACCTTTTATTGACAACTTACACTATGAATCTAGTGGAAGAATGCTAGACAAAAATAAGGGCTCATCACTTTCAGTGGTGCAGTTCCTTGTCTTTCACCCTGAAGTAGTAGATGGGAGTGTCCAGTAACAGCAAAGTAAATTCAGAAAATGTAGAAGAGACGTTTAAAGAAAAGTGAGGGAGGTCTGCAAAGAATTCCAGCCCTGGGATCTCAGTAATAATATAGAAATTTTAAGCTCTGTATTTCATGGTACTTAGCAACACCACATGCAGTAAGAGTTTGGGGAGTGCAAAGCACACAGAATATGTTAAATTTTCATCCAGCCTTTCCTAAATGATTCTAAAGAAAATTTTGGTGAAGATTTCAGCTCATGGGGGCAGAAGAAGATATACACATATGTGCATATATACAAATAAAGTAAGTTGACCTTCTGGTATTATAGTGACTTGCTTATGTGACAGTATTTTACTTTGTTGTAAAATCACTGTTCTTGACGGGGCGCAGCTTGCACTAGTATATCAGCTCACTGTATTATATTCCCCTCAGATCACAATCTTTTTACTTTGAGGGTCACTTATTTTAAAGTGGTAAATGCTACAGAATTAGTTAGATTCTTTATTTCTCTCATAAATTCATGACTAATTCAAGTGACTTTCATGACATTTTATTCCTCAGAACTTGATAAACTCTTCTTTACCAAAATGAGCATTGATTTCTGGGTTCAAACTGAGGCACTGGAAAGGCTGATTTTTAAACCATTACAGCTTACCCCTTCTGGAAAATCAGGCTCCTCCATTGTGTGCTACTGCAGGTATGCAGAATTTCTTGTCACTCCAGAAAATACAGGTTAAGTGATTTCTGGAATTTCTTTGTGGAGTTGGATATGTTTTCCACCTCCTAATTACTACAGATATTTGAATTTTTTTCAACCCCTTTCTTACAAGTCTATACTAGATTCTTGGCTGGTATTGAATAGTGCATCCCTACAGAATAGCTTGTGATTTAACAACATCAAAATCTATTTGTGTCCTAATTCTGTACTTGGGTCTGTGGGTATTGCAGAGTATGCAAAGTTTGAATTAACACTTTATTAATTACCGTGCACTAATCCCTTGTGTGAATGACCTACAAAGGACCCCACAGAGCTACAACATGAACAAACCGGTGCATTGCAAGTGAACCTCTTGCCACAGAATGCCACTTTTGATTTCTCTCTTTTGGACAGCCAGGAAGTATGGCCATATTAACATAACTCTCTTCCATAACATATCCTACTTCTCAGTAGGACTAATTAGCTTAGGCACAGCACTGCACTCATCCAGCTACATTGCCTCTGGGGTCTGATTCACATCTAGCTTGAGTAGCTTTGCAAAGCCCTGGCATGCATTGAGTTGCTATATCATAAATTTCTATTATGGCTTATTCTACACTAACTTTCCCATGGAGACAAACCCTAAAAATCAGCTTTACTGCTGTGAACAGATTCATCAAAGTCTCTTACTGAAGCAATGCCATAATAACAATAATGAAAATATCCTGGCCCCAGTAGGAAGGCTCATACCCTGAAAACACTAACATGGGTGCACACCTTCCCTACTAGAACTAGCTCCTCTGAAGCCAGCCCCAACACTAAGCATATGAATAAAAGGGAAAAATTGGAAAATATCAGAAAAACACATGATATTAACATGGCTTAGAGAAATAAGATTAAAATGAAAATGTGTAACAGAATTTTAACTCCTCTGTTTTGAAAGGACTATCTTAATTATTCCCATTAATAAAGGGCACTGTGAAGTAAAAGGCTATGAGCAGAGAGAAATATGCATTTCTCTTCACTTGTATAAGATAAAATAAATTTTTAAAGTTCATCACTCAGTCTATCTACACAATACTCAAACTAATTCACGAAGCAGTTATAATTCAGAGATAATTGAGAGGCATATACTTTCTACCAACACACAGTAATATGTTAAGAGTACTCAAAGCTAACCTTTGATGAAAAATTCTTATGCTAGATTCTTCAATAAAATAAACATAAGAATAACTTGTGCTTTCATGGAGAGTATCAATCAACATGTAGCTGCTCATCATTGTCTAAATTAAATGAATATGAGACTGTTGGATGACAAAAGCAAATTGAAGATAATTAGCAAGATTTATATTTTCAAATAATGTACAAACCACATCAATTACTTCAAAGAGACCCATAAGACCATGAGTTTTGAAAAATATTTAAATTATAATATATAAAAAAGGAAAGAAACATGACTTGTGGACCCTAAGTTACAGTTCACTGTTTGCTTTCACAAGGTAGAGCAGCAAAAAATTATCTCCCTCTTGTCACACATTTCATTTTTGATTAGGTTATTTTGCATTACTAGTAACTTCAAAATGAAGACACAAAAATATGAGGTGCCAAAGGTATTTTTTCTTCTCTGAAGATGAAAATTAATAGAAGAAAACTATCTACAACACCACATACAGGAAAACAAGATTTTCAGTTTTTACTGCAAACACTCGTTCATGCCAGCAGTCTACATGAAGTCAATGTGTTATCCTACTGCATAATGATGGATCATGTGAGGCCTTATAAGATGGGACCAGTAGTCTTTAAAATATGGTATTTTTAGTGTTTTATCCCTTTTACTTACTCCCAACCAATAACACATATTTGTCTAAAACAAATTACTGTTCTTTCACCATTTTGTCAGCATTGTTCACAATATTATATATACAGAACTGTAAATCCTTATTTTTATTCATAAAATACATAGGAGAGGTCAACTACACTTTTTTGCATTCTGAAATTCAATCCCTGCTACTAGGACTTGATCTGGAAAGTTTGTGCAGAGATACAAAATATATTAGATAGCTGTTTTGGCATGTGAAGTCTTAGCTTTACATATCTTGTGTATTTATTTTTCAGAGAAAAAGGACCCCAGTTACTAGGTTTCAACATAAAGCCTTGCAGAGTAGGATGTGGCAGGTTGGCTACACAGCTGCTGTGTGGCCTGTGATGAGGAGGTGCCTGTACTATCTGACAGTGCCAGCAAAGAGCTAATGTCTTCATTACACTCGTCCTTTTTTATCTTTCCTCCATGGCTGCAGACAGCCAGGACTAGGATAACAGTTTGAACATACACAGAATGTGAGGGATGAATTTTCCAGTTATCTCTGCTGAAGTATTAAATTCAGACGTCTTATGATGACATTCTAAACATTATCATTACTTATTTCACTGCAGCTCAACACACAGAGAGGAAGAGATAGTAAATCATACTATGAAGAGCTCCATGATATATTGCTCCTCTTATACAAGAAACAGCAGTAGCTTGTGCCACTATTCAAGAAAGACTTGAGTGCCCAAACACTGGCTGTGAACCTGGGGTCACCAAAAGAAGGCTGAGCTCATCAGAGTTCATCCTTGCAATGAAACATCAAGATAGCAGAGGGTCCAAGGGGACCAAGGAACTGAGAGAGCACAGCTGATTTACCTTTTCTAGTTTTGCTTCTGGAATGAAAATACTCAGAAGCAAATGTTTCATGTCCTGTCATGTATCACACCACAAAAGAGGCAGCAAAGTTTGTCCTTCATGTAGAAACAAAAGGACAAAACCAAAAATCCTGCCTGCAACTGTGTTTTTCTTATCCTTTTAAAGAATTTATGGCAAACCTGTGAATAAGAAGTGCTCTGCAGCTGCCAAGTGTAATGGCACCCAGATATATTTCTAACATCTAACAAAAACAGAACTATGGCAATTGAACTTAGAACACCAGAAAAACATGCTTATTGTCCATACTCAATGAGGGAAAAAGTCAATGACATCACAAGAACCGCCTATGTTTTGGATTCTGTTTGTTTCTTTTGATGGTATCAAAAAGTCTGTTCTAGATTACTGGCATTTGCAGATGAGAAACTACAGAAGTAGCACACAAAATCAATAAAATGATCTCACTACACTTGCCAACGTACATAAGGGGTTTTACCTTTAAAAATAGCCTAGTATTTAGTTGTGTAAGTTCCAAATGGTGTTTAATGGGTGAAAAAGCCTAAAGATTTCTGAAAGGTGCTCCTACTTTTTGGCCATTAGCATTCTGCAGCTGGATAATTTAAATCTTCTTTCAGTTCTGGGTGCTCAAGATCACAGTCCTCTTTACTTCTAAAGGGCAGGAACTTCCACCAATGTGGAAGAGAAGAATCCCAATAAAACCCATAAAGCACAGCCATTGATGAGCCCAATTCAGAAAGTGCCATGATCAGACAACTGTAGAGTGTCTAACCTGAGTTAGAAGTTAATGAGGCTTCTTTTTTATCAATTTGTTCCCTCATTAATACTGGAATTTTAGGGCAACAGAAACTTTCATTTTTTGAATTCAGGTCATATTAACTAACAGTTTCAGCTGAAATAACATGAAAAAACTTCAGAGATGTTGAAAGAATTCATTCTGGCATCTCAAAAAACAAAACATTTTGATTTTGTCACAAGGGGACTCCTTTCCCAAAAACAGAGGAGGTAGTGCTGCCACCCCTGATATCCAAAAACTCAGTGATTAGGCCATGTTCTTAGGTTGTGAAAGATGTAGCTTCAAGCACCTCCTTTAAGTGATTTGGTACAGGGACCTGAACCCAAACATCGTGCTTCTCAAGAGAGTTGCCTAACTGCTGGGTTAGAAAATATTCTTAGGTAGGTTTCTCTCAGCCTCATGTGTTGAAAGTGTCCCACTTTACATAAAGTAGTTAAATATTCATTGAAACAGAGATTGAAAGCCAGGTGCTGGCCCCCTTTTTCTCTGACTGCTCAAATTACCAGGATCTCAAGTCATTCACATGCTCTCTGTTTCTGTGGCCTACTTACTATTTAACGTACATTCCACTGATGGGAGAAAGGGGAGGAGAAAACGCTTTCTTCTCTGAAATTCTGTATCGGCCTTGGGCATAGCCCAGACCAGTGAGAATATGGGTCAGTGAAAGTTTTGAGCCCTACCTTTGGAAGGACAGTAGTATGGAAGGTAAGGAATGATCACTTTCTAACACATAGAGTAGATAAAAATAAAGTAGTTTAATGACAAGAAATAGTATTATTTAAAGGAGAAAGAAGTGAGACATCTGCATCTATTTGTATCCAATGTTTATCCCTATTGGCACAATTAATAAAAGCTATGCATAAATCACACAAAGTTCATTAAACTCACTGGCTCAGGCTGCTGACTAATTGGTAAATACACACTCGATAAAAATGTAAAATGCATGCCAACTCCACATTGTAAAACTGTTTTCTAGTTAAGAAGTCTCTACTTCTCTGTGGCTTTTCTAACAGAGCTTGATTTTCACAGTTATTGATCTTAGGGAAACAATAATGCCCAGAACAGTGCCCAAAGGCCCTAAAACAGGAAAACAAAAAGCACCTCTATCATGCTTACAGAGATCAAGGAGTTTACTGTCTTATGCCTAGGGCAATCTTCTAACACACCCATGAATCTAAGGTCTGCTAATGCCTGCTCTGTACAATTCAACGGACTATTTTAGGCACTTCAGCTCTTTTATGAATGTGGCCTTCAGCACTTTCTTCTGCAATGTTGCCTTCAAGTAGTCCAACTTGAAGGTATCACTGCCCAGCAAAACTTTGAATCTTCTAAATCTATCAATTCTGATAAATTAAAGGTCTGGGAACTACCTAGGCCTGCGCAGACAAGCAACTGGACACTACCAGAATTAGACACAAACGAAAATTAGGTATAAAAACCAGGAGAAGTGTGAGAGTGGCTGAGGCTGGAGAAGGTCACAGATGACCATCTCCATCATTTGGACAGGATAAAGAAATTCTGCTACACAGAACATCCTCCTTTTCAGAAGAGGCCTGCATCCAGCCAACCACAGATTTTTACAGATAGGGAGCTCATCAAAAGGCTTTAATGCTTACAATACCTGTGCAAAAATCCACAGAAAGCCCTATTTGAAGAGTCTCTTGCTGCCACCACTGAAGACTCTGATTGTGGACAGCCTTCCTGACATCAAACAAACCCAGATGTTGAGAGGCCTTGGGAGCTAGCCCACTGCTTTGTCTGGGTCTGACCTCAAGTTTTCTGTATTTACATTTTTTCAAAAACATGATTTAGAACAGATGTCACTGGACACCAGAGCTCTTCTCCAAGGCTGGAGTAGAAAATCACAGGAAAAGAAGGAGATACAGACCAGCTCAATTTACATTACATGAGCATATTGATCTGCATAGCAAAGAGAGGGCAGAATCCACACATCTCTAATTTTAGTTTAATTAGACTCACAATCAAACATCAGTGCTGGTTTCCCTCTATTAAGGGTCAAGCAAAATGCTTGGTTTGATTTTGGACATCTTTATAAACAAGTGGAATACTTTGGTTTAGGGGTGGTTTAGGACCACCTCTGCTTGTATTCTCTATTTTCTTCCATTGACTTTGGCAGTGCCTGAACAACATATTAAAAGCACTTGCCTCAAACCACACTTGTGGTGTGCATGTTTGAAACAAAGCATGAAATAATGTTGAAAAACAGTATTATGAAACTGATACAGATTTAATAGTGGCTAAATGAAAGAAATGGGAAAATGAAACCCCCTTCTTCTCCAGACAATGTGTGGTGAAATAATCTGTTTGCAATGGAGGGAAAAAGCTCAAAAAGAAACATTTGGAAACAATACAATGACATATGGTCCCATATGTTGGATCTATAATGCTTCCTAATTCCTCCAGGGTAAAATTCACCCTTCTCCTGAACAAATTCCAAGTAACTGAGATTTGCCTGTGTGGACTGAAGGAAGAACTAGAATCTTCCCTCCATACACAGACAAGAGAAGACTATGAAGCAGCTTCACTGCAGTTGCCATTGTACCTGTGGCTTGAATCAGCACTACTAATGTTTTTTGATCCTTTTCTTGGTAATCGTAATTGTTGATCCATAGGCTCATCCTCATCTCTTCTCCTTGGTTGAGTCTGCTCAGGGCATGCTTTCCCTGTAGGGTCCTCCATGGTAAAGAAGGCATGTGCTCAGCTTTCTGAATCATACTAGGACAGCAGTATAGCTGAAGTTGCTTTAAAAGTTCTAGATATAGCAAGCTGCGTGTTGGTGTTGATAAGGCATCCTCAGGCCACTTATGCTCTACAGCAATTTTTGGCGATGCCTTTACAGCCCTTAGCTTTTTGAGATACAGGATTTCCACTCATAATTCCTGGTCCTATGCTGTTCACCAGTCCCTGGATGTGGGAGTGAAAGAGGAAAAAGCCTGGAAAATCTGGCAGTAGGTTTTATCCTCTTAGTGAGCAGATTTTGTAAGTGTGCTGAACACAAGTGGTGAAACATCTATCCAGCAATGAAAGCATCTCATATCCAAATGCTCTAAATTAAACTGTGATATAATAATTATTATTGGAATTTTGTAATATTTTGGGTGGCTGCATTACTTGGGATTGAAGCACAGGTAACTGCCTAGGTGAACAAATTACTGGAGGTAGCTAAGCAGTCACAGCTCTGTTGACCCCTCACAGGTCTAGAAAGCCGGGCTACCTAGAGCTAAGGTACTCAGTCAGTTTTCATCACTGACCCACATGGATGTAACATTGCACAACAATACCTCTGCACATGAAAGGAAAACTTTTCTCACAACCCTTATTCTTATACTCCTTATTGATGGGTTGTTCCAAACTTCAGATGCTCCAAAGATGGAATATCAATATATCTATTTGCCTGGTCATTAAAGTGAAGCTCCATACCCATTTTATAGGTCATTTAAGCTGTTTATTAATTAGCTTAACTTTTGCCATCTCTAGTCTGCTTCAGGTGCTAGTAAGTAGCTGTTTTCGTTGATCTATTTTGTTTGTATACAAATAGTTTTGAAATTATATGTTATTAAATGTTATGCATTAGTATTCTTGTTCATATTTTTTAAAAATTTGTGTTGAATACCACACCACCCCCAGCCTGCTAGGAAGAGACATCTTTGCATTTTGTTTTTTTGTTTTACCCAGTTGTGTTGGTAATAACAGGAATTACCTGTGAACATTGGAGGGAGTAACACTGCAGCAATTGGCATTCATTTCCACTGAAAAATGCCCCATGAAATGATCTCTAGATTTTTCAGTTCAGCTGAAGTCCATCAACAGAGAGGGGTACTCAAAAGGTATATTCATGACTGGTATCAGAGAAAGATAAAAAATTGTAGCAGATATGAAACGAGATCAATCAAGTCACTAAAAAAAGTTCATTTAGCAGAAATCCTGCTGTGAAATGGGAATAAAGGCAGAAAAGCCTTTGTCCCTGTATTGGCTTTGCACTACCTGGTTTTTTGTACCAGGGAGGCCACAGAGGTGGCTCCTGTGAGAAACTCCTGGAAGCTTCTACCATGTCCAGCAGAGCCAATCTCTGATGGCTCTGAAGGTGGTCATGCTGCTGGAACACAGTTTTGGCTTCTACTCAGAGAAGAGAAGGAGGTGAGAACATGTGAGGAAAAACAACATGGTGACTCCAAGGTCAGTGGAAAAGGAGAGAGAGGAGGTGCTCCAGGTGCCAGAGCCAAGATGCCTTTGCAGGCTGTGGTGAAGACCATGGTGAAGCAGGTTGTCCCTCTGCAGCCCATGGGTCCACGGGGGATGCAGAGATCCACCCGCAGCCCGCAGGGGAGGTGCCCATGCTGGAGCAGGTGGATGCCTGGAGGAGGCTGTGATCCAGTGGAAGACCCAGTGGGGAGAGAGGACCCCTGCTTCCAGGCTGGAGCAGCCTGTCCTTGGAGGACTGCACCCCGTGGAAGACAGACCCATGGCACAGCAATTCTGGGAGGACTGTGTGCCCATGGGTTGTGTGTTGTGTTGCACAGGTGCAGTGTGGAGAGTGGGCCCACACCGGCAAAGTTCACGGAGAACTGTCTCCCATGGGAGGGACCCCACAGCCTCACAGGGGAAGGACTCCTCTCCTGGAGCAGTGGAAGAGAATCTTGGTGATGAACTGACCAAACCCCCGGGCCCTGTCCCCCTGTGCTGTTGGTGGGAAGGAGGGAGGGGCTGGGGAGAAAAGGTGTTTTAAGGGCTTATTTTACTTCTCATTATCCTCCTCTGATTCTGTTACCAGTAAATTCACTTTGTAACTTTAAGTTAAGTCTGTTTTGCCCTTGAAGTGTTTCTCCCAGTCCTTATTTCAACTTATGAAGCCTTCGCTAATTTTTTTTTCTTTCTCTCCTCTGCTCAGCTGTGGCAGGGGATGGTGAGCAAGTGACTCTCATGGGTGCCTGGCACTGGGCCAGTGTCAAACCACGACAGTCCCCAGTTTGGTTGGTCAAGGGAATTAGGCAATATGCTAAAATAAGATCAAAATTTTTTATTTAATTTCTCTTTAACTATGATTAAATAAAGCACAGGCTTATTATTTCCTGCATTCCTCAAAGATACCTTTGTTCTTCACTTTGTAAGTCAAAGCTTGCATTAAGAAAATTTTCTAGGGAATCATAGCATAGTTAGGGTTGGAAGCGACCTTGTAGATTATCTAGTTCTAACCCCTCTGCCATGGGCAGTGACACCTTCCTCTATATCAGGTTGCTCAAAGCCCCATCCAACCTGGCCTTGACCAGTTCCACGGATATGGCATCCACAGCTTCTCTGGGAATGCTGATATTCTTAAGCATTTCATCCCCCACAAACCAATAAACCTAAACATACACAGAGGCATCTGGCAGTGCCTAGGCACAAGATGAGGAGACTGAAGAAATTGCAGGCTGCTTCTCTGACCTGCTCTGTAAACTGGCAGCATGAGACATCTAGGAAAGACATCTTCCAGCATCAGACACCAGCTGCAATATCCTGTCCATGTAGCAGGATAGCACCTGAACCGCAGGAACACTTCAATACTTCAACATTCAAAACCTCTTTTATGCTCAGAGATTTGTGAAAAGTGTCTCAGACTATGGTTTGCACCCATTGACTTCTACAAAAGATGAGTAATACTCGTATCGCACACATAGCTACCATTTAGATGTCACAGTCTTCTGGAAGTCTATTTTCTCAAAGGCAGAAAAATCCACATGTGTCTGTACTGAAAACCCGGGCTTCAGGAAAGGTGCAAAAATGGCCAATAAAATGACAGTGTGTCCTGCAAACGATCTGGCTGAGTACGGAAAAAATGCCTGTGTCAAGTACGGCTTTGAATGAGTTTCTGTTCTTGAGTATTATCTGAGTTGACTGAGATGCTGCTTTGCTACCTTAGCGACCCAGCTGCCCAGCTCAATAGTGCTGTTCCAATGACACTGATCCACAGCAAATACTAGAGCCTAGCATTCACACCTGTAAACATGAGGTGTTACGCAACCCAGGCTTACAGAAGGAATTTTTACTACACAGAGGTGTTGGAGCTGTTGGGAGACTGTCCTTGTCTTGCAATTAGATTGGAAACCATAGACCTAAGGAAAGACAGGCACCATCCTAGGGAAGTAGTATGTGCTCTAGGATTAGAGCACATACTACTATCTTTTCAATCCAGCTCTACTTATTTGGGCTCATCTCTAAGTAGAAGTCCACCAGAATATATTTTTTTTCTGGAATACAGCTATAAAGCTATCATAAACACAGAGGGGGATATGATGAGGATGAGGGCTTCAGATCTCTTGAGTCCCCCACTAAAAGAAGCAGAGACCTTTTAAATTCATAGGCAGGGATTAGGAAGTACTTGACTTTGTTTCTCCAGCTGGAGGACAGGAATAAGAATTATCCAGACAAAAACTACAAAAGACAAGGAAGGATGTAAAGAAATCATTTAGGTTCAGAACCACAATAAACCCCAAGAATAAACTTCTGCCCAGTAGATTTCTAGAGGGCACTAAGCTAACCTTAATGCTGATCCAAGATGAGTTTTATTATTTGATAGATACAGAGCCAACAGTACATCCTAAAGATATATACACAGGTACTACACACACTACAGGAATGAAAAGTCTTCCCTCTTTGGGAAATCATCCTGTCTTGAAGGGAAAAGATGATTATCCCTCTTCCAATCACCACTACTTGCTCTTCCCCAGCTCTCAAAAGGGCATGGCTACTAGAAACCATTTCAAAAACTAAACCAAGATGGGGCTGAGGAGGGAATGGTATGGGGAGAGAAGGATATACCTACCTGTATATTTATTTCCAAAACTATTCATTGTGCCACTTGTTTACTTCTCTTTGGTTCTTGTCTCTGCATGTCAAAGTGCTTACCAAAAAACTCGGTTTATTTGGTGTCTACAACACCTCTGTCAGAATGTGAATTGGCATCAGCAGTGTGTCAGCCTGTGCCAGTGACGAGTGATGCCAGTCAGTCTCCCCCCACTGTAATGCTTGCATTACATTTTTGTTTAAAAAAATGGGAACTTGACACTATCTGCATTAGCCCATCACCAATACTCGGATAGTCATCTCTCTTCTCCTTTAATATTTGGAAATACTTAAAGAGTTTCAGGAAAATATTTTCATGGAATGTTTGATGTAAAAAATGCTCCAAGGCAGATAGATTTTTCCAGTTAACATTTCAAAATTGCTTCAAGACTGAATGAACCATGTGATGATATACTTCTATGTTTTAATTTTCCAGCTGGAAAATTAAAATTTATTCAATATTTAAAAGGCCTTTTACAAAATACACAGAAACTATTAAAAACAGTACCTGGGCTATTCTGCAGGAAAGGGAACAGAACAAAAATGCACCTGGGATACAAGGCTCTGTAGCCACTCAGCAGTCCACAAAACAACTTCAGTGAGTTTAACCACATCCTTCCTTCCCAGGGAGGCCATGACTCAGAAGGCAGAGAGCCAATGCACTCTTGCCAGATATTTGAAATGACAAATGGGAAAAAAAGCATTAACTCACCCAAGACAAAACTCAGCTTCTTCTAGATGGACTGGGGCTGGTACTTTTGTGAAATCATCTTTAGACTGACTGCAAAGAAGTGGCACAGTGTGCAATTACTGCATCTATCTAATATTTCCTGGAAGAGGACAAGTATATGGGTCTATATCCCCACTCATCATCTGTTGGACTGGCTAAACTGTCTTTACACACATGCAGCTGGGAATGTTTCACAGCACTCTCCTTCACATTCTTTCTCTAGTGACTGCATTTTTCCTTTTACATCAAATTGCCTCTTGCACTGAGTGGGCAGTTCCTTGACAACTTTGCTCCGTGCAACAACTGGTACTTGCTTGATGTACCATTTTCTTTAGAATGGAGTAGCACTTTCAAAGTGGACAAAAGGTTGCAGAAGAGTTGTGATTTGTTGATCTGCTGACAAAAAAATTTTGTCCTGACCACTCTGATCTGGCCAAAGGGAACAGCAGCCACAGTGGAGGTTTATGCAATCTGCAGAGTATCTTACTGCCTTCTATAGTAGAATTACTGCCATCTTTAAGCAGAAAATAGTCCACTGATCAGAGCCCATTTTCTCAGCCCATGGAGGGCAAGATTTGCTGGATAGTGATGACTACTTGCTGTAGTTACTACAGAAACACGTAAGAACCATAGACCTAGAGGAAAGAATTACAGTTTGAACAGTGCACAAGACTAAAAAAGATTCACCATTTTAGACTTTTCTCTCCACTCCGGCAGGCTCAGCTGTGTCACAGACAGCTTTGGTGTACACATATTCTTCAAGACACAAATGAAGAAAAATCACTCCAGTTATTCACAGGTCTTTTTCAGCCTGCTACAGCAAATGATGAAATTTATTTTTTCACTTACTAGACTCTGCAGTACCAGCAAAACTTGTTATAAGCTCTCTCTGTTTATTTTTTTCAGATTTCAAAGGAAACTTTTCACTGCAAGCTAACTAACTCCTCTGTTAAAAGTGTATCCCCTATCTTTTAATATTTATAATGAAGACTTAATGGAGAACAGTCTTAGAAATAACGAAGATCTAAATGTATCCCCATAATACATACACAGGTCTAGCTATGGCTGACTTGTCTGTGTGGAGTGTTAGGTTGGCACTGCACTAAAGCTTCTGATTCTAGTGGAACCAGAGCCAGTTCTTCTGAGTACTTGCTACTCTGCCAGGAGCACAGATCCCAAGGTACTTTCACCTACAAATTCCGTAACAGTGAAAGACAAGTTTAGTCTAGCCCAAAGACATGGCAAACTTATGACTCATCTTGACCACTCTTGTCTAAAGGTTTCTTCAAAGAAGATGACATTTTCTTCACCACTGCTACAATCTGCACAGAAGACTTGATCAAAATCCAGCAGGGTTCCCATGAATTAGCTATTTTACAGCCTAGACATGTATGCTTAGGCAAGTTAGAAAACACTGGTATTTCAGCTTCTTGGATAATGAAAGGGAATTTCCATAGTAAAAGCTGGTAGTAAAGCTGACGGTAGTTTTCAGTTTTAGAATCACATGAGATACTTGGAAAGAAAGGGACACTCCAGTGATACTGTGAAGTGCTATGCAAACAGAATTTGGCCTAGCACATGAACTCAGTCTCAGTTAGAATCTGGGCTAGAAAAAAAATTCTTAATTTCTTTAAGAATCAGATCTTAACTTTGCAGTGACTTCTTTTTCATCTGCATGCAAGATTTTAAAAATAGGACTGGTGTTTCCTTTAATTAGTATTTGATACAGTATTAATATTCCTATTTATCTTTTACATGCCATATGGATTAAATTCTCATTACTTTTGATCTTAATACTTTTAAAATATGTAAATCAGCAGACAGACACCCTCTTTAAAGCAGTGTTTGCACACCACATCTATTATTGCCTTGGGCAAAAGGAAAATATCTGCATTGCTAAAATTCCAGAATTGTAAGGAAATCTTGAAATATCAGATATTAAACTGATCAATCTAGATGAATTATATAATGACCACGTAAACTGCAGTTGTTTAGATTCAGCTGTACCTAAAATTGACATTAAAAGTGGCCAAAAGCCATTAAAGAACATGCACTTAAAAGGGATCAATTAAGTTAATTTCTGGAAGGAGAACAATGTTTTCACAGGTTGAACTAATTTCAGATGCAGTGCCTTAGAAGAACGCTATAGTTTTTTTAAAAACTCACCTTTAATGTCAGATATTAAAACCACAATTATTTGTTTTCAAGTTTACAGAAGATACTGTTATCTTAATTAATCTACTCGTTTTCCAACACCATAGCACACTGCTGACGAATAGAATTGCATTTGCATGTATTTCAACTTGTCTGAACGTTACAGTTAAGCAGAAAGGAGAAACCTATGGGACTTACCAATACAAGAAAAGGGCAAAGAGGATACATGGGACTGGCGTCTGCCCACACTGTACTTAATCTCCGATGACATGGGAAGCATTTGGATTTAGTGTTGAATGAATATGGTTCATGAATGTATTAGTCTGAAAACAAAAGTCTATCCAATCCTTTTACATTTGATCTTCCTATAATATGTAATATTTTTAGCTAGCCCTGTCAAATTTCTCTGCCTACATTATACTGCTAAGTGTATGCCGAGAGTTAGCAGAATAAATTAAGCAAATGTAGTTGTGGAAACCAGTACTCAGTACTACCATGCTCTGACTGAGAGGTGGAGGGAGGATGCTGTGCAGCTGCAACCACATTGCATGCCCCAGAGCATGTGTGCAGTGCCTGCGTAAGCTATCCATTTCCTACCTTTCAGCCCGAAAAATCTGTGCCTGTTGAGAAATACATGAAAATTACTGTTCTGGTTGGAAAAAAAAATATTGCTCCTCAGTATCACAAAAGCCATTTTTGGGGAAATTGGGCACAGCAGGGTCCATTTATTTCCTCTTATTTTTATTTATTTCTTATCTCATCCAAAATCCACTGGGACCTTCTCCACTGTCTTGACTAAGTTCTGAGTACAGACCAGAAACCTGACAGCATGATGTATTTTCAGCACTTCACCTTTATTTTGGTTATTTTAGGAATCTACAGGACAAAATACTGGTGTTTATTCAAATGCATCTAAGAGCATACATCACTCCTCCTTAAACTGAACCATGAGGCCTTGTTAGGCAGGGTTCATTCCAAACGAAAACCTGAGCCTGAGCGCTTTAATCCTATGGTACAATGGTTGTGTATAAACCATGACTTCCCTGCATGCACACCAAGCAGAAGGTCCATCGCAGTGAAGGCAATGAAAGTTACAAAAAAAAAAAAAAAAAAAATTTGGCCCTTGCTCTGAACAACAGTTTAGGGTAAGGCATAGTCTATACCAGCAAATGCTACCAACACAGTTATTTCTTGACATCACTGGGATTGGTAAAAGTCCTCAGCCAGAAATACTGTTGGCTTTTTGACCAGAGCAACCCAATCCATTTGGCAAACTGCTTTAAGAACTTCTTTCTTTGATGATGTGTCTCTCCAGAAGGGAAGTTTGTTGTCATACATCTGCAGTACAGTTACAGTTTCAAAGTCTTCTAACTACAGATACAGTCTAACTTGCCAGTTCAGTGCAGGCTTTTTTTTCAGACGCCATCTTGCATAAGACCACACAAAAAATACAACATTCTTCACATAAATCTGCAGGCCATAGTCATACACATACACCAAAAAGAAGGCACACCAGTGTCCTTAAATTTGCAGGAATCTGATAAGTACCACAAATATTATTTTGAAATTCTGGTGCAACTAAATTAAAATGTTTTCTCACAGTTACTTGCAAAGGCATAATTAGTAAGGTATTAATAATCTAAGCAGCCACTGTATATCCCCAACTGTGTTTAGAGTAACTAGGTAACAGAATGTCTTAGAAGTAATTTAAATTTCCCCTTTAAGTGTCTTAATGACACTGTAGGGGACAATGCAGCAGTAAGTTATTGCAGTTTAAATGCTTTATGTACTTAAATCACAATTATTGCTCATTACTATTTCACAACAGAGATATATCTTATCTTTGTCTTAAACAAGAAACATATCAAACAGGAAAGTCTGTTCATAGCCATGCTATACTGTCTATACTGTTCAACACATTTACTTTTCAAGTCGCACTACAAATATCTAATTCTAAGCAGTTACTTAGAATTCAGATTTCCATCTTTTTTTTTGAAATTGAATAGTCTTACTTAGGCAATGATTGCCACAATGCTTAACAAGATGTGTGGATAACCACTGCTACACCCTGAAGTATTGGGACCTTTGTAATCAACCTCTGCTTCTGACTGCTGCATTTGTTATATGCAGAACAAGGAGATGGTGCACACAAGCCTGTGAAATTCTATGTTAATAAATCAAGGATCTCTTGGCTACTGAACTCACAGCTCTGTTCTCTAGTTAGTTCACAAGTATTTCATATCAAAGGGATGCAAATGTGAAGGTTTAGAAATAAAGGAGTAGCTCTTTCAAATTTGAAGCTAAATAAAAAATCTGACAAGCAATACCATTAGCAATCTGTATCACTTTTACTTTCTTGAAACTTAAGCACAACACTACACAGTGGGACTCAACTTCACTTTCACCTCTGCTCCAGGTAGCAGACTTACTTTGCTCAATGATATAGCATCTACAGAAACTGCATTACAGTATTTCTCAGAAGTGACCCCATTAAAATAAATTCAAACAGCTATTACAAGCAAACTTTCCTCACCTTCCATTTTTTTTCATCACTAGAATGTGGAAACCTTCTGCCTCCTTCACTGCAATCCCATGATACATGGCACATTCACATGAATATAACCTTGGAATTCCATTGGAAACAGATTCACGCTAAAGCCAACCACTTCCTCATCTCCTTTGTAAAATTATATATACCCACACTGAACCAGAGGGTATAGTGATAGAATATAAATTACTTTCATGGGCCATACAAGAGAGAGGATAGTTCTCAAAAGTGCTCAACCTCCTAAAACAGGCCACACATTCACATGGCAATAAGCCACAATCATGATATTGTGTTAACCAAATCTATTGTTTTCAAACAGCCAAATTATTTTCCACTAATGATGACTTCTTTTGCTGTGCCCCAGTAAAAGATTCTTGTTTCAGTTCTAGATCATTCCTGACAAGTCAGCTGGGAACATGCAGAACACAATGTACAACAGATTCCAGCACACTGCTGCCTTCCTGCTCTGAGCTTTGTCATCAGCTCACATGAAAATAGGCACAGGCCCATACCACCAAAGCTTGTTTTGCTCAGTTTGTTTTTGTTTCAAAAGATCCTTCAGGGGAAACAATCTGGTCAAAAATCCAGCCCCAATTCAAAATGTTTATATAAAACACACTTAGGGCTCAAATCTGTGGGAGCAATACTTTAAAAAGCTTGTGTTTTTTGTTTCTGATTTGCTGTTCTTACTCAATGTTCTGGTATTGGTATGAACAAAGCCAGACAAAACCCCAAGCATTAGTCTAACAAATGTAATCCAGATACAATGGGCTAAATTTACAGACCAGCCATGCTTATTCATGGTGTAGCATGAAGACGCATGATGATGCTGAGCATAATAGGCCCAATTTACAGTTGCCCTGAGGTCTCTTTACAGAAGAACATCCCTAGCATAGAGGGCCTGTTCACTGAATGCAGAGCCAGCTGTTTCTTTGTTCCTACTTGTTCCAGGATAGGAATCATTCTAAGGCAGGGCAGCACAAACCTGAACAAAAGCCACTAAGATAAAGGGCTGCAGTTCTCGAGAAATAATCTTTCTCCCATACTCTCTAATCTTTCCCATTTTCAGCTGATGGTGAACTGGAGCAACCTCTGCAGATATGGGGACGTCTTCCTCTGCTATACCTTTTCAGAGGTTATGAGAGGCATTTGTCCTGCATCAACCCAGAACCCGCAATTTTCCAGTTGGCTTGCAAAGGAAATGGTAGACACAACTCTAACTCTTTTACAGTTAGACTCTGCTTTCTTATAGATCATATGTACCTTCTGAGTTTGGCTTTTTCTGACTACAGTGAATGCAACTACAAATCTAAAGGCAGATAATGGTGTTCTTATCACTGGGATTTCTTATTTGGAGAATTTATTTGACAATATTGAGGGAATATGTATGTCATCTGCCATTAATTTTATTTTTTAACAGAGCATAAGCAAGAACACAAAGTAAGTTTTTTTCCCAGTAAGTTTTTTTTGGTATTCTTTCTTCACTAGCTACAGGCTTTAACCAGAGACCAGTCTGGGATACACTTACTCATTCAGCAACAAGGGATAAAAGATCTTGATAACACAACTGGTGAAGGCTGACCTTAAATATTGATCCTAAATTGTGTGTCAACTTGAAGAATAAATCTGGTCCTGGTTCTCAGAAGCAACTATCAATACAGCTGAAAGCTGTTACTTTTAAAGAATTATGTCCAGAAAGCAAGGCACATCTTGTTCTGCTGTGGATGACTCTGCATAATCATAAGACCTCAAGAAGCCAACACAAGAAGCTCTAGAAAACTGCGAACTTGATTTACAGCTCTTGCCAAGATTCCAGTACATTGGAAAAGTAGATAAGATGCAGAAAGCCATAGAATCATAGAAAGGCTTGGGCTGGAAGGGATCTTAAAGATCACCTAGTTACAATCCCCTGCCATGGGCAGGGATGTCACCCACTAGACCAGATTGCTCAGGGCCCCATGCAACCTGATCTTGAACACTTCCAGAGATGGGACACCCAAAACTTCTCTGGGCAGACTGTTCAGTGCCTCACCACACTGTGAGTAAAGAACTTCTTCCTAACTTCTAATCCAAATCTGTCCTCTTTTAGTTTAAAATGGTTCCCCCTTATCCTGTTGCTACCTGCCTGTGCAAAAAGTCACTCTCCCTCTTTTTCACAAGCCCCCTTAAAGTACTGGAAGGCTGAAATGAGGTTTCCCTGAAGCCTTCTCTTTTCAGGATGAGTAACTCCAGCTCTCTCAGACTGTCTTAACAGAAGAGGCGCTCCAGCCTTCTCACCATCTTTATGGCCACCTATGGACCCACTCCAGCATGTCCACGTCTTTCTTGTGCTGAGGACCCCAGAGCTGAACACAGCACCCCAAGTGGGGTCTCATGAGAGCAGAGTAGAAGAGGAAAATCCCCTCTCTTGATCTGCTGGCCACTCCTCTTCTGATGGAGTCATGCCTTCTGGGCTGCAAGCGCACACTGTTGGCTGACGTCCAACTCTTCATCCATGAGAACCCTCAAGTTCTTCTCATAGTTTAAGAGTCATAAAGTCATAAATTAATGAATTTAGGCCTGACATTAAACATCACTAAATTTAAAAATGTAAAGCTTTTGCTTAGGTCCAACAATGAATATGGAGATGGACACAAACTGAGGAAGAAAAATTAACATTAGGAAATAAAACTGAAAATGTCTTCAGGTCTTTTCTGCAAAGACAAAAACATCATGGTTGTATGGCTGAAAGGGATGGGATAGTGAAATACAGAATGTAAGACTGTAAGTCCTAGAAATCCAGGGGGGGTAATCTCAATTCCTCCTGTCTCAGTTAACTTCTGGAATCTTGTTTTAAAGCTGAATGAATTGTGTAACTCACTGTGCTATCTGGAGTATTGTGTTTTACCTTGTCTCTTCTCCTGATGTGACATTAGGTATTTACATCCTTTGTTATCTTTTTTTGTTTGGTTGGTTGGTTTGTTTGGTTTGGATAGCTTCCAAAGTTCATAAATAGAAAATAAAAAAGGGTCACTGAAGAAAAGGTTGTTATTATGCAGGGGAAAATTTCCCTTATTTCATTTGGTCTCTTCTTTATTTTCAAAGATTTTGGACCAATTAATGCTCTACCCTTTCAGAGACACAGGCTTCCTAAGCATAACAAAAAAGTACGTTGCAAATAATGATATAAAGTGTTGCAAACTAAGGATACACTACTATGGGCACTACTGCAAAGGAAATTGTTCAGTAAGTATCGCTGTTCAAAAAGATTTTACCTATTAAAACAGAGCATGAACTATAACTCTCCTTTCAAATGCTCTAAAGCAAGAATTACACTTTTCCCTGAAAAATCTGAACAACTAGATATGAGCAAAGCAGCAGGACATTTCACTGCTATGGCTATCAAGCCTTCTGCTGTTATTGACATGGAATAGCATCTTTTTTGTTTTTCAGCTCGTCCACTTCTTTCTCCTTTCTCTATCATGCTTGTCTGCACAGGTTTTCTTCTTTGATGGCATATTCCTTCTGCACTCCACTTCCAGCTTGTTTTTAATTCCATGATGTTTGTCCATGTCTGTCACACATTTTCCCTACATGTGAAGTTCTGCATGGTTTAATCTACCATGGTCAGCATTTTCTGCCTTACTGTTAAAATCTCTTTCAAAAAAAGATTAGGTTGTTTCCTCTTTTTTCTCCTTTTTTTCTTTTTCTTGCAAGTCACAACACAAATTACTACAATTCCACAAACAAATTACAGAATTTAAGCAGAAAATTGGCAGATACTTTCTGACTGTGTATGTTTATTTTGTGGGTGGGACAAGAAGAGGGAGTTCTGTGAATTAACAGTGATTTTCTTCAATACATGTCAATGATTAGCTTGTGTGGCATACTACTACCATGTAGGCAATCTCTGATTTTGAAAGTTTTAGGTTGTAAGTTGTTTATGACGATGAAAGACAATAATGAAAATCCTACTTCATTTACAATGCCCCAAGACATGTCTGCCTGTGGCTGTCTGATGACTATGTTCTTCCCAGGGAATGTTTTAAAGTAGACTATGGTTTACAAATAAGAGTATCTAAATATAGTCACGCAAAATTTCATTTTTCTAAAGCAGTTAAGCTCCTTTGGATATGAAGCTGAGGAATTCACCCTTCTGGGGCCCTAAATCAATGATCAAAAGGCACAAAGCATGAGCCTGAATACGCAGACAGAAAACTGATATATACTATAGACTTGAACTAACAGCTGCTCTGAATACCATTGCAAGGGGCAAATCTTTGTGAGGAGATTAAGAACTTCCAATTTATCAGTTTCTTATGAATGAAAAATTAATTGGAAGCACATGGACAACAAGAGATGAAAGAAATTGATATCACTTTTACTCAAAGTCTGATGAGCAAAAGATGAGGGGTTAGCCCAAACTGGAATCTTGTTCCTGTGCCCTTTTGGGACATTAGGCAAGACAATATGCAGACCTGGACTTCATATATATTTACCTGTCTCTGAAAACAAATTAACAGGTCAAAGATTTTTGCTACACAAGTATCTCTTTTACCAATTTTTAACTACAGCACCTAGCTGTTCTTAATTTTTGAAACTACACCCATCTATGCTGCTACTAAAATTAGCTCAGGTTTTTTTTTAGAGCTTCAGCAAACTTGGTTGTTGTTTTTTTTCAAATAAGCCCCTTAAAACCGACAAGCTTGCTGTTATTCATTTGATAGTCATGCTCTTTATTGTAACTAAGAATATGCTGTAAAGAACAGCATTAAAAGAATGTAGAAAAAACAATTGCACCACTTTGCTGCAGGGCATTTTTGGTGTTTGCAAATCCCAGTACTCCAAAAGGAGGCTGGAACAATGTAATATTTTTTCCTTATTTTGAATGTAACTTTTGTGTGTGTGCAGGAGGCAACATAAGCACACTGGTGAGACAGAGTCCCAAGAATAGCACTATGCTCACAAAGCCACAAAGAATCGAAGACGTTCCTCCTAGCTGATAAGGACAAAAACTAGCTGCAAATGAAGGTAAAGAGCTGGTATAGCTTTCCAACTTTTTAATACTAGGCAACCACATTGTCTATATTTGATTCCCAACAAAATGTAAGACAGTCAGATGAAGACAGACAGTCAGACACGTTAAAAATGACCAAGTCTTTAGGGGTATTCCTGCTGCTATTCAGCTTGTTAGTTATGTCTGCATTCTCCCTCTCAGACTTAGCCCGGTAGGGCAGACCAACCTGACAAGCGAGAGGCAATAGTGATTACATAGTTGTGCTTATTGCCTTCTCACACTGTTCGTTACCTATGTATAAGGCAGGACAAACCTTTAAGACAAAGAACAGGTACTAAGATATTTTTAGGAAAAGAAATATTAGAATTCATAAGACTCTTCTTTTATATATGTTGTGTTACGACTAAGATATGCTTGTTGCCTGTCTGACCACAGAGGAAAGCAGCTTCTCTTTTTCCCACTGGCAGCAGTAACAATACTTCCTGTGGTTTTGGTACTCTGACCTCCCCTTGGGGGAAAGGTGTTATAAGCAGGGAAGGTGTGGGTGTGGCATTATTGTTCTGCTGTACTGCTAACACTTGAGCACAACAACTTCTTCCAGTAATTCTCTCCATAGGCAAGGAAGATCCTCAAGAAAGATTATCCTTTCCTGGGGTCAGAAGGGAGCTCTGCAAGCTTAAAATTACCACAACAAGCTAGTATTGGCTATCGCTATATTCAACCTAATCATTAGAATCATCTGAGGTTATCCATGAGAGAACTGAAATATAAAATACTTCTAGTGAATAGAGAGAAGTAATGATAGACAGCCAAGTAATACAATCATTGTCATGAGCAGGGCTAATGAATAAGTCATGTAAGGCAATTTCTTTTCACCCAAATACCTCATATTCAGTTCATGATTTAGTGAATGGAATACCTATTTATCAAACTGTATCTATTAGTAACTTGCAGTATCTACATTTTTACATATGTGGTTGCAAACACATTTTGTCCTCAGTATCTATCCTTTACTTGTCAGAGATATTTTGATTTTTTTTTTCGTTTGCATTGATCAACCATGAAAATTATATACCATGGCTTAGGTTTCTATTAAGCTGTATATGATTTTTGGTAGCTAATCACAATCCACTAGAGTAATAACTCAAACTTAGAACAGACAAAAAAAATCCAAACCCATACAAAGTACATAAGAAATTAATTTGTTATGGTACTTTCTGAACTATCCCACATAACTCATAGAACATTCCACAACATCACATTAATTGTTACTGCTTTTACCAGCATGTTAACTCTTCACAGAATCTATGAAGAACTGTAAAAATAATTTGTGAAAGCATACAGCATCTTCTAGAAAGAAAGACCTGAAATCCAGCTATTACTACTCAGCTGTGTGGAATTCATCAGAGTGAATTCAGATTTTTAAATACCAGCAAAAAAAGAAAAATTATTTGGTAACATACAGTTAGCAGATTAAATCATAGCTCTATAAAAGCAAACTATTAGCTGTCTTAGCCTTTTTCTTACAAAATAACCAGAAATAAAGAAATGATCTAAAGTTTTCTGATGTGAGACAAAGTTAAAAAATTCTGCAATTTGAAAAAAAAAATTGTGAAAATATTATTAGAGTTATTTTCGCTTTGTATGCACTCTCAAAGCTCTGTACCTACTGTACTTTAACAAAGTTTACTTAGATAAAATGGTGCATTTTTTTTAGAAGCAGAAGAGTAATGAATTAGGAACCACACTATATGCCAGAGTACATCAGTCATCTGAGATATGCTGCTGGTTCAGAGCACCAGTAACTGGAAAAATGACAAAAATAAGGCTGATACAGAATACTTGAAAGAATTTTCAAACAATAACACCAGGACAGTGAAGTGCTGCATGATGAAAACTTAACTACCAACAAAGATCTAGCAAAAAGAAGTGTTCAAACAAACCTGTATGTTGTGGATAGAAAATGAAGACAAAGAGCAGGTGAGTAGCAGCTTGGATAAGAAAGACAGGGAGGAGAAACTGAACTCCTATTAAAATCTGCAGGCTTTTGGCACAGCATTATCATATATTTATTATTCAACTTCATTACATTTCTTGGATTTCTTACTATGTTTTTTGATATTTCAATGAGAGAGTTCTGCAGTCTATTTTTATTGCAGTGCAGTCATTACAAGCTGAATTGCGACTTGTTTTATATAGAACAAGTACTAGGTTGCCTCTGGAGAACCCTACTGCAATTTATCTGTGCAGTTTACTTGCATCTTATTTTATCTCTCACCTCTGATACTAATCAGTCATGGCTGCAGGTCAAATCTTTTTGCATTGGAAGTAATCACAATAACCAATCCAGAAGTAAACCAGCCTATAATGAAATTCACTGCCTAGGGCTAAACATAGAGCTAACATGTGTTTAACAAATCAAAGCTTGTATTTATCACTTGCCACTGTTTGTGTCTTTGACTGTTGGAGGGAAAAAAAACAATTAAGAAGCTGTGCAGCAAAGAAAAATTTATGAGCAGTCCAATTTCTTTTCAGATTTGTTGGTCTGATACTTCGGCAAAATGCAGTCTGCCACTACAGAGTAGCAAAAGATATAACAGAAACCATCGACGGGTGAATCAGTTCAGAATGCAAACATCATCACTGCAAGTCTCAGCTGAAAAATTTACATAAGGCTGAGAGAAGTGCAACCAATGTCACTTCTGTTTGCAGTTATTTTCCAAATTCACACTGAATTATATGGTAAAGAACTGAAATCCTTAAAATGAGGTACTGTTTCTCACCCTAATGGCTAGTGAAGCTAAAAGGCTTCTGTACAGTTCCAGAAAGCAAAAATTCAGGTTTTCCATAGGATGGGAGGCAATATTTCCTCCTGGGGGCTCCTGCAGGGTCCCACCACATGCAATGCAGTGCTCAGTACCAGGCTTACCAAATGCATCCATCTGCGTAAGTATGCAGCCTTGCAAACCTAGAAAGGTGATTATCCTTTCCTATAACGATAGAAACAGAATCAACTAGGTTGGAAAAAACCTCTGAGATCATTGAGTCCAACCTATGACTGAAAACCACCTTGTCAACTAGACCATGGTACTGAGTGTCACGTTCAGTCTTTCCTTAAACACCTCCAGGGACTGTGACTCCACCACCTCCCTGGGCAGTCCACTCCAATGTTTAATCACCCTTTCTGTGAAGAAATTCTTCTTAATGTCCAACCTAAACCTTCCCTGACACAGCTTAAAACTATGACCTCTTGTCCTGTTGCTGGTTGCCTGTGAGAAGAGGCTGACCACCACCCGGCTAAAACCTCCCTCCAGAGAGTTGTAGAGAACAATAAGGTCCCCCCGAGCCTCCTCTTCTCCAGGCTAAACACCCCCAGCTCCCTCAGCTGCTCCTCACAGGACTTGTGCTCCACACCCTTCACCAGCTTCCTTGCCCTTCCCTGGACACAGTCCAGCACCTCAACATCCCTCCTGAACTGAGGGGCCCACAACTGGACACAGCACTCAAGGGGTGACCTCACCAGTGCTGAGTACAGGGGGACAGTCATTGTCCTGGCCCTGCTGGCCACACTATTCCTGATACAGACCAGGATGCCACTGGCCTTCTTGGCTATCTGGGCACACACTGGCTCGTGTTCAGCTGCTGTTGACCTGCACCACAAGGTCCTTTCCCACTGGGCCACTTTCCAGCCACTCTGCCCCCAGCCTGTAGCCCTGCATGGGGCTGTTGTGGCCAACATGCAGGATCCAGCACTTGGTTATGTTGAACCTTGTGCTGTTGGTCTGGCTCACTGATCCATCCTGTCCAGGTCCCTCTGCAGGGCTTTCCTACCCTCCAACAGATCAACACTCTGACTAAACTTGGTGTTGTCTGCAAATTTGCTCATGGTAGACTCCATCCCCTCATCTTGATCACCAATAATGATATTAAGCAGGACTGGACCCAACACTGATCCCTGGGGGACACCACTAGTGATGGACACAAACTGGATGCAGCACCATTCTCCACCACTCTCTGAGCCTGGCCATCTAGACAGTTCTTAACAACAATGATTGCTTTGAGACATAGCTTTATTACCAGCTTATTTTCTCAAGAGACATCCTAAAAAATAATTTTCTTATGGTGATTTCTACTTATACATTTGCAAGATAAAATGAATGATCTGGAAACATGATTTCCATTTACTGAGCCCAAAGCATTTATGACAGGTGTGATGAGATCAGTAATCCAGTGATACTCTTTTAGGAAAAAATAAAAAGAAGCTACTTTTTCTCCTGCACATGCCCAGTCAGATTTTGGTTCAAAAGCCACAGAACACTAGCAGGATCTTTTCACTGGAAATTCATTATACAACATCCCACATCAGCAAGTCCTCTGCTGGAGCCTCCAGCTGCAACATGGCTAACAGTAATTAGTCTGTTACAGTGTGGTATTGAGTAGGAGAATACTATGGAGATCTCACAGGCCTCACACACAGCTACAGCATGCTCAGTACAATCAGATCATACTATGTAACACTATCTTGGTCCTTTTAGAGTTTCTTGTAACAGTCAAACTGTCCTGTGATCATGCTGTTTTATTTGCAGAACAATGACCAACTCAAACCTGCCCCACTCAAGAAAATCCCCTGAAACAAACCCAAGTCTTCTGCCCCAACCCCTCCCCAGCCCCATATATGTAGAAAATTTTTCATGTCCATTTTTTATACCCAAGAGACCAAATTCTGCTTGCTGTTATGATTTTACTGACTACAGTCAAATTTTTCATGATTTATATTCCCTCAGTGTAAGATTAGTCTCAGTGGAGGGCTTAAAAATGATGAAATGAAACTCCTGTTTAAACAACCAAAAATTATTCTTAATAGGTTACAAATTCTTTGCCTTAAATTCCTGAATGATAGGATTCTGAAATTAATGGCATTCATGTGTCAGTATCATCCCACCTGCCAGTGACAATTAGTCTAAAGTCGATGTGATATTTCACACTACATCATGTAGCAGAGGTTTTGCTTTTACTTAGAAAAGGCAGTTTGTTATAATGAAATCGAACAGGAAGCTGAGTTACACAAACAGCTGAACGGCTTGGATTGATCTCTCTCTACTTGCAGAAAGTGAAATGACATCTTTGGTTACAAGGCACCCAGATCTTGATACCATGTTTTGTGTGAGATACTGCCTGTTCTTTACTATAACACCTATTACAGTCATGCTGGGATATTGACTTTCTGTGAATCCAAGAATAAAAAGTGCCCCCATTTCCAAATCACTACTTATTATTTCTTTGCCATAGCTGTTAACTTTTTCAAAAAATGTAAAAATAGGAATTAAATGAGAACAGAGTTAAAACTACTACAATGTTAAACTACCATGTAGTGTAACATACTTCTCTGTATTTAAGCACCTTTCACTTGCAAGTGGAAAGACATTGAGTCAAGACTGTACTCTAGATCGAGGCAGTTTAAAGTATTTTCAATAACAAAGTCTGGCTCAAAGAAAATTGTACTCTGAAGCAAAGATCAAACATCCAAGCCACCTATTCTCTTTGGCTTGGGTATTTTAACAAGATTATGCTTGTTAGCATTAAAATTGGACCACTTCTTTAAAACTGGAGTTAAGCACTAACTTCTAATGAAGTCATCATTATTTTAAATTTCCTGTTTATGGTGATGAACTTGTAAATATCATCTGTGTGATGATAACCACAGAGTAACATTTTGGAAATAATGTCTCCCATGCCCACGATGCCCCTACTAAAACTTGCCCAGGTGGGCAGCAGCCTTCCTCCCCATCAAGCAGTAACTTCACATATTTAATTATCTACTTGTCCTTCATCAGTACAAAACCCCATGACTTCATATGTTTCTCCAAACCCAATACAGCTACATTTACCAAATCCCATTTTTTGATTGGTTTACCAGAAAAGAAGAGAAAAAATGATCAACATAAAAAAATACATATTGCAAGAAAAACATTAAAAATGGGTCAGTGACTAATAGGACTCCAGCTTGAAACATGCCAAGCCCTAATTTCCACTAGTTTTGAGAATATAGAAGACTAAGAATCTAAAATTAAAAGTTATACTGAAAAGGACTATTCAGAACCTCAGACTGTGGCTACAGACACTGAGGACTGTATACTTCCAGATCTCACAGAATCCTGGCAAATTTCTGTACCTCTTACAAAGTTTCAGCATTGCAGTGTGAGGTGCAAGGCATAAACTGAACATATCCATAAGTCATATTATTCTCCCATAAGAGAATCTCCACGGCCAGAGACTCTCTATGTATTTTCTCACTTGTTCAAAATGTCTGTGCTAAGCATAAAAAATTATGTCATAGTTTGGTCAATGAAGAGATACTATTAGCTTTCCTTTTGCAAACATATTTCCTTTGCATCTCAGAAAATTTGTCACATTTACCTTTGAAGCAAACTTACATTGGTCAATTCCCTATGAAGCACTCACTTTTCATTAATAATTTCAAACATTCTCACTATCTATCTCATCTAAGGGAATACCACTACTTGGTCTCTGGAGATTATATTATTTTGATTCCTTCAGTACTACTTTATTGTGACTAGAATAATTAACTTCTGGCTTAATTGTTAGTAATGATGGGACTCTGCCCAGGCACTGTGTCACAGCAGAGACACTGGAGGGAATTCTTGGCATTGTTACTGGTCCTGCCCCACTGCTCTGGCAGAGTGCAGGGGAATGTCTGTGCAGCATAAAACCAGCCCCTGTGACTCTATACAACCATAACACACGCATGCACTTGCTGTGCACGCAATTTGGCCATACAGCTCAGTCTTTCTATGACCCAGTGACAAGGCTTGGGATGTGAAAAAGAGGCTTTTGTTTCTGTATTAATTACCGAGTACAGTCTTCGCATGATTTTTGTAGAAATTTCCTTGTCTGTTCTTCCTTTGCCAATCTGCTATTAAGAACAGGCAGCCTGTGCTATTAGACACCTGGATAACAAGATGTGAGTGAATAGTCTGCTCGATTAATACAAAAATATGCAAACTCATATCAACCATTTTTCCCTTTTGTGCTCTGTCTCCTCTTGACTGCACCAGAGCCTCACCTACCAAGGCCTCAAGACAAATAAGCAGCCTGTCCATCCTTTTGTGCTTAAGCATGCACACAGACTTTCTCCTTAAGCAAACAGCAACACTGCTTCACAGCTGGGCCATGGACCAGTGCAGAAACCTGTCACATTCCCTTCCCCATTGGCCTCTGTATTTCAGGCCCAAGCACCACCAAGATGATAGACTACTGCTGTCTGTAATGTAACTTACAGAGAATTAAAAATCAGTCTTTAACATTGCAGAATAATGTTTCACTATGAAAAAGAAGTCTTTGCATTGTTTGGACCACCCAGTAGGCAGCTTTTTTAGTGTGAGTAACAGCTTATGTAGTATCACCTTGCATTGTAAAGCACACATTTTTATATAGGCTTTCTTATTCCAAAAATGTATTTCCTATTTCACTTGGTTTTCAAAATAGGTGTAAGAATACCATCTGCTTAAAAGTACATTTCCTACATTAAGGCTGAATACAGACTGAGCACCAGGTGAAAGCATCTGCATCTCTGAATGCAAGCCGTGCTTTTAAAAGCACCCAAAGAAATTATTATTCTTCACCAGGTTTACTTCCTTAATAGTTACTCATTGAAGTGTGATTTATATGATCATCTATCTGAGTATTTTCATGCTTAACTAGGAAATTCCTTACTTCTTTGCATTTGCATGCTTATTCATTTAAACATAGATGTTTCTTCAGTAGTTCAGATCCATGTTGCATTAATCTCCTCTTCAAATTTTATTCTTCTATCATTTCACATTTTTTGAAGACTCTCTAAATTACTGGGTAATGGCTCTAAATCATACTTGCTAAGGGTGTAATTCTGCCAGTTTTACTCTAATTGTTTTACCTCAGACACAAGGTCTTTGATTTTAAGGAGACCAGTTGCAGGTAACATACAATATCCAGTGAGAGTAAAGAAGATGGATTTGGGCCCTGACTGCTTCCCTCAAGAGGATTTACTGCAATGAAGATATTTTTGTTTGACAGGTTTATTGTTTAACATGTAATAATTTAAGATAGTAATGCAAACTTCCCCTGCAGTCCCACACTATAGATTCGAAACCCATATGGACTGAAATGCATGAAGAGGGAATAATGGATTTCTCAATCTGCTCTGTTTACATACTACTCCTTTTAGCATGGAAAGCACATTATGCCTGTGGAAAAGAGGAAGAACATTGAATTTACATTATTTGCCGCAACAAAATGATCTCCCTATAAATATCTATCTTCTTACCTTTCATTGTAAATTGTTTTACTGAACTCTGTAAAATTTAAACACATAAATTGCAGGATTAGGGCTTAATTATTCAGGTAAATGTGTGTAGATTTATGAGATGAAAAGTGTCCCATTAAATAACTAAACAGTAATGTTAATTAACAGCACAACATCATAAACAACTAATTTTCAGCATTAACCTGGAAATTAATTTAATATCATATACATTTTGGCTCTGGTTACAGATATCACATTATCAACCTACTTAGTTTTAAATTGTGAAAGTTATTTTCCAGTACAGTAATAAAATCTGTATTCATGGATTTGCAAAGACAGGATGATTATAATACTAGAGAAAAGTATTCTAATAGGTAATGATTCCTGGAATATCCAAAGATAAACCAGGTAAAACTCAAAAAATTTCAAAATGTTTTACTTCAGGTTTTTAAACTCTTGCTGAACATGGCAAAAATAACATAACAGCAAATAAAATTTAAAAATGCACTGCATAGATTGTAGAATTATTGTAGACGTTCCTGTGTTGCTGACTGAATCTTTGCGTGTGTGAACAAACTAGTTGCCTTTCATTCTGCCAAAAATGAGAGATTTCATTACTGTGTTTGACTTCTGAGGTTGGAAGGCAAAGGAAAACTGAAGCTCTTGAAGGCAGATTTGATTTAATTAAAAGGGTATTTCAAGATTAGTAATGACATTTTTAATAGAAGGTGTATTTTTAAAATAATTTTATTTTTGCCTCTGTAATACAGATACTTAAGGGTTTTTTCATATTTCCAGGGTGAAAATGTGTAGAAGAAAGTTTTTCCTTTATGTTTCCTGCCTTTCAAGGGATTGTGAAAAGATCTCATCAATATATAAAGCAAGTTACATGCTGACAACGTAGCTTATATCAGTAAACAAAATATCTCTGCTACTTTACTATATTTCTTACCTCCTTTTTTATGGGATCTCAAGAGACTTGACAACTGATGGTCTGCAACTGTCTGGGATTGGCTAACTGATTGTGAATCGCTCATTTCAAATGAACATTTTAGAATAAACGGAGAAGCAGAAATCTCATCCAAATTACTCTGGAATAAAGAATGCTGGTTTAGGCACATAAGAAATGTATTGATTCCACTTGGTCATGATAACTTACAGCTGTGATCTCATAGAGAGCAACTTGTTATTTTCCAAGACTCTCTGAAACATCTAATGCTAGATTTAACTTACACAAGATTCTTGTGGCTTTCAGCAACACCGACTTAGCACCCATGTCACAAACATTTGTTTACTTTTTCCCATTTAACTTATTCATCCCCTTTCCTCATGCAGTTAAATCATAGCATGCACTGTATGCTGATTTCCTCTCATAGTTAATTTGTATCTTTAGAAAAAAGCTATAGGAAGGTATTAATCTGCTTAACATTTCTAAGTACATCATCCAAGGGATTTTGTTTTTTTAATCTTACATATGCTCAGCAGAGTTACTGGCAAAAACTGTACATTTTCTCCATTTCATCCTTTCAACATCAAATGGTAAGCAGCAAAAATTGGATCAGACTTCAAAGACTATGCTGTGCTCCAAGTCACAGAGCGACTCCTCCATTTCACATATTGAATTCGAGCAGGATATCAAAGTGCTACCAAAGAACCTCAGGTCCTTACTAAAAAAGAGTCTCTAACATCTGTAGAAAGTGAAGTGCACAGACAAATCACCTCAGGGAGCAGCTAGCATTTATTCTCAGCAGCAAATTTCCAGCCTTTTGATTCTCTTATTCACTGTACCTCCCTGTCTCTCTACAGAACTAAAGTTCTTAGCAAGCAGGCTTTTGTCTCAAAGACTTCAAAACATCACTAACGGTTTCATGTTCAGATGACTATGCCAAGCAGCCACGAACACATTGCAGAACTGTGGACTCAGGAATTTGAAGTTATAATGTGATGCTGTTTTAGAATATAAACTTAGTAGTACCTTTTTAGTTTGCTTGTCAAGAAAATCAGGCACCACGGGAGAAGACTGGTTACTGGTTTGCTGCCTAAAAGCAAAGAAAAATAAAAAATTTATCTTAAATATTGTAATTTCTTCACTCTTATAAAACGTTTACTGGCATACACACTTTTTTTGTTGATTTTCCCTTTTCCCCCTCCCCCAATTTCTAAATATGCACATACAATCAATTCAGAAAAACCAGACCAGTCCCATTTCCTCTTATAAGAAAGTGCATGCTGTTAAACACAGCAACAGGTTATGAACAATGAATTTTTCATTAAAAAGTTGTGGGTCTGTGCAGATGTGTAAAATGAGTTTATCAGAATTCAATGAAATTGAAATAATGTATTAATTTGCTAAGATTTTACATTAAAATTTTTTCCCAGGGCTATGAAAAGCTGTTTCCACAGAATTCATACTTAGACACTCAAAATTTGACGAATGAGGAAGAAGTGAAACATGTGTTCTCCTAAAGCCATTTGGGTTAAGCACAGAGCAAGAAGTAAGATGTCTTAGATTCTTTGTCTAGATCTGTTACTATTTCACCATCACACTATGTCACCATAAAAATATTAAAGGCCAACTCCTACTTCGTTAATGCTGATTAAAGCAACATAAAAACCTTCTGCAGGCCATGATCCTTGTTGTCAGGCCTTTGAAGTCAACAGATTTCTTCCACAGTAAAGTCCACCCAGAGAGAACTTGTTTCAGAGTCTTCAGCTATGCAATACCAAAAAAAATGCTACCAATTTAATTTAGTAGATTAAAAAAAATGAGGTTCACAGATATTATGTGGTATGCTCATAGTCCTCAAATTGGAATTAAACCCAAAACTTTCTGATTGTCAGAACAGAATGAAGCTTTCAAGAACATGGTAAACATTCATCTTTTTTGTAACATTGCAATTTCATGACTGAACTTCGGATTTGCACATCAGATAAGAGGAATTTAAGTTTCCCTTTATTCTTTGACATGAAGAAAGAGAAGAAAAACATTCTGCTAAGTTGAATTTAAACTTGTGTTTTCCTTGGAGGAAATGAAGGGATTAATTTCAGAAACGCATTATCATTTAGTACTGGCATACTTCTTAAACTGAAAACTATAACATATGTCTAGGACTGTATTTGACACTGCATTTGTGCATATACCATATTATCTGTAAAGTTCTTTATTACTATTTATCTTGTATATATATTATTTAGATAATCATTTATTCGGTGGGACTGTTAGATAACTTGCCACTTTTCCCCAAAATTTCCTCAAGCATTTGTTGAGATAATGCATTCTCCCTTTCCCCAGTATTTCTGAAAAGAAATCAAATACAAGGTAAAAATTATGAATAATCCTCAAATATCACTGTGGTGGATGTCAAAATCAAAATTTGCTGTCAGATCAGTATGTTGCAAATGGCCTACAATGACAAAACCAGACTGAATCATCACATACATTTAAATATTCAGATTTTGCAGTGGTTTGGATTTGGATCTAAATTTGCAGCAGGAAAATAATCTCTATCTTCTACTAAAAAAATACAGAACTTTGCCACTATACAAGGCTAGAACCTTGTATAATTCTTTAAAGCACAAAGGTAAAAATCAGCAACTTGCCTTTTGTACAGCTTAAGCTAGCAAAAATCAGCCTCTGGAATTTGGAAGCCCTTCAACTCTATGTCAGGATCCCAGTGATGCCGTGGTTCTGATTAAAACAATCCTAAATTGTGTTTTTGCTGCAAGGGAGTCCATCCTTGCACAGAATGTACTGTTGCTACTAGAATTATGTACTTGATTACTAGCTGTTACTCATTAGCTTTTCATTGCATTTTCTTGCCCCATCCTGTTAAGAAGGGGAATGACAGAATGGCTTGGTGGCCACCTGGCAGCCAGCCAAAGTCAACCCACCATGATGTCAAACTGGCAGGGAACACTTCTGAAAACATGGTATCAACTGCAGATCTGGGTTCATGTGCCTGGTTTCAGTCAGGCAACTCAACAATTTGCTGCTGGCTGTTCAGCTACTGAGCTATAATGCGCCTCAGTCTTCACATACAGGCTGTCTATAAATCACTCAATTAGCAAGAAACATTGGAAAAAAGAGAGAAACATTGATTCTTAAGGTCTGTCTGCACATCTGTATAGTGTATAGACTCACTATACTTAGCATTGAAAGCAGTTGAACCATAGCAACATAAATCTAGTAATGGAGATTATCTTATGCTGGAGAAAAAATATCTAGTTTTGGAGTTACTCTGGCCATTATAAGTAATGGCACTTTTACTTTCATTATTTAAATGCTTTTGAAAATGTTAGAAACACTACTAGATGTTCTTCTAGAAATAATACAGCTCATTTTGCAAAAGTAATATTTTACAGAACAGAACAAATTCAATCCTTCCAGTGTGGGTAGATGAAAAATGCCAAAGGGGTGGGAAGGAGGGAAAAACCAGATGACGCTGGAAAACTGTGCCCAAATTCCCATTTACACCTTTAAAAATCTTGAGTAACTATTTAAACTTATGAACTGCAAAGCAATTAGAAGCTCACATGACACCAGAATCAGGCCCATGGATTCTACTGCATGCCACAAGGATTGCAGGCTTCCTATTTCCATCACAAGCAATAATCTTAATGTTTGCTATGATTAAAAATAGGAAAGTGAAGCTATTAAAGGAAACCAGAATGTCTTTATACCAGCTTTTCTTATGGAAAGAAATGAAAATTCATATTCAAAAGATGACTTATACAAGAAATTGCGATGTGATCTTGACAGAAACTGAAATCATCCAAGGAGAAGGTATGGGAAAGGTGTAGGGAATAAATCACCAGGACCCAATGGCATTCTTCTGAAGATCCTGAAAAAAATAGGTTTAAAATGTAGAGATGTGACCCCTTCAATCAGCTCTCCATGAAGAATAGAAATGCATTAACTTAGTTATTATTTTTCTTTTCCTTTTAATCAAAAGAATTCATGGAGGGTTTTGTTATTGATTGAGAGTAAACCTCACTTTAGTGAGAGGCGGGCTGCAGATCAAGTCAAAGAAGCCAGAGCAAAAGATAGAAGAGCTTTTACACAGAAGAGGAGAATTCACATGAAACCAATTTCTGAGTGAATTTGTGCTCATGTGACTGAAATCATGTTTAATTTCTACTCTCAGTGATACACAGGATGCTGCGGTTATGTGCTAATCCACCAGTGCCCATATAGGTAAACCCACTTTGCATGCTATTTCAGTGGACTTCCAGCTGTAGCAAACCATTGAGAAATGAACCTCATTCATTTTTCAGGCACAGCAATGCCACAAGTAAAGCAGACACATGGAGAATTCCTCTAGATTGATTTCTATACTTATTCCCCATACTGATGCAGCAATAGCTGGTGGCACTACGATGCTATAAAAGCTCACTTGCAATGCCAAACCCACTGGCACAGATATGTTACAGTTCAAGAAGTCACTGTGCATTTGAAAATCATTAAAAAAACCTTGACAATTCATCTAAGTCAATCCAATTTTCAGACAAAAATCAGCTACACCTACTTCCCCCCCCCCCCCCCCCATATATTTGCTTGACCTGATTTTTAAAACCTACAGTAATGGAGCTGTCAAAACTTCCCAAGGTAGCCTACACAGGGTTTAATTCAGCTTACCATCAATTAGTTTGATGTCTAACCTAACATTCTTGTGCTGCAATGCAAGCCCATTATTTCCCTCTTGATTCTCAACAGAGAACAGTTTGTTCATTTTCTCTTCACATCAGCCTTTCATGATAGGAGAAATGATACCATATGACCCTTAGTTTTCATCTCCCTTAGAGGTCTTCCTTTATCATGGTTTATAAAGATATGCGATCATTTTTGTTGCCAAAGGACCTGCTAATTTTCTTCAAGGGCAGTCTCCAATATACTACCTTAAGTCTTGACAGTGATGAGAAAATGTTATGATGCACATGTGAGTTGAATGTATCCTCACTGCTGGTACCCAATGTAAACTTTGGAGCATTACTGAATTTCATATTGTGGTTCATTACATTTCACGTAACTGTTTCTAATTCAAATCCTACCCTCTCAAGCTCTTGTACCATCACTCACTTAGTACTGATACAAATTGAGTAATCAGATCCTGTTTCATCAGTTGAGCCATTAGTGAGCAGAAACAGACCCATTTCTAGAATTTGACTTTCACATGCACACTTCCTGTAGAACAAAGAAATGCTGATAATTATTCTTTGTCTATAATTTTTCAAACATCTAAGTTGGTGTGCCTGTGTAGCTTTGTACAGACTCTATTATACAATCTTGATTATGTAAGGCTCATGTGAATGTCAAGAATTTTACTAAAAAGAATGTTCCTTGAGAACCTAAGCTGACCAAAGCCTGAACATGATACCAAATAGCTAAAAAGAGAAAGATATAAGGAAAAAAAATTCCAATGAACTCAGTTCAAGAGTGTGAACTGGTGTGATGTCAGGTATCTTCTACCATGCATCCTTAACACAGAGAGCTCCAACGGAGCTCTGGGATACTGACTGACACACAGTTATAGTCACAGACCTAACTGATGTGTAACAAAGTCACTGTGTGGAAACAATGCTTTCTGCTATACAACACAGTATAAAGGCACTGATCATATACATGTAGCTAACTTGTATTGTGGTATTTAGCAGTCAGTGAGCTACAGTACAGTGAGATAGAGGAAAAAAATTAACAATACAGTAATTATTTTCAAGGGGAAGTATCAGATCAGTATTACTTAACACAATTTTCATTTGGGAAGGAAATGGAAAAGGTGACGATGGTGGAACATGCAGGCTACAGATACTTCAGTGGTGCTCTAAAGGGATTTGAAGATATTTGAGAATGACAGCTCTGTCTGAACAAGAAGATGAACAAGGCAGCGTAGATTAAGGTCCTTAGTCATAGAACTGTAGATTATCCTGCTAAGCAAGAACATTTACGAAAAATACATTCACTAGATATCTGTCAATCTAACAAATTCAAATCACATTATGTTTTAGAAAATTACTTCTCCCTTCTCCATAAATTGTTCCTAATTAGCTTAGAAGATTCCTAATACTAACTTGGAATTTTATCTATGCTATTGCAAAATGCAGCATTTTTTGTTTCTGCAGTGATCAACTGCAAAATGGAAGCAGATGTTAAGGTTGGTGTCTTTGCTCTCCTTGTGAGAGAGGAGACCCCATCATACTCCTCCCTGCTCTGCTGCCTATTCAACTCTATACGGAATGGTAAATCTGCTATTCAGCTGTTGTAAAAATGGCTCAGAAAGGTTTTCACTTTCCTCATTTGAACCATGTTTAACTCAGGTCTTGATCATGTTTGCCTTTAAAATAACGGCCCCTTTTAAGGTTTGATTGTGATTCAGTTCCCTAACACCACACAGGCCTGCAGGTTCCTCTCAGTGGCTGATGACGTCAAGAAAAAGCTTGGCAAGTGTCTCATACACACATGGGTTTTGGAGAATAATTCAAACTTAGTGTCAGCTTCCCAGGTGCACAATTATTCCCAGGATCTTGTTTCAGTAGGAGTCACAGACATTTCCACAGCTTTGTGGAACTGAATAGAAAAACATTTTTTCAACGAGACAAAGCCACTTCCCTGCTAACATTTACATAATCTATTTCTATTCCAATCAGAGATATTTGCCAACTGTCAATGCATCCGTAGTTACCTGTGACATCAGCTTTGCATTTGACTTGATTACCAAGTCAAGCATATAAATGCATGAAACATTTTAACATGTAATGCTAAATGAACAACTGTGTGCATGTAATTAGTAACCCATGTAATTTATTAGCTTCAGTTCACTTATGTCCTGCATTCACTGACTGAAGAGTATGAACTAGGTGTAGAGATTCAATTTCTTCTACGGAATTATTTTTTTTTAAAGTGCTCATTTCTTATGAACACTTCAAAATTCATGACTTCGTAAAACTGAGTACTTTATATATAACACCATAATGTAGCTTTTAAACAGATCTTTTAAAAAGCATCAGGTTGTCATACATTTAAATGCAAAGTTATAGTCCTCTGCATACAACAGAACTGTGTGTAATTTTGCCTTCTGATCCCAAGTACCTTTACGCTCATTTCTCATTTTTCAAAACTACCAGTTAGGAAAAAAAAGAAACAAAAAGAAACAAAAATAAAAGAAATTACAAAAAATGAAAGAAAATGAAGAGAAAATAGTATTTTATTATTCTATACTTTAGTTCCATAATGTGTGAAGCCACAGAGAGGCTGCCTTCACTAGGGTCAGATTACCAGCTACTATGTCAAGCATCTGCACTATTATTCAGCAACCTTTCTGTTTCCTGCAAGTTTCCTCTATGACTGCAACAGCCATGTGCTTAAAACAACAGTACACCTACATGAAAAAGTGATGCTTGATTTATGGGAACTAAGTTACCGGATTAAGCCCCATTACCTGTGAAATGCTTACATTTTCAAGTCTTGCTGAAACTACTGGAACCTGAGGCCATTGCTGTGAAATTTATGGGATTAGGCAAATAATCTGCAGTATTTGTTTGGGTCAAATTGAGAGCTGCCAGCAGTAATGGCAGTTTCCCAACTCCAGGCAAAAGAAGAACTTATTTATGTATCTGACTGTACACTGCAACCAGGACTGGGTGCAAGACTTGAGTTGCCAATGTATTTTACATGGGCATCTTCAGGTCAGATATCTAAATGCATTTAGACAATGATTTCAGTGTAAGTTTGGTGGCTAAATATATTTAAAGGTTGTATATATGTGCTTCATAGAGCCCAAATTCAGCTCAACAGTAACCGAACCATAAAATTTTTGTGAGCCTCAAGAGATGTACAATTAGGCCAAGTTGTACCAAATCCAAATATATTTGTTTGGTGAGGAACAAAGAATTCCAGAGATAGTTTAATGCAAAAATGGAAGAAAACCATTCCTATATATGAAATAAATGACCAAAAAAGTTTAAAGAGGCTCTGTGCCTCCAAATAAGTCCAGATGAAAAAGTCTATTTACATTGTAAGTAATTATAATTCTGGATGCCAAAGAAAACTGACAGTAGAGATCTTACTAGCTCTTGCTTTCAACCATCACTGCAGACTGGAGAACAAATGAACACATGATCACCAATAGTCTTAATGAGATCACAAGATATCCACCCCTTAAAGACTGAAGAAACAGAAGGCGCTGCATGCACATGAAGGGAATCATAAATAAGGATTCTCATTCCCCAGTGAGCAGTCAAGCAACCCCAAATCAGATCTATGATGGTAAAATGCAGTGGGCTTGCTTTTTACCCTGAAAATCATCACCAAAACCATTTATTTACTTATTTATTTAGTCCTTGTCCAATGGCCTGAACCTTTTTTTTGCTAAAACAGAATACTTTATTCAAGGAAAATATTCTGGAGCACTATTAACCTGCAAGAATGTAGGTGGTTACACCTGAACAAAGTCCTATAATAATGCTCTAGAGCATGTAGCAGAGTTAGCATGGAAGTTAACAAAACCCAATGCTATGAGCATACACGGAAAAAGAAATAATCATTAACTTCTCCATAATGGTTTCAGCAGGAAAGATCTCATAACTCTCCATCACTGTAACTAATAAAAGGGATTAGTCCTGCAAATGCAGCCACCTGTCCTAGAACACTGTTGGTGACTCAGACATAACAGATCCTTTTTGCCTCTCATACCCAGGGAAGTGTCAGGGGAAGATCTGTCTGGAGTGAATCCATTGCTTAAAGGGATAAAATACCTTTTCTCTTCAAAAAGGAGAGCATCACTATGGTTTACAGCATTCCTTGGCTTTCTGTCAGTGACTTGTCCATCTGCTCTTGACAGCTCTTTTCCCTGTCTCATTGCTGGTCTACATGGAGCTTTACAGGCACAGAAGGGTAACTTTCTACTCTTGGACATTTAATAACATACACTGCACTCAATTCTGAAATGATGAGCACTTGCAATTCTGTCTGCAATCTACAGTATTCTGGGTACCTACACGAAGTACACAAAAACAGGACAGCAACCCAGAGCAAACAGCACCTTTCCACTAACTGGGAGATTACTGAGATGACTAAGCTGGAGGGGGAACTTGCTTGACTAAAGGTGGTCATCCTCAGAATGCAGCAGATTTTCTAAGAGCTGGCTGAATCATGATGACAAACCTGCTCCTTTCAGATCTTACTGTGGTGGAAACCACTTTTATTAAAGAATAGATAGCAAAGGATTCAACTTACCAGTCTTCTTCACAGCCAAAATCTGAAGTAGAGCAGCTGCTTGTAAGCTGAGCATCTGCGACACGCTCAGTGCTGTTTTTCAATCTTGTGTAGTTTTTACGAACAATATATCCCCTAAAAGCTAAAAAACATAGTTATGAATCAGAAAGACTCTACAGAAACTGAAATGCAGACTGGCATCTGGCACTGCAGCACAGACCTGAATGTCCCCATCTTTTACTGAATTAGTGCACAAGAACACTTAGCACCTCACACGAGAAACTCAAATGTTGCAATGTTACCAACACCTGGAAATTCTACAGGACCTTAAACTCTCACTGTTGATCACTTGGCACAGCCCAGGCAAGGAAAACAGGCCTCAAAAACATGCCTAATTTAAAGAGGAAATCAACTCAGAATGTATTAAAATAAAATCACTCCCAAAACAAGTTCTTTGATCACAACTTCCCTTTGAGCTAGTCATGTTTTACAGAATCAGAAGCTTTACTTTCTTTTATTGTGGGATAGTGGGGTGAGGAGCCAGATATATTCCGTTACAGCTAGAAAAATTCTTAATGTCTTCTCCTATTTTTTCAATTAACTGTAACCATAATAAAACATTTAAAACACCTCTCATAAAAACAGGAGAAATTTAGAGAGATTAGAATTTATACCATTCCTAAAAAAAAAGCAGAACAAAATAATCACAAAAAATACTACATTAAGTAGGAAGCATATAGTAGAATGAAATGGTAAAGAAAATTATGATTAGTAATTATGATTAGTATGGATTTATTTCCATCAACTGTCTTCGGGTTTGGGTACCTGAATACCATAATTATTTCCATAGTTTTATCTTGAATTTTTTACACCTGTGAGCAGTAAGAAAGCTCAAGCACAAACCACAGATAGCAATACATACTGCACTTAGGACAAAGGACTAAAAAGGTTGCAATATACACTTAAACTCACAAAATTTTAAATTTTATTTTTGTAGCATTTATTTCAAGCATTATTTTAAGTAGAAATACCCATGGAAAGAAAGAACTGAATAATGAAAAAAGTAAATACAGTATCAGTGCCATTGTTTCAGTGTACAATAAGCAGTTGCTGAATAAGAAGACTGAGGGTTGTGAGAGAAAGGAGCTGTTTTCTAGTTCAGCAGGACTGCAGTTTAAGCAGTGAGACAGTATGTAAAAGAATATTGGAACTAAGCTGAGGAAATATGATTTTTGAAAAAATAAGTTTCATGTCTAGGAAAAGCTTTCAAGTACGTGAAATGCATACAAACCAGAGTAATTCTGAAGACTAAATACCCAAAGGAGAAGAGCAGCCCCTCCCATTGGGGTCCAGGTTTACACACTACAATGGAAAATAGGATAGACACAGAAATAAGGTCTAGGGCAACCTCATGTAGGATCAGGGTCATGATAACATCGTAGATTACCAAAAGAAATCAGGAGGTAGGATAAATAATGAACAAATAGAGGAACAGAGAAATTGATCAGAAGATTGACAAGATTCCTCTGTATCTCACACTTCTGATTTTTATGAAAGCACTGAGGTTTCTGGGATAAGAAGCAACAAAAATTGCCTTTTAATGAGAGGTTATGAAAATAAACAACCATTCACTTTACAGAATGCATGACAGAAGTTTGACCTGCTGAGGTGTTGAACCAAATACAGAGCTCAGGTATCGTGAGGCTTGAGGAACTTTCCTCCCTTAATAATCAGACTAGGAAAGTCTGCCTGTCTGGCAGAGATGAGGCAAGCTCTCACTTGTCCCATGTGAAGCTTCCAACCCTTAACTATCCCCTAACTGACCAGACAAGGATCCTACTCTGCTATTTGCAGCAGAGACAGCTGGCCAGCAGTCACCTCTCTGCAGCTGAAACATGCTGAGTGTCAGTCGGTGGACTACTATAAAGAAGCACTGAAACAAATGAACTAATAAGATAAACTTCAGTTTTATCCTTAGTAGTTTCTCAGCTTTTAATAATTCTTTGCACGCGTGTGTCTATAAAATCAACCCTGATACATGCTGTGATTTTATATTTAAAATTTGTTTTTCTTTTTCTCGGAGACTCTTATTAATGTCAGTACAACCATTTTGGTCTTTCCCCCATTCACTACGTAAAAACCTGATACATCTGATTTAACAAACACAGTTTTTGCCCTATCTTCTGTTTTCATAGGTACTTTCAAAATCAACTCCTCTTCAACACAACCTTCCCACAAGATGGTTTCTAACTTTCTTCTAAATTACCTTGCATCTGAAAGGTAAATGGTTGTATGTTTCCTACTTTTGACTCCTGGGACAACTGAAGTGCAGGATAAACAAACTTCTTTAAGTCTCTGGAAGCTTCATCAAGCACTAGTAGGACTGCATCTTTTCAACATTTATTAACAGGATCTATAATGTTTCAAAAGAAATGCATATGCAGAGAATTCTACTGGGGGAGTCTGAGAGGCTGGGAAGCTGCTCCATCACAGCAATTTGCATTACTGACTGGTGCTGGTTTTGACACTAAGCACTTGGCTCAAAGAGTGTGAAATTAGCAGACTCATGTTGCTACTGCTCCACGAACAATCACTGCATCATTGAAGAAGAATGATTACCAGCTGTCACCTCATTTTCACCTTATTCAGTCTATATTCCAAACTTTTCAGCAACAGTAGCTTTAACCCTCATCTTTACATAGCCAAAGATGACAGGATCTGAAAAGCAACATAGGAACTGAACTTAATTTTAACACTTCTATTAGTAACTTCGTGTTAAATGCTTTATGTGCCACAAATTAGGAAATGAATTTTTACTTCTTTTACTGATAATTTCTCACACAAAGAGAGTTTTCTGTCAGCTTCAGCACCTAGAAAACCAAGAATCTATTTACCTCAGGGAGTCTGAAATTCGGCATCTTGCAGTTATAAACTTTTAAGGTCTAAATATAAGGCAGTATACATTACACATAATACTGCACAATTCCAGATAGGAAAAGTCCAGGCATTTTCCTTCTGATTCCCACAGGAAATATATAATTACAGAGCAAATTGTGAAGCACAGTGTAAAAAGATCAAAGCTAAACAATCACAGGTCTATAAGAGAACTATAAAGAAAGGAGATAAAGTAGTTTGAAAACAGTAGAAGGATTAATTCTCAGTCATTAAAAAAAAATCATGTGAAGCAGACTTTTACCACACAGACACAATTTTATTCTATAACATCACCTAAAATAGCTTATAACAGCAACTCAGAAGAGAAAGCTCATGCTTGCTTAAGAGAAGGCAGTTGATTTGCTAGGAACAGCACATCACTTTCTTAATTTGTCTAGTTAAAAGAGCATTCAGCAGCTTAACAGCATCTGAGAGAAATTAGAACCCATGAATCTGATTATTCATTCCATGCCAAATTAATTCTAATGAGCAGTAGAAGGCACAGAGTCACATCCTTTGCTGGGTGCCATGAACACATCCCCTCTTTCACCTCTCTACATGGGTATTGGGTGATGCCTGTTTAATAGCAGAAAAAAACTCTTAAGTTCTCCAGCAGAAGCATTATGAGAAGGAAGTAATGATTTCCCTTGTACAAGCAGTAACTATCAGCAACAAACAGTGACTATTAGCAAGACTCACTAAGGCTGTCATCAGGTCTGGTGTTACTGATGCAAATCAACACCTGGACATAGAGCTCACAGAATCACAGAATATGTTGACTTGGAAGGGACCAACAAGGATCATCCAGTCCAACTCCCAGGACCATCCCCAAGAGTCACATCATGTGCCTGAGAGCATTGCCCAAACACTTCTTTAACTGTGTCAGGCTTGGTGCTGTAACCACCACATATCAGAGTCTCTGATCTTGAGATTTGGTCAAATAAAAAGGTGAATATGACTATGAAACTCTGGCAATATCAGCAAGGAAAAGGAAGATATTTTATTGTACATTGTCCCTTCCTGATTTTAGCATCAAATCTAGTAATAACAGTCTCCATTTATTCTCCTCAAATTCAGAAGAGAAAACCAGACATTTGAACATTGACGGAGTTTAGCTCAGAGACAGGGACAGAATATAAATCCCCATGCTTTAATACTGTAAGGCCTTCTCACTTTTCTAAAATGCTCCCTGCATATGAGCGTGGTTACTAGAGACATACTAAACATGAATTACTGGATGTGCTAAGCTAGTACAGAACACAGTGAGATGGGAGAATAAAGTTAACCAAAGCTGTGCAGCCTATTCAAACTAGTCTGGTTTACCCTGACTGTGAAATTAAGATAATATGATAAATCAGATCAGCTGCCACCAGGAGAAACATGTCCTCAATTTTTTTTACACTGATAATGTAGTTAAAAGAAAGAGAACTACTAAAATAAAAAAGGAAAATGGATCTGCTATTTAGGTGTCATTTTCAAGAAAATTTTTAAGACTACACTTTTAGATATATTTATCAAGTGCTTAGAAGTTTTTGGAACATTTAACTCATGTAATTCTTAGACCTATACAATGGTATTAGCTGAGAACATGTACACATACACATACATAGTGATACAAATAGATGAATAAATATAGGAATAAATATTCAAAAAATACTTCCTTGTCTTCTACTGAAATAAACATTCTATTTTTGCTGCTAAAGTCCCAAATGTAACACTTTTATTAAAAGCTTACATTCATTATAAATGTAAACCAGTAAATTGCAGCTGTTCTCTGTCCCTCTTTTTTTTAATTAAAATGGAGTAAATTTTGCCAGAAGCACATGTCAGAGATATGTGAGCAACACTGCACCAGCAGAAGTTATAGAGAGAAAGCAATTTACAAGGGGATGCTTCCTTCTGAACATCCATCACTTTTTATTTAAGGAAAAGAGCCCAAATCTTGAGTTCTTGATAAAGAATTTTCTAATACAATATGACATATGGTGAGTGTGCGAGCACGTGTTGGAGGAGGAGATGGTGGCTCAATGGATTAGTCATTTGCCTTTCACCTCTGGAAGCATAGTTAAACTCAGTCTTGACCAGAGCTGCACAGTATATTCCAGATGGCTAAAGTGGGCCTAATTAAAATGAATTCAGTGATGTCACCTCAGATCTAAATGAATTGCATGCACCACTCATTTGGCATTTTGGCAACGTCAGTTCACAAATAAAATAACCAGATTTAAATCCTCCCTTAAGCCTTTTGGGACAAGTCACATTGCATGGAAATACATGCTATCATAACTAGAAAACATATTTTCATAATTGTATTATCTGTTGCTTTAAATTCTAATTAATTCATTATTCTAAAACAAATAAACATTTAATGAGACTTTCATGTGAGGTAAATCAATGAAGCAACATTTCAGCCAGATGATTCAATGGATATACACTGATTTAAACCAGCTGTGAATCTGGCAAAATAATTTTTAAAAGTCTTTGACAATATATTTTCCTCTTATGTAGATGTGAATCAAAACACTATAAATTCCAATTACAAAGAAATACTCAGAAGTGCAAAGTATTGTCAACTCAAACACTTAACACAAAATCTTCCTTTACAATTTGTCTCTGAGTTAAAAATTAGCATTTTCTAACCTTCACAGCTTGAGAAAGTGTGACTGGAAGTAGGAGGAAAGACCTTGTGTACCCTGTGTACCATTTTAGCCATGAGTCTAATAACAACTCTGTCTTTTGAGAACATGAGATGTAGATATGCTGAAGTAGGGTAGCTTTTTCTTCCCCATTTAATTTAAATTCACTAATACTTTCTTTCCTAGCGAGCATTTACCCCCATCTGAAATAATGACTTTTTTCTTGTAATATAATACACTCAGGAATTTTATCCTCATGTATATTGTGAGGGTTGGTTTTTTTCTAAGTTTGTTTTTTCTTCCAACATTTCTTCAATGGATAGTGAACTGCTGGGCCCACAGAGATCTCCAGACCACCAGCTCATGTATTTGAAAGGCATCTGTTTATTTTTAAAATGCAAATGCAGCCTACCTCAAAGACTGACTCGCAAGAAATGAACAATCTGAACAAGTCAAGAGGTTTCCAATCAGGAGCTGTGTTCCTCCTTTATATCAGGCTATGATCACTTGCTGTCAAAACCACTTAAACAATATCCTGGAACCTGAATGAAGTCCCCCCACAATTAAAATGAGCAAGATAATCCTGCAAGAATTATTCAGGCAAATCATTTTTCACACAGTTTAAAGTAATGATAAGGTCATTTACAAAAGAAATCAGCGCCTTTGAAATGCTGACTTGTAGACAGAGGACTGCCTGGAGGAGGGCCATAGATAACAGTGAAGACTGGCCTCCTAGCACTACCCTTGCAGTCTTTGGAACTGATTCTGATGAGGAGAAGGCCCAATAAGGTTAATACCCCTACTTTGATCTCTGTCAAAGCGTACCAGCAAGAATTAATTTACATTTCAGATGAAAAAGGTTGACAGCATGAAAAGGCATCTTGTTTCTGGTATGTGAATGTGCTGTAATAGATCGGGAATTCTGAAAGGAAGTTCTGAGGAAGCTAAAGGGATAAGCTGAGCGGCTGCTTTTATTGGGAAAGAGATGAAAGGAAAACAAATTTCAATATGTGCTGTTCTGTAGAAACATGTAAGCCAAATGCTTCCTAAATTCCAAGGCCTGCTTGAGCGGGGCAGGGGGGAGGGAAAAGAGAGGGAAGTACACAGAGTTTAATTACATGGTTTTCCTAATGTGGGTGACGAATGCAAACAATTTATCTCACTGCCTGAAATGGCTGATTTAAAAAAAAATACAAAGGTGATCATACTCCATTTTACTAGAAAGCTGCCTTGAACTTCCTTCACACTGTAAGATGTGCAGTGAAGGGAGAGATTTAGAGTAGCTTTTGTCTCCGTGTCACTAGGCACTTGGACTGTGTAATGTAATGTAAACAACACAAAGACTGTCAGTGTATTTTAAAACCTGGAAAATGGCCATGATTAGCAAGCATAAGCTTTGATTTGAAACACAGAATAATTAGCATATTGAGAAGAGAAAACCTACACATGAAATATTTTCAAATAAGAAGTCCTAGATATAGGTTTCCAAAGGTAAACAGAAAAGTGTTGAGTATTATTATTATTATATTATTATTAGTCCCATTCTACTAGAGTACCAAAGACAGGAGGAATAGCCAGCCTAATTAATACTAAGGTTTACTGTGTCATCCTTAACCCTGTAGTCCTAATGTTTATCCACCCAGGCTGATCACTGTAACAGTCAAGTGCCAGGTTACAAAGGAAAACACTGTGTGTGTTGGAGGGAAGAGTACTAACAACATTCCTCCAGCATTAGGTCCAGAGGGCTCAACAGTGTCCAAATTCACTCCCACTGCCTCTGCTGCGCCATGCTCTACACAGCATCTAAAAGATGTCAGGAAACAACAGAGCTCTGAATCTCTCCCATGTGTGCTAACAGCAGAATAGATCAGTAGCTTTCTCTAAAGAGGTAAAAATCTGTCGGGATAAAACTCTAAGGCAGAACGTCCCCTGCAGTCTCCAAGTGATAATGCTACACACAAGCTTCCTATTGCACCTGAGATAACTCTCACCTTAAGGAGCTGATAATAGTGAGACTGTCATGGGTTAAGTTTCCTTTCTTCAGCAAAAGGCTGTTGTAATCAAAGACCAGGTATGTATATACCTTTAAAGGTAGCAAATACTCCAGGAAATAGTGGCAGGGGGATATGTTAAGACCTACTCTCTGTGCTGTCATGAAAACAACTGAAAATGACAACACAAAGGAGAGGAAGAATGGGAGAGAGTACTTGTGCAATCCTTCAGTGCATGGTGCTAACGGGAGAAAAATTTCTTCCATTTATTAAAATATACAGCATTTAACCCTAGAGCTTCATGATTTTACATAACAGTATGCATGCAAAGCTACAAATTATTATTTGATCCTACTGATATTCTGTTCCTTTCTGTAACTAGAATGGTATTCTGTTTTCTGTTGAAAGTCACAGCGATGCTTAATTTCAGAGTAGCAAACTTAGACAACATGAATGAATTTACTGGGAATGGTTTGAGAACAAGTAAAAGAATATCACAACAGATATTTTTCATTCTGATTTCAGACTATAAGATACAGAACAAGGGGTGACAAATATTAAGGAATTGTAGCAGGGGAAGCTGGTAGAGGCGGTATCTTGGTTTATCTGTAAACACATTTTCTACAACTCATTTTTTATCAGTCACAGTCTTTGAACCTGGAGTTGGACAGAGAAGGTGTACTGCACTGCATCATACAGAGGCTGCTTCATTATTGGCAGCATCTGAAAACGCCATTGAGTTCACAGCATTCACAGCACTGGTTCTTAGATTTCTGTGCCATATGGTACTCTGCTCTCTACTAGAGACCTACGAAGCCCTATGGGCCTGTTCCTCCAATAATCTCTTTAAAGTTTATTCAAATTCATATTGATATGGCTGCATAGGAGTCCGGCAGAGTGTCAAAAGATTGGTCAAAGCTGGTAAACCCAGCAAGCAGTCAAAACAAAAACCTGGCAGCCTGCCATGATCAGTGCTCAACACAAAGACAGAGAAATGCATGTCCAGTGTCTCCCATCCACAGTTTTAGCCAAGAATTAACTTAACAGCTTTTAATTATTATATTTTGCTTTCAGAGAAGTGCTTATAAAAGGTCCAAAGTGCCTGATACCTGTCACGGATGTCATTTGACACTGAAGCAAAAATAATCAGAAATAATGTTTTTGATAGCTTTTGTTTGGACTTTACTGTTTTGGGGTTTTTTGGCTATAAACACTGACACACACAAAATCACCCACAGAAAAATAGGTGTTGGCAACTGAAATACTGTTTTAATTACCTGCTTGAATATGTATAGCAGCATCAGTTCTTCTGTTCCTTATTTCCTTATACTTCCTGCGAGCTTCATATCCTCTCCAGGCTAAAAATACAAAACCATGTGCTGGAAATCACATCTATTTAAGGAAGTGCTACAGAGTCTACAGAGTCAGAGATGTGCTGAAACTTTCATTTCTCCTGCCATAACTACTTCAGCCCCCACCCCCAATAGCTCTTCCCCACCCACCCACATGTTGAACTCTGGGTTCATGACTGCAATATTCACATCCTCACAACTTCAAACACCACTTCACTCATTCAAATTTTAATTGTTGCCATGTGCTCACTGATGTCCTAACCCAAAAGACAAAGGTGCGTGATCATTCTTGCTCACACAGTTCCCCAAATCACTACAAGGAAACCTGCTAAATTACTGATAACCAGCCTCTCAGGCCCATCTTATGATGTATGTCTGGAATTCTGATATACGGGCAGGGACATGTGCTACTGCATTTCAATTATGTGCTGCATGTTATTATAGACATACCTAACAATATTTTCATTTTGTGCACAGGCATCACATTCAAAATGCTAAAATATTTAAATAAAGACATTATCAAATACTAAGATGACACTTTGGAAGTAAATCAGTAATATCTGCATCAACGAGCTGAAGAGAAAACACCTCCAGTCATTCAGATTTCATAATAAACCATAATGAATGAATAAACAATGTACATGCAATTTAAGTGATTGAAAATACAAAGACACTCAGTGAAATAGGGAATATGAGCATTTACCTGACTGTATAGTAATAGCACTATTTTCTCTTTTATCTTTGACTTTCTTGTACCTCCTTGCTCCGAGCCATCCCTTGATATAGGCTTGCATGACCACCACCCTTCCCATAACTTCTCGCAGGAACAAATTTAACTGCTCTATATGGTAATACTTTAGAAAAACCTGTAACGGAACAACAACGAAACAAAAAAATCTGTATTACAATCAGTATTATAACCTCTTGTATTCTGCCTTTTCATTAGTCTTACAGCAGTCTATTCAAGAGTATCATTGCTGAGAAAACTAGAAAAATACTTGATTGTAGATATCATAATCTTGTGAATTAACTATATGCTCTCAGTGTGCTTCTGGAACTTTGATCCACTGATTATAATCATCCCATTGCTAACTCTGACATTAACTTAGTTGGTTAGAACATGTTGCTAATAACACCAAGGTTGGGGTTCAATCCCTGTATGGCCCATTCACTTAGGAGTTGGACTTGATGATCCTTGTGAGTCCCCTCCAACTCAGAATATTCTGTGATCCTGTGAAAATTAATCCCATATTAACCCCCTTTACAAAGCAAATTGGACGGTGGGATATTTTCAACAATTCTGAAAGACAACCTTTCTTGTCAGCGGAAAGACAAATCCTAGGTTGAATTTGGTTTTAGACATAATATCTAAAAGCATTCTCCCTCAGGAGGCAAATGCTATGGGTGCTCACATACATTTTATCTGGGTCTTGGGCAAGAAAATTCTTGCTGGTTTTCTTTTGTGTAATGTAAAACAACTCAAAGTACTGTGCAACATCCTTTCTAAAGAAGTCTTCACTCCATTTTAAACCATCAACAAAGGCTTTTGACAGAGCGAGAAGGAGCTTACCTGAAACTCCATGAATGGATAATGGTACCAACCAGGCTCACAGGATGGGCCAAATTGTGACATTTCAGCCATGTCATTATTAAGAGCATGGGGAACTTCAGGTAGTCACTGCAACAGCAGGAACTGACAGATGCACTGTCCTTATCACGGCAGCCACAAGCTGAATGCACTTTCGGGAGGTACCCAATGCACCCCCTCCTCTTGCAGCACTAACTCAGCTGACTTGGGAGGGCACCTCCATAACCTGGGAAGCTAACTAGAGCCAATTCCTTGCTCTTTTGTTCATTCATATAGTACTTTTTGAACCACTATTAGGCATGATTTGTAGAAGTATACTATCCTTGAGAAAATGTTAGCACCCTCTACCTTGGTTTTCCCAAGAATCCAGTTGTCTAGTTTAGATTTCTCCAAAATGGCAAGACAGTTTTCTCTGCTACCAAGGGGAGTCTCGTGTGCCTTGAACGCAAGGTAGTAATACCTGTAGAATGACAAAGAAAGAATTGAATTGACAATCAATATGTATTTCCACTGTTTTTCTCTATCTCTGAGCTTTATCTCCAGAATTAATAGGTCAAATTCTCCCATAAATCATGACACAGATGTCATGAATAGATATTTGAACATATAAATGATTAGAATAAACAATTAACTGGAATGATTTTATTTTATAAATTTTATAAGTCTGGAGCAGACCCATACTTAAACAAATTGTCTTTTATTTTGTCCATGTTCCCTTGCAAAGAACAGCTCCTAACACTTACATTAAATAACATATTGCTAATGAAAAAGGAATGCAAACATGTTTCAACTGAATTAAGAACCAATCCCTTCCTACCTGTAAAGCCATTATGCATTAATGAAGACTGGTTTTGCAGTATTTAAGCAAACCTACTTGCAATTCTGTTAAGTAATAGCAAGAACATGTGCCAGTTAGTTTATAAATTTAAGGTTATTTTAGCACAAGTACACTGTTAGATGGTAGCAACTGTCACCTCAGCTCTCATTTACTAACTGCCATGTGTTGTCTTGGTATTAAGTTATACTTCTAAAAGTGCTGCTCTTACATTGTGATTGAGAGGAAGCGGCAGGTTGAGCAAACCACTGTACTAATTATTAGCATGGGGAAGCAAACCATCAGATATTCTTCAAAACATGAAGAAAAGAACGTGATCATTGAATCTCAAAGACAGATTCCTCTGTAGCCACATAGAGTCAAGAAAATACCCCAACTTATACTGAAGAAAACATGGAGAAGCAATTAGAAAATTTAGAATTCTGCAAGACTTTCCTTTTTTTTTTTAAATCAGGAGAATATGATTTTTAAATATCCAGTTAATCTCTAGATATTAGCTCCAGTTGTCACAAGAAAGAAAAAAGAACCACTAAAATAGTCAACAATGATCAAACAGGAACAAAATGACATCTGAAGTGAGAAGCACTGGAATAAGTTCTGGACCAGACACAGATATTCACCAGCTGGAGACACTGCTGACTGAATAATGATAGGAGATTATGTATTACTGAGTTATTTTTAATGCAGTGACTTTCTCAACAATGTGATACTGCAAATTCTTTAGCCCAGTCTTTCAAAACACCAACTCATGCCTTTTAGTAGGTTTGAAGACACACCGTGTATTTAAAAGAAAAAAGTACATTTCCTCCACCTTATTACTAAAGTTAATTATGCCAGTTTTTACAAAACAAACTGCACTGAGTTGCACTAAAGAAACTCAGATTTAAAATATAGGTATCACAAATGATTTGTGACAGCATACAATTTCAACAGGTAGTTGACAGAGACATGGGGGAAGTTACACTAATAGTAAATTGCTGTTCAGATAGGTTAGTTACGTATATATGGAAGGCAGGAAGGCAGGAAGGCAGGAAGGAAGGAAGGAAGAATTCAAATGAGTGACACTGGTTGTTCATGTATCTTTTAAGGTATGTTATTGATGGGAATTTTAAAACCACAAAACAGTTTTTAGATAGCACTGATGCAATAAAATATTCAAGGGAAATCTCATAATTTTTTAATCTATCTCATCATTGACATTCCACTTACTGAAAAATTGACTTATTTGTGACAAATATCTGAGTAAAAAGTATTTTGAGCTGTGTGGTTTACCTGCCTGACTGTACCATTTTGTTTATGACAAACAAGTCAAGTGTAGTACTATTTGTCAAGTGTAGTACCCTCTCCAACAGCTTCTCTTTCATGATCTAGAATGTAGTTGCCTTGGTGCTCCGAAAAAACCCATAAATAAAACAATGGTTATTTTTTATAAAAAATCCTACTTTAACCAATGTTTTTATAAATTTAAATTTATCTATAGTCTAAGAAAGCAAGCTATTCAGAACAACAAGAACTTTACAAACCATAGGAATACCTACAGTTTCTGTATGTAAACATATTGTCTCCCAATATTTATTAAAAACTTCCTCTAAATGGCGATTTTCCAAACATTTTGATTGAACTAACCAATGCACGGAAGACACCTGTACCCAGTTAAATATACTTACTGTTGCTTTTTTTTTGTGTCTTTAAATCACAGAATATTATGAATTGGAAGGGACCCACAAGGATCATCAAGTCCAACTTGTGGCCTTGCACAGGACATCCCCAAGAGTCAGACCATGTGCCCAAAACCATTGGCAAATACTTCCTGAACTCTGTCCAGTTTGGTGCTGTGACTACTTTCATGGGGAGCCTCTTCCAGTGCCCAGCCACCCTCTGGGTAAAGAACCTTTTCTTGATATCCAACCTAAACCTCCCCTGACACAACTTTAGGCCATTCCCTCATCAAAAGTAAGGCAAAAATTACTGTACTCATCAGAAATAAGGACTACCAATATGAGACTGGCTATTTATTTTTGATTATTTCTTCTCCAGAACTCCTTTTGTAGTGTGCATTCTGCACTGTAAAAGGTCTCTAGATTTGTGTTCCAAAGCTCAAATCCATGTGTTTTGTGGGTATATTCAAGTAAACACTTTGGTTTAGTTTTCATGACTGAATCACTTAACTACAGATGCCCAAGTAGTTTGACATGATGTGCTCAGGATAATTGTACGGCAGCACAGCATGTACGGCAGCACAGCATGTGCCACACAGAGTCATCCAATTGTTCTATCTAATTTTAAATCTTTGTACAGCAACGGACCCTATGGAAAATTTTGGAGGAAGGTAAAATGTTCCACCTTAATGTATCTGGTGAAATCATAAAAACATTGTACATGGTGAAATGGTAGAGAATATGCCTGAAAACAAGCTTTAGGGTATATACAACTACAACTGTTCATTTTGATTTACTGGTCTAATTTCATGTCTGTCCGACTTATGTAAATCTATTGTGCAGACATAGGTCACAGAGTTACCTCTACTTGCGACGCCTCACCAAGAAACCTGAAACTTATTTTCTGAAAAGTAGGGCTAGAAATCACATTTTCTTTCATATGAGATAAAAATTTCACAACTCTACCCTTTTATTTCCATATTTGCACTTGTTATTTCAGCATGAAATGTGGCAGTCAGGAATATTTCAGTGTTCTTCTACATTAAACCAATACTTCTATTGCTATATTTAAAAATATAGTTTATGGTGCTTCCTGTGCTATTTCATAAACATGCACATATTTGTGCAAAAGTATATTATTTTCCTGGGTTATACATCCTGCTTGAAAATTTCCTACACATGGCACACATTCATCTACATGTTTCCTAAAAATACTTGACTAATCACATTTCAGTAGCAGTAAGACTAAGTAAGAGAAAAGTAATTTCCCCTCAGAAGAACTGATTTCTCAAACCTGATGAAAGTCTGGAATTCTGTATTTCTTAACTAGTGGTTTTTACTCTGCAATACATACTATCCTTCATAGATGTGAATACTATTTCAGAAAAAAATACATTAAAATGGGGATTAACTGTACTTACTAGTCATTAGAAATAAACCAACATTTTTTAGAAGTTGAATTTAACCTCAGACTGCAAAGCTAGGACATGGAGAAGTACGGTTAAATGCTAAAGACATCAAAGTATGCTAAGATACGGAAAACTTCAGAGAGATGCTACACATTAACTATCTGTTTAGAGACCAGGCATCTTAGTGTTGGTGGTTTCAGATTAAATAGACTGATTGTAAACAAATGGTTCAATTTCCCACCCCTCCCTAAAGGCTAAACGCTGGAACTATTCAATAAAATGCATTTAAACAGCACCATTAACTACTATACCAGTGTCTCTTACTGAAGTTCCCTTCACATTCCAGAGTTAAAGGCTGCATCAATTCTACATAACTAACTCAAAACAGTAATGGTTAACCCTTTTTCTCTTTAAAACAAATCTTTGTACTAAAATATAATGGCCTGAGGCGGATAATAATAATGATACGTGAAAAGCATGAGGTGCAAAATCCCTTTCTAGCCAGACCACAAGCAATAGTAGGAAGATTCTCAACATCACAAAACCATTTGTTCCTTCTCAGCCCTGGAACTGGAAAGTTTTAAAAAATTACACTTTTTTAAGGACTAGAAGAGTTGTAAAATAACTTCCAAAAATCTGTAACTTGTATTGGTTGTATTTCACCTCTTTCAGAAACTTTCAAATCTGAATTCACAAAAATAATTACATTTGACTCTATATTAAGAGTATAAATTAAAAAAAGTAAATAAAAATTATACAACATCTAACATACTCTTGAAACTCAGTAACAGATACCTAGCACTTACACTGTAAATCATCAGACAAATATAGAATCACAGAAATACTCTCAGAAAAGCACAATTTGGTCTAGTCTGCATATATTATCCATAAGCAGCTAGCAGACTTTCCACTCCTAAACTTTTCCTATCATCTCCATCCTGCAACCATTTACCAGTGTTCTGTGAATGAGAAAAGTCTAGGAAGTGTATATGGAAGGTACAGTGGTTTGCCATATTTTAAGTGTATGGGAACATTCTACAGATCTGGTGAAATCTTAAAACCACTGAAACAAATAAACATTTCCATGGATAACAGTAAAATCAAGGTATCATGCAATGTTAAAATTTTATTTCCAGAAATCACTTATGAACTCTGGTATAGTGCAGGTTTACTGTTAAAAGTAGGCTTGCATTAAAAATGCATCATTTAAAAAGAAAGAATTCTTTCTATATAGCAAATCTCTTGACTTCTAATTTAATTCAGTACTTCCCTGATTTTGCATAATAAGCAAGTGTATCACAACTGAATTAAAAAGAAGAAAGCTCTTACTAGTTTATATATATATATATATTTTTTTTACAGGATTTTGTAATGCTTGACCAGTTTTTATTCTTAGCTCCACTCAATGCAAAATGTGACTTATTAAGGTCAATGAGGCTTTATATGATCATGAGAAATGTAACACTGGCGGTTCAGAAACTGTGTATACCAGGTGTACTAACAGTGACCTTATGCAAATTTGCCCTGTGAGATTGAAAAAGCAGAACCAGCCTCACTGGGATCACTGTTACAGTAATAGCACTGGTATTGCCATGAGTGCATGATCTGAGTAACATCATCTGACTACTGTGGAATAGGTGATGCTTATAGTAAAAGTTTATCCTGCATCTTAATGCAGTACAAGAAACTGTAATGCCTACCATAAACAGGCAGGGAAGAAAAAAGACAATCCTTAAATGAAACTTGTGTAAAAGTTCCCAACACATTCCTATGAGCCTATGAGTTGTTATAAATATGACAGCATTTAGTACCATTAGCCTACCAAGTCCCTTATCCTTCAACTCACTGTACAGTACATGCCCATCAAAGAAGGGTATGTGGTGAGGACACACCTGCATACCACATCATGTCACGTGAAGCTCCAAGGGCCCAGGCACTCAGCAAGTGTTCCATCCAGTGGGACCTTCAGTGCAGGTCCCCACTAGAAAGCACACCTCCCTTTCCTGGCATGCAGTGCATGGTCATCACGTGACCCCACATTCCAGGCACACCTGGTTGACTGATCGAGTTAATAACCTGCATCTAAAATCTGAGATTCCAGCCTGAAAGGGGGGCCATGTTGCTTCACAGCAAACCTAAGACAGATGCATGATGTCATGGGATGCAAGACAGGGTGAAGGGAGACAAACTGTCTAAGACCTGGCAGGGATACAGTGTTTACGGGGACTGCAGATTACATTTTCCCACTTTAAGTAAAAGAATATGTATATTTAGATACATAAAACAGATGATAATACATGTGGCTGAAGAAACATTGTGTGAATGAGTCCTCTCCTCACCATCTGTTTTTTAACCCAATAAACTACATCCAGGTTTGCAAATAATCTGCTCTACATGAAAACAGAAGACAGTAAAGAGTAACATTAGACAGAGCTTTATCTTTTGTTTACCTCCCACCTGATAAACTCTGAATGGGTCTGTTCCCTGCCTTTGATTGTTTTGTCCTCATATTTCCTGCTAAGAGTTTACAAAACAGCATTATTGAACAGGCAGATAAGAAGCACACCTATTTGTTTAATAACATCAAGGGAGAAAAAATGCTGGCTCATCCATTTTGTTGTTCAGTTGCTCAAAAGGATCAAAATACCAATTAACTTGCTGGCTTAAAAAATCTTTGATATCCTTACATTTACTGACATTTTGAAACTCTGCTTCATACTTGCCTAATGTCTTTTTGATTATGAACAAAGAAGTGCCAATCTGTTTAGCATTTGACCTGTTTTCTCAAACATTTTTATGTATTCAACTACTTAGCTCCTAAAAACACTTGACTAGTCGTAGCTGTAGGTTGAAGAAAAATGTTTCTTGTTTCACTGATAGCTTTTTAAAGCATTGTTTGATTTCATTTGCAAGCGCAAAAGAGAATAGAATTTTTTTTTAAATAAAGCATGAGCTGAACAAAGGAGCAAGAACATCCCCTTTCCTGCCCCCACTTATATTCTGAACTCAAAGAATTCTTCTTTGCTGTTATGGAAATTGCTAAATCTACTCCCCTCTCCTTTCCTCTTTGAGTTGACTTTCTTTCCTTAACAAATTACATCAAGTTAGACTAAAAACTTGGGGAGTAATTGACAAGATGTTAACCACAACTTGCTCTTATCTGCAGGAATGGAAAATTACAGTCAGTGCTGTTTTTATTACCATTACTTTTCAAGTTTGTACTCAAATTCAGCGTATTTTTGAACGAAAAGGATCTCCTGATAAGAGAAGGCTTAATTTCCTCTCAATTTACACTAATTTCCATGGAGCTAATCTTAGTTCACTTACGTGTAAATTGAATAAAACTTAAGGTTAATAATTCTGCTTTCAGCCTCTTCAGGATGTTGCAAAGATATGTTTATGATCACAAAAATTAATCTGTTAAATGTGCTTTAGAATGGTGTGACCTTACTAAAATTAGTCATATAACACAAAAAAAAGTCAGTAAAGATCATGTCTGAAAATTAAATTGCCTTGATGGACAAACAAACACATTAGTTATCCTTCCTGGGTTATATAATCTGTAGTGTTTTCCTATTACATATTCATTTGGTGTACTAATATATTATAAATCAGAAAAGTTAACAATTTTTCAGAATTAATTGATTAAGCTCTGGTTTATCATTCAAGATGTCTAAATGCATGGACTGCAGATTTCCAAGCCCAAGGGACTGGTTTACAAGCATAAACCTATGCCATCTCTGCATTTTAGAAAGGACTGTGAAACTGTTTTCCCTTTAGCATCATATTACAGAATCATAGAATATGCTGAGTTGGAAGGGACCCACAAGGATCATAAGGTCCAGCTCATGGCCCTCCTGAGCACCATCCCCAAGAGTCACACCATGTGCCTGAGAGCATTGTCCAAGTGCTTCTTGAACTTGGTCAGGCTTGGTGCTGTGACCACTTCCATGGGGAGCCTGTCCCAGTACCTGACCACCCTCTGGGTAAAGAACCTTTTCCTGGTACCCACCTTCAACTTCCCCTGGCACAACTTCAGGCCGTTCCCTCGGGTCCTGTCACTGGTCACCACAGAGAAGAGATCAGTGCTGCTCCTCCTCTTCCCCTCACAAGGAAGCTGTAACTGCAGTGAGGTCTCCCCTCGGTCTCCTCTTCTCCAGGCTGAAAGACCAAGCGGCCTCAGCCGCTCCTCATACGGCTCCCCCTCAAGGCCCTTCACCATCTTCGTTGTGATTCTTTGGACGCTTCTCTATAGTTTATTACCTTACACTGTGGTACCCAAAAGTGCCCCCAGCACTCGAGGTGAGGCCGCCCCAGTGCAGAGCAGAGCGGGACAACCCCTCCCTTGCCTGGCTGGCGATGCTGTGCCTGGTGCCCCCAGGACACCGGCTGACCCTCCTGGCTGCCAGGGCACTGCTGACTCATGTCCAACTCACCATTGACCAGGACCCCCAGGTCCCTCTCTGTGGCACTGCTCTCCAGCATTCCCCATACATTCTGTCTGTACATGCAGGGGTGCCCAATCCCAGGTGCAGAACCTGACACTTCCCTTGCTGAACTTCACACGGTTGGTGGGTGCCCAGCCCTCTAATCTGCTGAGGTCTCTCTGCAGGGTCTCCCTGCCTTTGAGGGAGTCAACAGCTCCTCCCAGTTTTGCATCATCTGTGAACTTGCTTAGTATCACTTCCAGCCTGCATCCAAGCCATTTATGAGGACGTTGAGGAGCACAGGGCTGAGGACGGAACCCTGTGGAACCCCATTAGTGACTGGACACCAGTCTGAGGTCACCCCATTCATTATAACCTTTTGTGCCCAAATTGTGAACCAGTTACTCACCCACTGCATGACATGTTTACCCAGCTGTGTGCTGGACATTTTGTCCAGAAGGATACTGTGAGAGACAGTATCAACAATTTTACTGAAATCCAAAAAGATTACATCAACTGGCTTCCCTTGGTCAGGTAGGTGGGTTACTTTGTCATAAAAGGAAATCAGGTTTGATAAGCAGGACTTTCCTCTCATGAAGCTGTGCTGGCTGTGACCAATGACTGCATTGTCCTTCAGGTGTTTTTCAGTACATTCCAGAATAATCTTGTCCCTAACTTTACCAGGCACTGAAGTGAGACTAATGACTTGCTTTCAGTAGATTCATTAATTCTATATTGTCTGGATGAGCCACCTCCAGTTCAAAAAATATCACAACATGGTTGCTTTAACCATTCACTACTTGTTTGTACTATTACCTAAATGGTTAATGGTAGTGCTTCTGCTCATTGTTGAATCACCAATCCTACACACTGAAAACCAGTAAATACTACACAAGCCCACATTTAAAATATAGAGAAAACCATAATTATCATATAGTCATATTGCCATCATAAAGATGATAGCATTTCCTGAATCAGATTTATAACTTTTTAAGATTGAGAATATGTATTAAAGCCAGTAAGAGCAGCTATGAGAAGGGTTAGGGTGAACAGAGATCTGATTATAATTCATGACATCTATAGATAAATGACTCTGCAAAGCTAAATCTGAAGCTTTTATATCAGTTCATTCTTAAACATGTGCACATTCTTCATATGACGGCTGAAGGTTACTGACCTTCCAAAATCCTTGAATTATCTGAGGAGGATGCATAATTTCCACTTGTTGCCTCTAAAGAGGGAACTATGGGGACAGGCTTGCTACTTGTGCTCTCTCTTGGTTTCACACTGACTGGTCTCCATTAGAGATCAGATATTGTCTGTAGTTTTTATCTCTGGAAGTCTCTGCCCTCATTAGAGATTCAGACCACACACCTATGAACAATGTTTGTAGGACTTTCTGTACCTAAAGATAGTATATACCTTACTGAATGGAATATTAGAAAAACAGCCCTATTACACAAGTCTTACCTTTTTACAAACTCTTCAAAAAGGATGCGATGAGAATACCCTTTCTGACGTATTTTGACAGTTTCCAGAATTCCAGTATATCGTAGCTGCAGTAGAACTCTCTCATGAGAAAACATCAGTGCTTCACGATCATCATTAGGTTTAATGCAGCGGATAAAATGAGGCTGTCCAACAACCATTTTGGATAAAAGATCCATGAGGGAATACTAGTGAGGAAAATTAAAAAGATGCACACACTTGACAAAAAACTGCAATGTAAATACTTAAGCAGGAGATACATATTTGTAAACAGTTTGTAATGCTTGATTATATTTTAATCTGTAATGTTAATCTCCATTGCCTTTTTATTAATTTTTAAGATTTCAGCTGAAATGTGGAACCTATTAAAAATTTTTAGTTGGAAAAAAAAATTTAAATATTCTGAATCTTCTTACACCTTTCTCTTCATATCTCCTTTTATCACATTTCCATAGTTGAGCAAGGTCCATTAAAAAAAAAAAAAAAAAAGTCCTAACTATAGTTCTACTGTAGACAGATTTGACTGATCAAACATCCCCAATAGAAACACAAACTTTACTGTGAAACAATCACTGAAATTCACAGCAAATCACGGGGAAAAGGTTGCAAGAAGTCGTAAGTTCAGTGCTCTGTCCACAGAGAACACTAGATGTATCTTTCACATTTCAAGTACATCTCTGTTACATTCACTTTTCACTGAGAATATAAACTGCACAGTCTCCCCAGAAATCTGTTGAACTGCTATATTATTATGACTATTCATAAAGTTCTTAGCATCTAACATAAATCTTCCCACTGAAATGTAGGTCCATTACTTTGTTTCCTATCCACTCTGGATACAGAAAACAATTTACTCCATTGCATTTTAAACTAAAATGAAAAATGTTTGATCAGATCATATGTATCTTTTTTTCCATTGACTCGTCCAAATACTGGTACTTCTGCTCTATACTCACATCATTAAGCTGTTGTATGATAAGTATGTGTTACCAACTATGTTCAATCTCATATACCCATATGTGTGTCAAAATCACGTACAATTCCAAGCTGATTATCATCACCTTGCTGCAGGTTGCATGTGTATTACGGTGTACTTCCACATTCACTCCCCCATTACTTTTTTTTTCCTTTTTACAGTTCCTACTGAGCTGGCATTTGTGTGCAAGAACACTCTAAGTGCACACCTGCATGACAAGTCTGAATGTGTGTCCTTGTACTCTCCGCACTGGGGCAACATCTCAGTATACACCAGCTTCCTCTGTGCCCTTCCTTATACTATTTTACAAAACAAATTGAACAGGTACTCCTACATAGCAGGAAGCTTTGACTCACACTGGCTAGCACAACTTCGTGAACTTCCCTATTCTGATGGCACAAGTGCAGCCCAAGAGCCAGCTGCTGAAAACTTTTCCACTTTGCAATGACTGCAAGAAAAAACCAGTAACCAAGAGTCTTGGACAATGCTGCACTGCTTGGACTAGCACTTTCTTAACTCCCAAGCTTCCAGTTCCAACGTTCTCGATGCCCTTTCCTTGCCTGTTTGATTTAAACACACATGCAGAATATGCATTACCTCTGACAGGATTGCTACCAATAAAACGTCAATCCATATGATTTATAACAGCACTTCCAAAAGATGGATTTACTTATTAGCACAAATGAAAAATCTTAATCTTTAAAGGTATGTATGCCTCAGCTTGCGAAAAAATATGAAGACCTTAGTGATAACATCTATTTTATTTGCACAAAATTAGTGTTCTGTTTATAACAAGACCTGTTCTAGACCTCTAGCATTGTAGATGGAAAATAGTCTAGGATCTAGATTCTGTTATCAACATACTCTGTGAAATTGTAAAAATACAAGTATGAGAAAACAGAGATAAGAAGCAAAAAGAAGTTTATGAATCTACAAAAGCCTCGTGACAGAATAAAAAAATTCTCCTATATTTCTCTTTGATCTAACAACCCCACAAATATTTTAGCTATATCTATTGTTCTTATTATCAAAATGCTTCTTTTCATTTTAATTTTTGTACCCTAAAATAGGAAGCCATAGTTTGCCGCTTCATGTTAGTTGTTTCCTCAGGATGCCGCATAACTTCCATTGTGTCAACCTGGAAGACAAAACTCTGATGTTAGGATTGTTCCAGAAACACTGCAGACCCACCCCACCTTGCCCATGAAAGCTGGGTTCAGTTTTTGTTACAGTCATTCCTTCAGGCGTGAGTACTTCAGAATAGTTTGTGAGAGATAGCAAGGCCAGCTTCCAACAGATGCAGGACACACACTGATTTTGGAGAGATGTGTAAGCATTCTGAATTTTTTTTGATAGTGCAAGAGCGCTCCAGACTTATGACAGTATAACACTCAGCCAATGAAACAGCTGTCAGGTTGCAATACCTTAGGAACTGATTTCTAAAAAGTATTCCTATTATTGCCACTACAATGAACTCCAACAGGCCAGGAAATAAATTGAACAGCCTCATTTTGCTCACATATGGAAAAATTATTGTAGGATAATGAGTGGCAAACAAAGTCGGTAGTCTCACAACGTATAAGTCTGCTCCTTTCTCCTGCTATGGTTACTATTAATTATTTTGTATTGCCATTTTGATGCCAAGAATTTCAGCGATCCTGTTGAACTGCCATAGCCTACCACTTTTTCAGCATTGCAGGAGAGTTATTTTTAGAGGACATACATGGACAATGAACATACTGCTCCTTGCAGGTTTTAGTTACATTGTTAGTACAGCTGTTCTTATCAAAATGAAACCAGAATTTATGAATGAGTGTAACTGTGGTTACCCATAACAAGCAGATTGTGTTGCTGCATTACAGCTCAACAAAATTAAAGAAAATTAACCAGCATCCTGTTTTCATGGAGCATTAACAGCATTTTAGCATTCACTTGCTTTGTGGCAGTTTACCATCTGCTCTGACCAGGTGGCATTTGTATAAACCAGATAATGCTCTTGTCAGCACCTGTGCTACACTTCCCAGACTTTGCTCCATACAATCACTTCCAACACTCACTGACTTAAGAACACACTTCTGAACACTAAAATAATTGCTGAAAGATTACAGTTCTCAAGAAAGTAACTAAGCCTCTTACCTTCAGGAGATATTTAGGAGACTGCATGCAAAATATAAAGGAAATGAAGCACTAAGTAATAATAGATCAAAAAAATGGATTTCATGTTGGGGAAGAAATCAAAAGAAAACTAGTGAGGTCAAGATTCAGAACACAGATGGCACCAATGCAGACAGAGCTCAATAAAGGTGACCATAAAAATTTTAGTATGCTTTTGTAATCTGTGATGTTCTGGCCCAGAGTGGTATACATGCATTGGTACACATCTCAAACAAACACACGAAAAAAAGAAATAAAAAATAATAAAAAAAGAGAGATGCAGTTTGTTAACAGAACACTCTATAATATATTCCAGGAAAAACGCCTTATCAGCCCAGGTAACATCAAACATCTTATGAGGTTATCTGACAAAGTAAATATCAATGACCTAATCAAAACAGCAGGCATGTCCATGGGGAAGGATATGGGAATATTTCAAGATTATCTTGGCAAGACACCTAGTTTCTGAGGATTGTTATCTAAATCTCTAGTAAATGTCAGGTAGAAGACAAAAGCCGTAACAGCGAACACTGACAGTAAGTTCAGAATAACTGGTATATTTAATACTAAAAGACACACAATTTAATTATAAATGACATCAAATCAAGAACAAAAGCAAATAGTTTGAGGACTGATCTGAGCCCAAACGCCAATGAATTTGAGGTTCTAAATAGGAGTCTTCTGTGTCTAGAAAAGCAGAGACACAGTGATATTGTTGTTGGAGATTGAGCTCTCACAACCTCTCATATCTCAAATATCTGCTGGTCAATAAAGGGCGTGTCATCTCCTTTTTACAGCTACTTATTTCCACCAGACCTGTAGAATCTTACCATCTTGGGACTGCCACAGTATCAAACAGGGTTTACAACAGGCTGCTGAATTCAAAAGAGTTTTCTTTTAGTTTGAGTTTTTTTCATGGGGGGAAAGGGAATGAATGCACAGAAAGACTCACGGAGGAGATGTAAAACACTTTTTCTCAGAAAACTAGGCTAAAAGCAGTATTGTTAGATTTCTTTTCCTGTGAATGAAGTTGTAAATTCAGATCTGTGCAATATGTAAGAACTAGAATTAGTTTCCAAATCTTTTTGACAAGAAATATTTGAAGTTTTCATTAGAAAAATTCTGATAGACCCTGCAGCTAGGGTGATTTTCTTGTAAGACTTTTTAGAAGTTTTGTCTCTCATAAATTTACAACATCGCTTGTCTATGAAGCCACAAAATGTTATAGTAGGGCAACAACCTCATGTACAACAGACAAAAGTCTTTCTCACAACTGGCTTGCTAGAAAATGACAGAACATAATAAGAATGTCATGATATAAGAATAAGAATGCCATGATATCTTGTATTTTAAATCACTAGCTACTCTTTTTAAACAAAAATGAAGATATTTCAACTGTTAAGTCACACTTTTACATGACAGCTGTAGTGATTTACAATATGAATTTATATAATTACAACTGTAATGGAAAACAGCCTGACCTACAAAAGTCAAACTGTTTCATCACTAAAAAGATCATTTCTAATAGTTTTGAAACAATATTAAAAGAACAATTTATGACATCATGTCGCCTTATGAAGTCACTCAAAATGATGACTTTCCACATATTGACCTGCTGCTGGCATGGTATGAAATACTGTAAAAACAAAAATATGTTAAGCAAAAAACCCTCTTAAATTAAATAATGATAAAAAATTTCCAAACTTCCAAACAAAATCATTACATTTGGATTTTTTAAAACAAATTTTAAAATAATTTAAAATACGTTTCCTGAAGTTCTTTTAATTAGGTGCTTTATAAAAGTCTAAGAAATAGTGATTTATCTAGAAAGTATTTAAATTAACATTTTCTGAATAGTGTTGCACTTACACGTCTTTTCTTTCAGCTCCTTTTAAAATGTACTCCTTTTAAAGAGTACTTATTAACTTATTCTGTTTAGTAAAGCTCTAGAAGCAAACTGCTCTATTACATTCCTGCTGTATCAATAAAATGCGTGCTTAGAAAGCTTGGGCTGAATACAGCTGGATGTGGAAGAAAATGTGTATGTAACACAAGAAAATTGGAAAGGCCACCCTTCAGCACCAAAAGTATTTACACCAGACAGGAAATAATAGTCTGAAATCCACATCTGTATTTGCAGGTACAGTGAAGGATACAGACATCTGGATGACATAAATAACCACACTGATGTTTGAGCATGAGCTCCAAATACCAGAAGATAATAAGAAGAAATAGAAAACCCAGAACATAAAATTTTGTAGACTTTCGAACAGTTGCTGTTACCACACTTGTTTTTAAAATTTATTACTGTTTGCTTTGAAGGCAAAAAACCCAAAACCCCAAACCTTAAATACGCTAATTCTAACAAGCACTACTTAGGAAGTAGGGAAGGGGTGTTCATGCCATCAGCTTCAAGGGACAAGAGGCTTCCTCACAAATTAAGTGTACTCAGTTGTAATCCTACTAATTGCCATAAAATTATCCCATCTTGCAGTTAGGCCACATACTTTCATGGCAAAATTCAGCAGCATTTAAATTCTACAGTTCTTTTTAGAGAATAGTGATTTTGATGAGTCATTCTTTTCCAGTTATCTACCAGTCACAAATATTTCCTGGTTTTTCACTTCAAAGTTAAATAAAAAAAAAATAGATTTTTTTTTTTGTAAATTTTATTTTGCCTTTTATACTGTTAAATACACTATTGAAATTTTACCAAGTAAGACCTCTTTCTAGGTCAAAATTGTCAGAGGAAAACCTTGACCCCATTGAAACAAAGAGGACTATTGACATCAATGTAACTGAGATTTCAGTCCAAAGGTTTAAAGATTAATCAGTAGTAAATTGATTCTTCACTGAATTCTGTAATAAGTTCATCATTAAAACTGGAAACCATACTCCAAGACAAGGTGTATGTTACTGATAGTAAAAGAAGGCTCTTACTTGGTAAGAACCTTGCTATATACCCACATCAGCTAAGTATTGTGTACACAGTCTCACTAATATCTTATAAACAACTGCCTGTCTTCAAAGGGAACACTACTAACCTTGATACGCCCAGCACTGAGCTGCGGAGGCAAAGACCGAGATGCTGCTGTCACTCTGGCTCTTGCTTGTGCCAAATTACCTGTTCAAAAAGAAAGAAATTTATACTGCACAAACTATTCAAAAAGCTTAGAAAGGAAAAATTTGTATGGTGTAAAATCAGTCTGTACAATAGTACTAAAAATAGCAGACACCATCACACTTCTTCCACACCCCTCTCATTACCAATTGTGCCTGCAGAGCATTCAGCACGGGCATGACAGAGTGCAGTGTTGATTTAGAGGGGAGGAAAAAGTCAGTGATAAGGTGGTATGCCACTGACCTTAGCTACTGAGCTGATGAAAACAACGACAGCACAGAGGCATACAGCTCAATCACTAGTAATCAATTTCTCTGTGACCCATTGAGAGATTTCAGAGAGCAAAAAGACTACAGAAACAATCCTGTTTCTATGAAATCACGTGGCTACTCAAGCATTAAGACAGTATCTTAAACTCAAAAACTAATGAGAGAGATGAGAAAATGATAAGACTGCATCATTTTTTGAACTTTTGACATACAATCCTCAATCTTATAGTAACTCAAGACTGACTCAATTTCGCAGGCAAAAATACATTGTGGTGTCAAGCAAAAGACTGGTGCCTTTTTTAAAATGTAAAGTATGATGTGTCCTAAACTTTTTCTTCTGTACTTGTAGAAAGCCAAAGTCATCACAAAATAGCTTTTCAAAATAAAGGCTAGGAGAAGAGAGAGGAAGTGATATCGGACTTGCATATGCAAGACACTCTGTATATTTCAAGTTTTAGCAAGTCTAGCACAAGATGTCCAAATGTTTTCTCTGGCTATATCTTCAGAGGCTAAACTGTGATTAATAGCATTGAAAGAACCCTTTGAAGCAGGATTGGTGACATCAAAGCCCTAATCCATGGGTGGCAGGATTTTTATAATGAGTGGGAAGCATTTTAACACATTTCAAAGGATTTACAGCATGAATAAACAATAGGCCTCTGCAGATGTACCACACACCTTTCAGAACCAGAACACATAAATAAGTGTCTATTTTAATTTAAATGTAAATAAAGTGTTAACACTTCTTTCAGATGCTAAATGACTTGTTTGCATCAACTCCAATGTTTAGCTGTTTGCTTTACAGAAAGGCAGTAACTCTAAACAGTCTTCAGAGTTTTGCTAAACTATGTATTACATAACTAGTAAGGAGGCACGATTGGAAAAACGAAAACCAAGAACATGAAATCGCTGGCAAAGAAAACCAATCACTGGTAATAATTCCCTAAGAGAGCAGAGAAAACCCAGTGTCCACTGTAACACTGAAAGGAACTTTTGCTCTTACCTTCCTCTGAAAAAGAAAAATACGAAACCCCTGAAAACAATCTGTGGGCCAGCACTCAAACACAGCGTTCTTCATTTGAACATTGTGAATTAATTTAAAGAAGTATTTATCTTTTAAGCTGCTGGCACTGGTATTGACACAATGCTGCAAAACTGGCATGTCATTTGCAGATCTAACATCATATGTTACCTGACAGTCTAAATCACGGTCCAGAACACAAGGTATGTCCACTATTCTGGAAACTGCTTTGGCTGTTATACTGTGTGTGTTAATGAGAACCACAACTGTTTGGGAAATCTTGAATATCTATGTACATACATGGCACATATTGTAAATACATGTATCTCTCCAAGTTAAAACGAGGACTTTAATGAACAAGTAGATGGTGAAATAATTTTTCTCCTAGTTGCAATTTTGCTATTTTTGTATGTTAGAAATTACTCTTCTGGGCCTTTTTTGGCTAAAATAGCTTGGAAAGGTTGGTTTTGGCTAGGTTTCAGATTAGCAAGTCTAAAGCTTGAAAGCCTTGCACTGAAGAACTGGCAACACAACATGTGATAAAAGAGGGGAGTTGGGAGAAGAAATGACTTTGAATCAGACCGTTTAAAATTACTAAAATTTTGTTGTATTTTTTAACAACTTAAAAAACTGTAATAATCAAATAAAATTTAGAATGGTTCTACAGCTGCGCAAGGTTCACCACATTCACTGCTGGCATTAGGTTTCTAGGGTTCATCATTAATACCCTGGAGGTTTCCTTTAGTTTTCATGCAAAACTAAAACTAAACGTTTCTGATCTGGTAAGCCAAGCAAATAAACAAACCTTTCCATTAATCAAAAATCTTTAATGATTTCACAAACAAAAAAACCCCTAAGGTGTTCAGGTCCCACTTAAAAAAAGAAACACTTTACCTATCATGCCTTTGTTCAGCAATTACTTCCTTCTAGGAATGGATTCTTACCAGAGCTTATTTCATGTGTCAGATGAATTCCTATGTAATTACTTGTAGCGTTAGATTGAATCCATGGAAAAAATATTACTAGGATTTTCTTTTTCAGCTGAAACACAAAATGATGCTTCAACAAAAGTTTCTGAATTACTCATCTCATGTAGCTCATGCTGAGGAAAAATAACTATCAATCTTTAACATGTCTCAGCCATTAAAATTAATGAACAGAATAAATGTGGTTTGAAAGTTAGTCTATGTAATAAGGAATGTTTCACCCAGGGTTAGCATGGTGTTCACAGGCAGTAAAATTTGGTACCTATCCCTGCATTTGATTTTCATTTACAAGGTAACTTACACCTTAACACATCAAAAATAATTAAATGTTATTCCACTTTGTGAAAAGCATCAATATTTGAAGAACAAATGCTTTCAGATAATAACATCACCAGCTTGAACTGCCATGGGTTCCTTGAAAGGTTAAACTGGTTAAAGGTTGAAAGATTGCACTGCACCTTTCAGAAGTCTAGCTTCATGCTAATTATATGGTCAAAACTTTAGAGAAAATACAAATGATATCCCTGTAGACCAAATGCTACCTACATTTAATCCAAGTCCATAAAATGGACCAATTAAGTGATACTAAACCCTCTCAAAATTGTCTTAGGTTTTGGGGTTTTTTCTGAGGGAGGGGAGAGAAGCTAATGGTTAAAGTTAGGATTAATCTTTTAAACATGTACATGTTTAATTTTACTCACATGCACTTCAGTTCAATGGGATTGCTCATCTGAACAATTAAGGCTCCTACCTATGCGTCTGGATCAGAGACTAAGGTCTCTGGGATTCATTGTGCCAGTGAAGGAGTCAGTCAGAGCTAATGTTTCTCTTTTTTTCCTCAGTTCAATGAAGTTGAGAATGACTTTAATGCTTTGAGAAGTTTCAGTCATTAAAGTTTGTGAAATTCTCTTAGAATTTCCAATGGAAAAAGAAGTAGCAGCACAAAATTATGCACTCACTGGCTAAGCTCAGGGTCAGTGCTCAGGAAACCTCCCTTTGACTTGAATCTGTTTAGAAGATCTCACATCTCTGCAAACATATTCTTCACTGATGCCTCATTTCAGCTAGGTGAGAAAGACCACATTATCAAAGAACTGCATCTCATCTATTATGCAAAGCCAGGCAGGAGAAGTTTTGTAAGTATTTACATCACACACGAAGAAGAAATGTGGTTTTGTTTTTTCAAGCTGGACTTAGGAAGTGGTCTCCAGATCTCAAAAAGGACTAGTCAGCATTCCTGGCTTCTCATTTGCATCCCTGGTAGTTACTCACTGTGTGATCTGGCTGAATTAATTATTTGTCCAGCTGTTGACTTTATGTACTAATTAGGAAAAGTACACTCTCTGGCTGGATGTTCTGATGTTAACTATGGTTTGTCTGTGCTTCATTTATTCTTAGGTGATGGGTTCTGTAAGGAGTATCAAGCAAATATTAGCAATATCAGCACTGTATTTATAACCTCATTTTGGTTATGTCTGCAATAGATCATTCCTCCCAAAGTAAGAGCATGCCAGGTAAGAAATACATTAAGCTTTGATAGAACATCCAGTTTGTGAAGAGCAAATGACTTACAGAGAAAAAGCCTAATGACAATGTCACCTTACTGTACATGTCGTACCAGGGATATTACTATTATATAGAGGGTAAATACAGGCTCTTTCCTTATCCTCATATGTTTTATTAATTTCTTTCATGCTTCTGGTTCAGATAAAGAGGGGTTACTTCAAACACCATGTAGATACAGTATAATATGGTCAGAAATGCTACAATGCATTCACATTTCATTGACATGACTTCTAATCACAGCTAAGCACTCACACTCCAGAAGAGGTACAGGGCCAGACAATGTCTTTGACATGCACAGATTCTTCTCTGTCTTTCCTTTCAGTACATTTTATCGAGCCGAAGGAAGTCGACTGCTTATCTCTGTAATGCATTTTCACCTACTGTAAGACTAAGCTTTTAGCTCAACTACAAATGAATACATGTACTTTTTTTATTGGGTACTAATTTGAATCTGGTCACTGACTATCAAAACTCTATTCTTTTGAGTTATTGAAGTCCTTTAAGTTAATCTTGTGCAATAAAAAAGCTAAGAATCCAATTTTATCACATACTACACATTTTACACAAGAATGTATTTATAAAAATACTGTCTGTTGAGCACAACTATCAATACAGATAGACCTCAACTACTGCTTCTTCTGGAAGGAGAATTACTTTACTTTCTATCCAAAATAAAACCAAGAAATAGTATTTCCAAAATCAGATACATGTAACCAAACAGAATCTGATCAACATAAAACCTTAGTAATAGTGAAGCCCACCTGGGAATAATCTAATTATGAATATTTGCTTCAGAAGCAAAAATATGCATGTTTTTGGCCCAGATTATTTTAAATGAAAAATTCATGCCATAGTGAACTGAGGAATTCTGACACTGACTCTCTATTAGATTAAGGATTTCTTTAGTCTTTTTGGCCTGAAGTAGACATCAATCATATTTACAGATACTTAAAAGCTTTACATTGCTAGACTGGGATTGGAGAACCTGAGTATAAGTTCAGTGCTGTTATGCTTTCTATTGCACACATTGCAGACACTTCAGTGGTCACTTCCCGCATTAGAAGGCACACACTGGCAAACACACAGCATCACGTCTACAGCAACAAATAAAACTTCACTTGTAAGCATCATCACTGCTATGTTTAAGTATTGTTTTAACACAGTAGGTTAGTTGGCTTCTTGTAGAATGGAAGGCAACTAAGACACTGACAGCAGCTGAGATGAAATGAAGGTCAAACTGCCTACAGTACTCTACACATATCTATGATGAATGCATGATGACAGTAAGAAAAATCTTAACTTTTATCCTTACCTACTAAAGAAGAACAAATTATGGTACTAATTAAGCTAGTTAGTGGTAGTGCCCAAGATATTTTTCTAACACAATCTCAAGTACTAATTGCTGCTTTAAGCAACATGCCCAACTTTCAAGCTAAATTGAATCAAATGTATAGTCATCTACTCGATTGGGAGTATGTTCACTGAAACACAGACCTTTCCTGAAGTATCATGGGCACAGTATGTGGTCACAGGATATACAAGCAAACCTTATGTGATTCTCATAGTCCTGTGACATGAGCAAACTTACAGACAGTAGGCAAAACACATATGGTATAGCCTGATAACATGATAAAGAGGTTCCTGGGCACAGGCCAAGGGATGATCACGTGGTTCTGGAAAAGAGAGTGGCAGAGCAGGGAGTAGATTGCTATCTGGCCACAGCCAGGAGGGCATAGGTTGGGCATCTCTGTCCAAACACAGGATTAATGATAGGAGTGGCACACTAAGTGCAGTGAGTGCTAACTACCTGAAGCTGCATCTAGACAAAAATGAAATACATTTTAAAAGTTTGGAAAAAACAAAGTTCTTGTATAAACAATACTGCAATTTTCTGCTGCTTGATGTTCACCATTTTCTTTAGTCAGGTCTAGTTGCAGTTTAGCCTGACTAGTTGGAGACCTGACCAACTGGCTGGCTGAAGAGAGGCTGGTCACAGCCTGATCCAGTCAGGCTTTCAGCTGCTGTATTACAGAACAAATCGGCTTGGCTTTTTATGATTTATATGTTGTCAGAAGACATGGGTCATTTCTTTCAGATATGGTCCTTAGTAATTTCCTTCCACATCTCTTGTAATGCATGGTTTGATGCTGTTGTATGTAATCAGCTCAGTACAACAAAAATTGAATTCTCGGCGGAACAGCAGACAGGACAGAACACTGCTGCTGTCAGGAGAGTACCTCACCATCAGTACAAGGTTTTCTGCTGCCCCAGCAGATTGCCCTGGTACCTGTACCACACCTGTAACTGAGATTAGAAGAAAACTACAGAGGTGAATTTTCTTTGAAACTTCATTATTGAGGAATTCTTCACTGATTTTAAGCATTGGTCAAAATAACCTTGTTTTACTTACATCTACTCAGGCTGGACAAGTTTATTTCTTCTTCCAGAGGTATGTGGAAGAATAGTTCTAAAAGCATACACAGGTTGGATATATGGTTATCCTACATTCTCATTCAGCTCTAGTCTCCCTCATTGTTTTATGTAATTGACATACTTTCTCTTGCATGTTATGTAAGAAATTTTTTCCCCCAAAATGTATATCCTTTATCCAGAAAAGTAAAAGTATGATTATAAAGAACATGGTAGTTATCGCATTGTTCTATCTGTTAAGCTTCATAGTGCTCATTTAAGCTTGAGGCCAAAGTAAGTTTCTACAACAGTGAATAAACAGGAAATCAGGAGAAGTCAAGAACTGTGATTTCTAGCCCTTTGCTTGTATTTCCAGAGTATGTTCATTCTGCATACAATGTTTAAAAATTTTACAGTATATATTCCATCACTCAGGACCTGCTGCTGAAGCTGCTCCATACATACACAGTCAAAATCCCACTAAAGCCAGTGAAGACTCCCAATGAATTCAGTGGCAAAAATTCAGGTATAAAGATGCAACTGAAAGCACATGGAAAAAAATGATGGAACATTTTCTCTGACCTCACTATGACTATCACTCTCCCCAGTCATCAAGAACCTAAGGCTAGACAGGCTGAAAAACGGTACCAAAACCAAGTTTCGAAAGTTTGAAGTTTTGAAACTTCAAGGCAAGAACTGACTTTTAAAAGTCTTAATTTAAGATGAAACAAGGTTACAGAACTTTATGAAAGTCCCAGACCTTACCATTTTTGAAATCTAGGCATTAATGATTTTGACAACTAATTTAATCAAGTCTCAAAGGCTTCTCAACTGAACCATTGCTCCCCTGGATGTCAGCACTTCTGTATATAATCACAGTTGGCATAAAATCAGTTACTTTTGTAGTAAAGCAAATCATTAATTATATTTTTATCTCCACTTCTAATGAAATAAATACCCATTCATACAAATACCCACAAACACATTTTCTGTCTTTGTCACACACTGTAACCTGCTATCCAGGCAGCTCAATTAACTACTCTTGCATCAAGACAAGTCAGGCTGGAATAAGGAAGACAAAGTCAAATAATAATAAATAATGTTGGTTCAGTAAAGTACTGGCCTTTGCAGCTTGTTGTAAGGTGAAGGAATAAAAAAAAAAGATAAAAGTACAAAATCTTAGTAAGACTGTACAAAATACTCTGAAATTAATATACAAGATCTAGCATAGACTCAGAGATTTATTTTCCACCCACTACATTCATCCTTTAGATATATTAATCCCTTAATGCAATTATTTTGAAAGAGAGGGAAATATAAGCACGTTTTTGCAAAGGACACACCAAAAAACATTATGGATGTTCATATGAGTAAGATTATCTGAATATTCAACAAAGTTATCTGCTCTCAAAACTCACTAGCAAATTTAAGAATAATTGCTCTTCTAGGATTTAATCTTGAGAGCTACTGAATGCTTCCAATGACATACTGAGCATCTTTGACACAGTTTGACCTTACAGCACAGAGTGCCTGTAGAAACTGTCAAGTAAACTACTCATTAAAACAACAGTATGATGTTCTCTGAATATTTCTCTATTTAAATTCTGTATATGGTGCACAGTGAAATCCCACAGGCTTCTAGTTGATATTAAAAACAGTAGCATCTTTATTGTGACGTTTCTTTTGTTTCCTCAATATGAATTTAATTAGTTTACAGTGCAGTGTTAAGATTAATTACTATTCACTACTGTGAAATCATGCTCATTATAGGATTGAGGAGTTAGGCCAGAAACATGAAAATTGGGAAAGGTATCTGCTCTCTTCTGATAAAAAGGCAAAGAAAAATTATTCTCAAGATTTGTTCTAAAGAGAATGGTCTATTATAAATCAAATCAGTAAATTAATAAAGATCTATTCTTGAACTTGTCCACTTCTACTTTTATTAGAGTTCAATTTGCAAGCACTTGGAGACAAAAACAATCTATGTCCTGTTATTCATTTTCAGTACAATATAATCTGTAAAGTCTCAGATTAAAAGCAGTGTAATTCTGTTTGGGCAACACCCTTTACCAAACATAATTGTGGTAAATGTAACTTGACAACACTCAGCTGTTGTGCTTACTGCCATGTGCAATTCCAGAGATTCATTGACACTATTTATAGGGAGTTATTCTCAACAGCAAATAATTGTTATACTTTATATAAAGCTTTAGCAAGACTGAGACCTTAACTTTGATCTGATAGATGGTTCTGTTTCTAGATGAGTTCCATTTTTAGGACTATTTTAGAGCATTTTTTGGATCCTACTGCTAGCAAGCATTATAATACAAGTATCCGTACTGCATTTGTCCTATGATGCAAAACCTTAGGATATGAAGAAAAATAAACACTGAACTGTAAAATGCTCAAGTGAGAAGCTCAAAAAAGTAATCCATCACTCTACCTCCCAAGCTCAGTTAAGCTACAATTAATTTAGTTTACTGATGTCCCACATCTGCAACCCAGTAAAGTTCATGACTGTTGCGGTGCACAGCTGTGGTTTAAAGCCTCTCTTTGCATACAACTCACTGGCAGCAGAGCAAAAACTATTTTTGTGTGTTTAATATACAGACCAGTTAGAAGTATGAAAGCCTCCATGTCCTGAATGAAATACACAGCTTCCATTAACTTTACTGAAAGTCTTACACAACATAATTTTGATTCATTTTTAAGCAAAGATACTGTAATTACAATGACTTTGTTTCCAATTCATTTGACTTAAGAGCACCTGATCTCCTAAAGGTGAAAATACTAACACAAAAGTACCATTACAAAAAGATTTTATTGTGGAATAAATCAGTAAAATTAAAATGTATTTGAACCTTTGGTTCTATTGTGATGTATGGAATTAAGAGGAAAAAACCACACTAAACCCAAATGGAAACATGTTATATTTCAGTGAATGAAACACACCAAACCAAGAGACCTACCACTACTTATTGCTAGAGTAAGGGCCTGTGCTCAATAGGAGTGCACAGTGACAGACATGACAGCTCAAACCACGGTTCTACTGAAAACAATGGCAAAGCACCTATGATTTTGACTTGCCAAGATTACACTCCATGTATGCCCAGCAGTACCTGTTCATGGGACTGAAATGCAGGAAAATCTCTTTCCTTTGGTTTCTGACTCATCATGAGGAATCACATGCTATCACAGTTACAGACAAGTTAATACTGGTGATAGTAATCTTGTCGCCAAGAAGTGGTGAAAAGCAGTTCTCTGAAGCGATATTGCAAAAGGTCCTAGTTCTTTTGTTCTTTTGTGTGTATAAAGGTAGCTTGAAACATTTTTTTCACATTCTCTCTTAGTTGCTTGTTTTGGTTTGGTAAACAGACATACACTGTTTATAATTACTTTTCATCTGAGGGCCATAAGCAAGGTTAGAGACTCAAAGGCAGAAAGAACACAGACTAAAACTCAATATTGAGGAGGGGAAATGACCTTTAGACAGATGAATTATAAATAACTTGTGTCTGGAAAAAAATTCTACTTTGGACAAAAAAAATTACCTTGTTAAAACATGACTAACCAAAACCTTCATCCCAGTTGTGAAAACTTTCACTCCAACTCTCTTTGACAGATTATGCTTAAATATATAGGCACCACAAACAAGGAGTGCTTATTAGCAATGATATATTGATACTACATTGCCCTAATGCGTGAACAATACCCAATGCTACTAAAATTATTAGACATGATGTTGCTGTAGTGGTACTCAGATTTGTATTTCTTCTATGTAGCCAAGCACAGCCCCTATTGATCCTCAGAGCAAGGATAAGGATGTGTCTCAGCATCTCTACTCTTCTGGTGGGAAGGCTGGAGGATTTCCCTTTCCCTCCCTGCAGGAGACAACTCTCTCCCCTATCTCAAGTAAGGACCTAAGGCAGAGCAGAGCGACCCTGATAGAAGTTCTGAAGGTCTGTGAGTCATGGCAAGGGCAAAAGTCTGCAAAGACTGTGTTTCAAGAGTAGAAAACCTTGTTGTGATGCAGCTTTTCTAAGAAGATAAAAACCCTGCAGTCTCAAAAACCCCCAGGGGTGCTTTGCCCAAGCAACCCAACAGTACCACCCCTTATAGGTGATGCTGCAAAAAATTCTTGAATATCAGGACAGTGAGTCAAGTGCTCTGACTCCTCAGTGGTGAATGTATCAAGGCTGTCCTTATTTTTCCAACCAAAATCCTCTATTCTTACAAGGGGACTCCATTTTCCAGATCACATGATTCCTTTTCTCTCTGATGCTTTAGCAGCAACAGTGATAAACTAAGACCAGAGACAACCAGGAATACATTCTATCTAAACGGGAACATGTATATGCAACTAAAGTAGTGGCAGTACAAGAAGCTGCGTCTTTAGAAAAAAAGTGACAGATATGGAAGCAACTGGGAGAACTGTTAGATTAAATCAGAGTACATTCATACAATTTTGAACTTAAAGGTCCCTAGAAAGTGCAGATTTCAAAACACGCCGAATGTGACTAAGTTTCCACTGAAAGATGACAAAACAAGCTGTATTATATAAAACAATTATATAAACAATTTGTTCCAGAATGTTTAGTTCCAATGTCTCATATGAGTAGTTGCATACTCTACTAATGATAATTTACTATTACAAATGTATATTTAATGTCCTGCTGTTAATTTCTGGCCCTTTAAACTGCATGGACCGCTACCGTGAAATAGAAGCATTTGTTAAGAGGGGATAAGTGTATTTGATAAATTACAGGGATTAACATGATCTTAAATTAGTAAAAGTATTTAGCTTTTTAATATTTATTTTCTTGATGCTGCTCAGTTTTGGACATTGGAAGATATGACAGTTATATAAATATACTTCAAACAGAGGATCATCTCAGGGTGGGAAAGGCATCTTTTTGTTCTTTTTGGTATTTAAAGAACTACATTTTCAGCCTCGTCAGACACACGATTACAGTCTCGCATTCCCTCTCGCTTCTGGGATAGCACCACCCAGTGGCTGCAACGCGTATGGGAGAGCGCTGCTTGGCAAAACCCACCTACACTGCACATTCCAGAGATAGTTGCAAGCAGATGTGAGAATGTGCTGTCACTCATTTTCAAACAAAACACCACACATAGAAGGCCCATTTCAAGTCAGGGTTACCTGGAAAGATGCAATATGTCTCCCATGTAAATTATTAACTTTTGCACCAGTCAGTAATTGACCAAAAGCTGGAGAAAATTGTACCCAGATCATGAATCTTAATCTGTATTTTTTCTGGTTTGCTTTAGGAATGAAGCACATGTTGAGTGGAGGGAAGAAGGCTAAGAAACAGGGACAGAGTACAATGGGACGTATACACACTCACTATTCTTTTGTTTACAAAAGCATCTTTGTAGAAAGTTAAGAGAATAGCATTATCTTTCTTCACTGAGCAGAGATGAAGCAGCATTGCCAGCAGTGCCTTCTGTTCTCAGCCAAACCTTTCATTTATCTTGCAAGCTGCCAAAACTAAACCTGGCAACAATCTGAGTTTAGAACACAGAGGCCCCAACACAGGATGTGAATGCCAATTATATCAGACAGCTGGAAAAAAAGAGCAAAATCACAAAGGCTTTTCAAAAACAAAAATGACATAAGGGCTTTAAGCTATTCTTACAACACCATGCACAGATGCATATGCACAATAATTTTTTTTATCAGGATGTCCTGTACCAACTTGACAAATACAGACAACTTGTGTGCTCTTCACAGAAAGGTAAATGGAGGGAGAAAGCATTCAATTAATGTAAATAGGAAACAAGGAAGGAATGTAAGAGACCTAAAAAAATAGGTAAAATATACCAGCACGGTAACTATACATTAACTGCAATGAGAAGTATCTCTTACTGAACCTTCTATGCATCTTAGGCAAAATACTCAAGTTGAGTGCTGCTGCTACTGAAAATATCTCTGTAAGGCCAGAAAAAGATGAGTTTGCATGAAGGCATCAGCCTTCTGACTTAAAAATAGCAATTAAAAAAAAGTATAATATTTACAATAATTTGGCCTGATAAGTGGAACAAAGCACCTAATCGGTTTTGTTCTGACAATAGCTCCAAGGTATAAAACAGCTTATAAAGAGGGTGTGGAGGTACATTTGACCATGTGTGAGCTTTCTTGCTTGCTTTTCTTGATCATAATCTCTTTCATCAATTTAACACAGACTCAAATGTAGAGTAGTAGTAAACAGAAAGATTCGTTCCTGACTTGGGCACAAACCAATCCTCCGTCATAAACTATATTCCCCTCCATCTAAACTCATTATAGCTGAATGGAGAAGCAGATTCCTCATTGGATCCTCACCTCTCAGGGACCTCTAAAAGTGTAATTTGAAGGGGGGTAGTCAAAAGCCTTCCAATTACATGAAAAATTGCACTGTAACAGGAATCTATCCTCTGTAGTATATAAACAGATTTTATGATATCAATTTTACATGTGCAAAAAAAGCTCCAATATAATTTTTTCTCCAGATGTTCTTTTTCTACACAGAAATATCAAGAGAGGTTAAATGCATCACCAGATGCTACAACTGGGATACTGACAGTCCAGAAATTCAAGGCAGAGAGCTGCTACACAGGCACAGAATTGCATCTACAGCCTATGTACAATAAGCCTACACAGCACTATCTAATGCATCTACCAAGTATTTCCACCCAAACACACAAACTCATCTGCATATGTCAGCTCACAATAATTTTTCAATCTAGTACAATCCATTGTATTTAGATTTGGTATTACATATTTTTCTTATCCATTACAAAATAATGCTTCAAGAGCGTAGAAAGTATTGAGAGAAGTACTCATCTGCTGGCTTGTTTGCATGGATACTGCAGAACTAACATTTGCATATGGTACTGGCATTCTGGCATCTATCCATGGAGTAATCAAACTTCATCTTGCTGTTTTATTTAGCTACAGATCTGGCAGTTTCATGTAAGTCAAAGTCAACAAGCTTTAAGTCAGCCTTAAGTTAGCCTATTAGTACATGGCTTTTACAATTTGTAAGAAACTATGTATTACATCAGTGCCTCTAAATAGATGGATATTACCTGCGAAACACCTTGATCTACCATCACATGATTTATGAACTGTAAGCCATGGTACACAAGAATATCAACTGTATACTGATCTTAGCAAAGCACTAAGAACTAGAAACTCCCGTATTTTTATCCTGCCCTGAGAATGAACTCTTGCCCTACCCATCTGATAATCTCCCTTTCTCTGCAGTCAGGGAAGAATCTTGCTGCACAAGATTCATGAAAGGAAATGAAATCTTGAAATCAAAGAATAAAGTGTAACAAACATTCTGGAAAGGAGATATGATAAAAACAAATGCAACTGAAAAAAAAAAGAGAATTTGGAAATGGAGTGAATACAAAGAAATGGATTGGGATTAAATGAGGTGCAATGAATAGGACTGAAACTTGCCTAAATTATACTTATTGAAATCCTGAAATCAGGGAACAAAGTTCCCTGAAATTGATGAAATGAAATGCTAAAAAAAAAAGGAGAGAATTCTGAAGCAAAGTGAAAACAATAAAATGGCATGGGATGACATGAAGTGCAGGGAAATGAACCAAACCTTGCAAATTGATCTTTATTGAAATCGCAAGATTTCATTTCCTTTTGAAAGGAAATGAAATCTTGAAATCAGAGAATAAAGTATAACAAACACTCTGGAAAGGAGATGTGACAAAATCCTTGAAAAACAAATGGTTCAGAATCAAGTAAGAGTTTGAGAAGAACAGGTAGCTGAAGAAGTTACAATGTTAGCAAAGCTGTGCAGAAAGTACCTGTTTTTGTTAATGGGCTAGAGAACAGCTGCTGAAGAAGTTTGTTCTCTGAAGTTCGCAACACCACCACTATGTCAGCAGGAAGAGTGTCTCTGTTCTTCTCAAGGAATGCAGAGGCATCATATAATACCTAGTGTGGGAAAGCAGAATGAGAAAATTTTGACGCAATGGATTACCCAAAAGCTACTATGTTCTTTAAAATGTGAACAGTCAGGATTGACCAAGCAGACCAGCTAGGGTCTACATGCAAATGAATTATCTGCAAAAGACTTAAAAGTGAACTACAACAGTGTGTTCAGAATGTAAATTGGCTATACAGAGTACCTATATTCATAGAATGCCATTGTATATCAAACTGGGTTAAATGGCTTAAATCCTGTTGTGCTATGGTTTGCCATGTCAAACTATTCTATGCATGACGCAACATAACAGAGATATTTCATTAAAGCTTAAGTTGATTATTTACGTGCAGTGTAAGAAATGGTTCTCAGGTGGTCACTTTCTATTGGTTGTCTGCATCAAACCTGTGATCTATAAACAGACCTGCTGGAGGAACAGGAGTAAGTTGGTGTCCTGGGTTGCAGTGTATTCTATTACCATCCCCATCAGCTGTTAAAATCAGGTGGGGCAGTGTTTCCTTGCCTCCTCCCCCCAGACTATCTTTCTGTTAATTGCCCATCATTGTCCTGCCGCCTGACTCAGAGATAACTCCCTCCGGATTATCTTCTGTTAATGAGCCTAATCAACACTCTGCCTCATGACTTGTTACCCCATTGTGAGATGCTCCACCCAGAGGGAGGAACCAAGCATCCCAGCGTGGATATAAGCTGAGGCTGAACACCAGAGACACGGGCTTCCCACTGGATTTCCAGAGGACAGGAGCTACACAGCCACCATTGGACTTCCTGAGGAAGAGCAGACTGTTTTACTACAGGATCACTGCTTCAGAGGACTGCAGCCACCATTCTACCAGACTGCTACCACCACCCTGCCTAACAGGGTGTCAGGTTGTACCTTGACTCTGTCACTTTGACAGTGTTTTCTTTTACCTTTTTTTTTTTTTTTTTCCCCTTTTCTTTAATTGCCATTAAATTGTTATTCTGACTTAGTGCCTCCCACTGGTTTGTTTTCAAACTAGTACATAATTTGGCGCCCAACGTGGGGCCTGCTCTGAGAAAAAGTCAGAATTACAATTTTGTATAAACAGAAATCTATTCACCATGGTGCTCAGCTGGTCTGCATGGGTACTGTATCTTGTTCTCTATATTTTTCCTCACATGGGGAACTACCTGCCTGTTGTATTACTCCTGTTAAAACCAGGAAATGGTATGAGAATTGCTTTATTGGTTTATTATGTCTACAGCATAATAACCTGTGAGGCGATGAATACCATTCGGAATATATACTCAGTTTTGTTTGGCTGTCCTAGTCTGGGCTCCTATGTCTGGGATCTCCTCAACAATCGCACCCAGCCCCTGGTGGGAGGAGTAGAGAGTGGTTTCTTCCAGCCTTTCAGGCCAGGCACAGCAGTTTTTGAAAATATTGAATTCCCTCTGGATGTCAAAGACGGCATAAACTTGCTGTCAGTTCTGCTTTGTCTTCTCTGTACAGCCTGCACCATGTACACCATGCTTAGAATCAGAGCTATGGCACAGCATCCTCAGGATGAGGGAGGGAAAAAGAGCAGAGCAACAGCGTCCATGTCTACGCAGACTGTCACCGAGGAGAAAGAACCCAGATGCAAGACAACAGCGTCCATGTCCACGCAGACTGACACAGAGGAGAAAGAACCCAGATGCAAGACAACAGCGTCCATGTCCACGCAGACTGACACAGAGGAGAAAGAACCCAGATGCAAGACAACAGCGTCCATGTCCACGCAGACTGACACAGAGGAGAAAGAACCCAGACGCAAGACAACAGCGTCCATGTCCACGCAGACTGACACAGAGGAGAAGGGAACCAAAAGCACTGTCAGCGTCCCCATGCAAACCATCACTGAACCAGAACAGCCTAAACCGATTGCAGTTGCCCCCGTGCAGAAGAAGAAATCAAAAAGCAAATCAGTCCGCATAGTGACTGACGAGGATGCAGCAGGACCTTCGCACCCAGCAGAAGAAGCAGAACCGGAGATCATCACTCGATCACTATCCCTGGGTGAGCTGCGTGACCTGCGGAGGGAATTCACCCGCCAGACAAACGAGTCTATCCTGACCTGGCTGCTTCGCATCTGGGACGCTGCAGCCAATGACACCATTCTGGACGGAAGTGAGGCCAGGCAACTGGGATCTCTGTCCCGGGATGTGGTCATTGACCAGGGGATCGGGAGAACCCAAGAAACCCTCAGCCTCTGGCGGCGACTGCTTACAAGTGTAAGGGACAGGTACCTTTGTAAAGAAGACCTCCAGGTGCACCAAGGAAAATGGAGCACAATGGAACAAGGTATCCGGTGCCTGAGGGAATTGGCTGTGCTGGAGATCATTTTCTCAGAAGATGAGAGATTTCCTAAGAGCCCAGATGGTGTCCAGTGCACGTCACAGATGTGGTTGAGGTTCGCACGCCTTGGACCAGAGATATACTCCCGTTACCTGGCAACGCTGCAATGGAGGGAAGGTGAGGACAGGGTGGGCGTCTTGGTGAACAAACTGAGGATTTACGAGGACACCGTCACAGCCCCGTTTCGCACCCATGTCTCATCCGTGGAAACAAGTCTTTTGGCTGAGCAAGTCCGGAGCTTGATTGAAGAAGGCCATCAGAAATTGAAAAAGGAACTTAAGGAAGAGATTTACCAGATCTCACCAGAACCAACAAGAGTCTCTGCCATTAGGAGCCGGCGACCCCCAACCAGGGAGAGAGGATACACCCCACGAGGTAACCTCTGGTTTTTCCTTCAGGAACATGGAGAAGACATGAGTAAGTGGGATGGAAAACCCACCTCCTCCTTAGCAGCTCGGGTACGTGAACTAAAAAGAGGGACAACTACCACAAGAAGCGCATCTAGAGTCAACATTGCTCCGGTCTCCCGCACACAGAACTCCAGACGGTACCGGAATGATAATATGACCGATCCTCTTGAAGGGACCTCAGGAACGTATTCATCGGAAGGGAGCAACATGCAACATGACCAGGAATAGAGGGGCCCTGCCTCTAGCCAGGTAGAGGAAAGGGAGAATCGGGTCTTTTGGACTGTGTGGGTCCGATGGCCTGGCACATCTGACCCACAAAGATACACGGCTTTGGTTGACACCGGTGCTCAATGTACTCTGATGCCATCAAGGTATGTGGGAGCAGAACCCATTTCTATTTCTGGGGTGACAGGAGGATCCCAGCAGCTGACTGTACTGGAAGCTGAAGTGAGTTTAACTGGGAACGAGTGGCAGAAACACTCCATCGTGACTGGCCCGGAGGCCCCGTGCATTCTCGGCATAGACTATCTCAGAAATGGATATTTCAAGGACCCAAAAGGACATCGTTGGGCTTTTGGGATAGCTGCTGTGGAGACAGAAGATATCAGACAACTGAGTACATTGCCTGGCCTCTCAGATGACCCCTCTGCCGTGGGACTGCTAAGAGTTGCAGAACAACAGGTGCCAATTGCCACAGCAACAGTGCACCGTCGGCAATACCACACCGACAGAGACTCTGTGGTTCCCATCCATGAGATGATTCGCAAACTGGAGAGCCAAGGGGTGGTCAGCAAGGCCCATTCACCTTTCAACAGCCCTATATGGCCAGTGCGTAAGTCCAGTGGAGAATGGAGGCTGACGGTGGACTACCGTGGCCTGAATGAGGTCACGCCACCATTGAGCGCCGCTGTGCCGGACATGTTGGAACTTCAGTACGAGCTGGAGTCCAAAGCAGCGAAGTGGTACGCCACTATTGACATTGCCAATGCCTTTTTCTCCATTCCTTTGGCAGCAGAATGCAGGCCCCAGTTTGCTTTTACCTGGAAGGGTGTGCAATACACCTGGAACCGACTGCCCCAGGGGTGGAAGCACAGTCCCACCATTTGCCACGGACTGATCCAGACTGCATTGGAAAAGGGTGAGGCTCCAGAACATCTGCAATACATTGATGACATCATCGTGTGGGGAAACACAGCAAAGGAAGTGTTTGAGAAAGGAGAGAAAATCATCCAGATTCTCCTGGAAGCTGGCTTTGCCATCAAAAGGAGCAAAGTCAAGGGACCTGCCCGAGAGATCCAGTTCCTGGGAGTAAAGTGACAAGATGGACGACGTCAGATTCCCACTGAGGTCATCAATAAGATCACTGCGATGTCTCCACCGACCAGCAAGAAGGAAACACAAGCTTTCCTAGGCGCCATAGGTTTCTGGAGGATGCACATTCCCGAGTACAGCCAGATCGTGAGCCCTCTCTACCTGGTTACCCGCAAGAAGAATGATTTCCACTGGGGCCCCGAACAGCAGCAAGCCTTTGCCCAGATCAAGCAGGAAATCGCTCATGCGGTAGCCCTTGGCCCAGTCAGGACAGGACCAGAGGTGAAGAATGTGCTCTACTCTGCAGCCGGGAACAATGGTCTGTCCTGGAGCCTCTGGCAGAAGGTGCCTGGTGAGACTCGGGGCCGACCACTGGGATTCTGGAGCCGAAGCTACAGAGGGTCTGAAGCCAACTACACTCCCACAGAGAAGGAAATCTTGGCAGCCTATGAAGGAGTCCAAGCTGCCTCAGAGGTAATTGGCACTGAAGCACAGTTGCTTCTGGCACCCCGACTACCGGTGCTGGGTTGGATGTTCAAGGGAAAGGTTCCTTCCACGCATCATGCCACCGACACCACATGGAGCAAGTGGATCGCCCTCATCACACAGCGTGCCCGTATTGGAAACCCGAATCGCCCTGGGATTCTAGAAATTATAACAAATTGGCCTGAAGGTGAGACTTTTGGATTATCCTCTGAAGAAGAGGAAGAGCAAGTGACTCGTGCTGAGGAAGCCCCACCATATAATGAGCTACCGGAGACTGAAAGACGTTATGCCCTCTTCACTGATGGTTCCTGCCGAATTGTAGGCGCTAATCGAAAGTGGAAAGCTGCAGTATGGAGCCCCACACGACGAGTTGCACAGGCTACCGAGGGACAAGGTGGATCGAGTCAGGTTGCAGAGCTTAAAGCCGTCCAGCTGGCTTTGGATATCGCTGAACGAGAGAAGTGGCCGAGGCTCTATCTCTACACCGACTCATGGATGGTAGCTAATGCTCTGTGGGGATGGCTGGATCGCTGGAGAAAGGCCAACTGGCAGCGCAGAGGGAAACCCATCTGGGCCGCTGAGATTTGGCAGGACATCGCCGCCCGAGTAGAGAAGCTGACCGTGAAAGTTCGACACGTGGATGCGCACGTACCCAAGAGTCGGGCTAATGAAGAGCATCGCAACAACGAGCAGGTGGACCGAGCTGCCAAGGTAAAAGTATCACAGGTGGATCTGGACTGGCAGCACAAGGGAGAATTATTCCTAGCTCGTTGGGCCCATGATGCCTCTGGTCATCAGGGGAGAGATGCAACATACCGATGGGCCCGTGACCGAGGGGTGGACCTTTCCATGGACAGCATCTCACAGGTCATCCACAGTTGTGAGACCTGTGCTGCAATCAAACAGGCCAAGCGGGTGAAGCCTCTGTGGTATGGTGGACGATGGTCAAAGTACAGATATGGTGAAGCCTGGCAAGTTGACTACATCACCCTTCCCCAAACCCGCCAAGGCAAGCACTACGTGTTGACCATGGTTGAAGCAACCACTGGATGGCTGGAGACCTACCCTGTGCCTCATGCTACAGCCCGGAACACCATCCTGGGCCTGGAAAAGCAAGTCCTGTGGAGACATGGCACCCCTGACAGGATCGAGTCAGACAACGGGACTCATTTTAAGAACAGCCTCATCAACACCTGGGCCAGAGAACACGGTATCGAATGGATATATCATATTCCTTATCATGCACCAGCTGCTGGAAAAGTTGAACGCTGCAATGGACTACTTAAAACTACCCTAAAGGCACTTGGTGGGGGGACCTTCAAAAATTGGGAAGTGAATTTAGCAAAGGCCACCTGGATAGTCAATACCCGAGGGTCCATCAATCGAGCTGGTCCTGCCGAGTCTGAACCCTTGCACACAGTGGATGGAGATAGAGTCCCTGTGGTACACCTGAGAGGTATTTTAGGAAAGACTGTTTGGATTAATCCCACCTCAGGCAAAGACAAACCCATCCGTGGGATTGTCTTTGCTCAAGGACCTGGTTGCACTTGGTGGGTAATGCAGAAAGATGGGGAAACCCGTTGTGTACCACAAGGAGACCTAATCTTAGGTGAGAACAGTGTGTAGGTTTCACTGTGTATATATATATATATATATATGTATGTGTGTTTTAGAGTTTAAGAAGGTATTGGTTTGGGATAATGTAGATGGTAATAGAATAAGGGGTGGATAATGTCCTGGGTTGCAGTGTATTCTATTACCATCCCCATCAGCTGTTAAAATCAGGTGGGGGCAGTGTTTCCTTGCCTCCTCCCCCCAGACTATCTTTCTGTTAATTGCCCATCATTGTCCTGCCGCCTGACTCAGAGATAACTCCCTCCGGATTATCTTCTGTTAATGAGCCTAATCAACACTCTGCCTCATGACTTGTTACCCCATTGTGAGATGCTCCACCCAGAGGGAGGAACCAAGCATCCCAGCGTGGATATAAGCTGAGGCTGAACACCAGAGACACGGGCTTCCCACTGGATTTCCAGAGGACAGGAGCTACACAGCCACCATTGGACTTCCTGAGGAAGAGCAGACTGTTTTACTACAGGATCACTGCTTCAGAGGACTGCAGCCACCATTCTACCAGACTGCTACCACCACCCTGCCTAACAGGGTGTCAGGTTGTACCTTGACTCTGTCACTTTGACAGTGTTTTCTTTTACCTTTTTTTTTTTTTTTTTTCCCCTTTTCTTTAATTGCCATTAAATTGTTATTCTGACTTAGTGCCTCCCACTGGTTTGTTTTCAAACTAGTACAGTTGGACACATTGTAGTACATTAAAACAGCTTCTCGTGGCACTGAAAATCATATTAGGAAAACAAAACATTCCTCTATTTCAATTATCCTGTTTTGATTAGAAATTAATGCCTGGGTATTTGTATTAATATAATAATCAGTTATTTTTGCCTTTTGCTTAATTGCAATAATTTTCTAGAGCTGTTTTATTATCACTAGCAATATTCCTCTCTAGCCCAATTTCCCTGGAGTACATTCATTTACACAGGAACTGAATGTTCTCTTACAATAGAGAACTCGCCAGTAGTGTTTTTATTATTTTGCCATGTGGGTACAAAGAACTAACTAAACCTGTGTGCATTTTAATAGTTATCCTTAACAAGACAGAAAACCTGACAGAATTTACTAGAATATATCTTAAAATTTTGGAGTCTTATAATGATCCAGAGATGAGACTTCATCAATAACTATATAAAACATGGCTATTTTGATTTTGTCTATAAACAAATATTTGGGCCTGAAATTGCAAGCAAAGCTCACGTGATGGTGAAAGCCAGACTGTTACTCCCCATATAAAACAATACGTGAATGTGAACCTCTGAGAACAAAAGAAGTTAGGTGTTAAAAAGTACAAGAAAACATCTCTACTAGCAAGTCCCAGTCTTTCCAATGCACTCTATAGGATTTTAAGTTCTGTTACAGATACTGGTTTACATTGCTTTCTATGCATATACTTTACATAACACTCTCCCACAGAACTACTGGGGCATTCATGTGCTGTTACCAAGCATGTAGCCTGCTCTGGCTCCAGAGAGTTGCTCCTTTGAAATGACTGTAGTACTGGCATCTCTGAGGCCAGATTTCTTGCAGGCAAAAGATACTTACTGTCTACACTATTTGTGTAAGAGCCCTAAGGATAGGCTCCAAAATGGACTGCTACACATGAAAATTTCATTGCAGAGTGTATGGTGTATGTTTGCATAAACTTTCTCATTTTTTCTATTAAAATGAGGATAAAACCCATAAAGCAGAAGCTCTGGCTAAAAGCAAATAATGACCACGCCACTATTATTTGAACCAAATAAAAATCACATGACCTTACCTTTCCAGCATAGTGCTGAATACCAAATGACAGTTCCACTCCTTTTGGTCTCCAAAAGTATTTGCATCGTAAGTTATCTTCAAATTTATCTAGACATTGAGAAAAGACATTGATTTAAGTGACAGAAGGATAACTATAATCCTCATCCTAATCAGTTTGCTAAATTGCTGCTCAAGAAGTCAGAACTGTTACAAACACATACTATCAGATTGCTCAGAAATACCAAGCTGTCACACCTGAATGGAACAGCTCATTTTAAACTAGTCCAGTAAGACTCTCTTTCAAACACCACTGTTTGTGGATGCCTTTGTCCATGGAAAAATTTTAAGTAAGAAGATCCAATGAGAAGATGTGAGAAGATTTCTCATATTTTCCAACTAATTTACTTATGTATATGCAAGGTTTGCAAGGTATTTTAACTACGTACACTCAGAACTGTGCATATATCACGCTCACTTAAATGCCTATTATTTGTATTTTCTCTATTTCTCTTATTTGTATTTTTCTTCCTTTCTGCATTCATTTAGCTTTGTGCATCACGTTTTAAGGATATGTTACTGTGTTCAGTCTGGAACTGTCTCTCATATACCTTTGTACTGCTACAGAAAAGAAGAAGCTTCTCTATAAAACCTCTTCTGAGGAGACTTTCTGTTTCCTGTGATTACCCCTAAAGAGCTGTCAGAAAAAGAACCACCAGTTTCTAAGAAAAATGTCTTCTATGCCCTGTGGTATTTAATATTTTGTAATGAAATTAGTGCTGTCTGTCCAACACTGAGGGCCCAGGTAGCAATTCCTGCCTGCTGAGCCAAGGAAACAGCCCTGGAAGGGAGCAGGATCCAAAGAACCCATGTTAATGAGAATTAGTGTTTATACTGTAAAACTTGCTATTATACTAATTTACCTGAACAAGCAACTAGAGACCTGAGACCAGAAACAATTGATAAAATTCTCTGTCATGCTGTGTACATCAGAAAATAATATCAAAATGCTTTTTTTAATGTTAGAATCCATTAATATTTTGTGTTAGGTTTTTCTTTCTATTACCACTTAATTGAGCTTGTATTTAAAGCAACAATAACTAAATTTGGAATTTCTGGGGGCTGGGACAGAGTGGAATTAATGACTGTCTGGCACACCTGAACAGGGCAAAATACGCCACTTTGCTGTTTGCTTGAGGGATCTTGCTGTGCTGTGTACAGATCAGCAGTAAGGCCAATCAGCACTGGACCAGGGAAAGTGCCTCTGGAAGTAGAAGTTCAATATTCAGTATTAACTGATTTATGCAACCCACAGGGAGGCAGACAACTTTAGTGCACAAAGGAGGAGTGTTGGAGGTTAGTATTTTTCCTTTTTTTTTTTACTTTCTCTCAGGGAATTTTGTCCCATCTGTGACCTAGGAGATAATAAGGACTGGTACTTAAGAGACACAAAAGAAGTGGCCAAGGCAGGGGGAAGGGTGCAGTAGGCTACTCTCTTACCTGAGGGGTTTTCTATTGGGAAGGGCAAAGATACCACGAGACTTTAGTTGGGGGCTGAGGGGCTCGGCTCAGCTCCTAGCTCTCTCTCGCTCCTGGGATCAGAGGGAGAGACCACCAGTCTGTAGTTGCTGTGAGAAAAATTCGCTGCCACTGTGGAGCTCCATCTTTTTACTGTGTTTTTTACTGCGTCTACTGTGAGTGAGGCTTTGCTCATAGGAGCAGCTGGTGAACTGACACCTTATGGAACACCCTGCCTCACTGGAAAAGACCCTCACCATCAACTCCGGTGCCTCAGGGGAAAACTCGGGACCCCAACCCCCCTCCCCCTTCCTGGAGGGCGTGTCTCCCTGGCTGCGTGCTGCAGTGACCCAGCCCCGCTGTTGTCTGCCACTGCCTTGGGCTTTTTCACTACACTCTAACCCAAAACCCTGTGTCTGCCCGGCCACCCCTGGCTCCTGCTAAGGCTGTGAAGTTTTCTGTTACATTGTGTTTGCTGCCCCAGAGTGTGCCTGCCTCTGCCATTCCAGCCGCTGCTCCGAGGTCCCTGCTGCAGCCCATTTCACCACCCAGCCCGCCCGCCATTACCACGTGAGGGAGACGCGGCGCCACAGCGCCCCCTGCCGGCGCGGGGGAACCATGGCAGGCGCCCTGCCCGGCCGGGAGCCAGCAGCGCCCCTGCCGGCTGTGAGCGGAACTGCCTGAAGGGGACCGGGCCCGCGGCCCAGGGAGGCTGGCACTGGGTTTGTGGTTCTGCTTGTTCTTGCTGCCGTTGTTGTTGTGTGTTTGCCTTGTTACACATATATATGTATGTATACATTTACATGTGTATATATACATAAATAAAGAACTGTTAATTCTTTTCCCATATCTTTGCCTGAAGCCCTTAATTTCAAAGTTATAATAATAATTCAGAGAGAAAGAGGTAATATTTTCCATTTCAAAGGAGGTTCCTGCCTTCCGTGGCAGACACCTGTCTTTCAAACCAAGACAAGGAGCAGAATGAAACTATAGTACTCATTCTATCTGTGACGTGAATTCCAGTTTCAGCTCAACCTAGCAGTAGTGAAAAACCTTGTACATGCATTGTGCAATTTAACTGGAAACTGTTATTTTTCTCTAACAGTTTGAGTCTCTGCGGCACATTCCACTGAAGGAAATGGAACTCTGTTTCATATCACAGGGAAAAATGCAGCTCTAGTAAATAAACGCAAGACAACAGCTTTAAATGTGGCATGCGCTGCATATTTTAAGATTGGCACCAAGATTTGTTAAAATGTATGTAAAATATGTATGAAGACAGGGAAATACTCAGCCAGATGGCACACCAGAAATAACACACACTTCCTATTTATGACGAGATAATCTGAAGTGAAGCAGTATTTTCTAATTAGATAAACGTGGGCCTAGGAACCTGGGAGATCTAAATTTTACTTTCAACACTAATGCTACCCATGGGGTGGTCCTAGATACAAGATTCTACCATGTCTCAGCCTTCCCTTCAGTAAATGGGGATAAGTACTGCCTGGTCTATCCCACATACATGTACAAGACACAGGACATTTCCTTGTAATCTTGGAAAAACAATAAGCCCTTGCCACCTGATACTTAAGACAACTTTTCCAATTTGAAAAGGATAGAAAACACGTAAGCAGAGAAAAATGATGAAGCACAATGAAAAATATACTTGAATGTCAAATGAAATGACACAAACTCAGGACAACTGTGCTAGGAAAACTTGAATAAAGATGACATTGCATCCTCTTACAATACATTTGTCATTTCCCAGACCTTTCCCAGAGTTTTGCTTGCACATACCAACTAAAGTTAGGTCTGTTGCCTGAGGAAATCGACTTTCTTCATCTAGCAGAGAGAGGAGACCCATGGGTTTCTGAAGGAACATATCTAAAAGTGGACGGTTGTCCTCATACTCCACTGTAGCAGCATCAATTCCCTCACTCTGATATTCCATCTACAAAAGTCACCAGCACAGTTTTAATATTGAACCAGTAAAAGCAACATCATCATTGGGGCATTTATGGTGCACACCAATGCTCTATAGGCCCCAACAAAATCATTTACAAAACTTCAACAGAAAGATGTAATTATCTCACATTTAAATCACATACCCATTTTATAGAGTACTCCTGAATATGATTATGGTGTAGGATGGTTGATTCAGCTAGACCTTAACAGAGCTGAATTTACCTGCTCCAGTGCAAAGATATGTTGATTGAAATAAAACTGGATCTGTTCATTAGCAATATTTATGCACAGCTGTTCAAAAGAATTTCTTGCGAAGTTCTCAAATCCAAATATGTCTAGTATCCCAACATTCATCCCACTTTCAGCATTGCTGCATGTGAAAATACAAACAAAATTCATTATGGGCAACACCAAGTTAAAATAAAAATAAACATGGTAACTAAGATTGCATAACTGATTCACTCTGCTACAAAAATAAAGGAGGAAAAGTATGTCTGAACCTAAGACAACTTGTGCATTTGTTTAGCATTGTTAAGACTTTTGTTTTCCATTTGCTTACCAATTTTCACAAAGAAGGCAGGAAAACCATAGGTACAAAGTAACAGACACATAGCAGTGCTACTGAAACAAGGGGTTTCAGTAGGCAGATCCCAAATAAAATCTACTGTCTGCTCCTCCAGGCAGACAAAAGGTGTCAAGGTTTAATGGCATGTTTTTGCTACACTCATTCAGAAGGGTAATTACCAAGTCTGCAGCTGCTACAAGCTGGACTGTTAGAAGTCCATGGGCTAACTCAAGTACACTCATACCACAGTCACCACCAGAACTGCATGAAATGGATGAGAATATGTCTATATGACATAGCAAAGTAGCAAGTAGACATCTCAGATCAGAGGCATTTTCACAGCACCTGAGAGGTTCTCTTGTTTCTAAAATCTCTACAGCTTCTTCAAAAGATCAAACCAGCCAGATCAGTGCCTGGCAATGAAATCATAAGGATGCACAGTATAATGTTTCTGTAGTTATTAAAAAAAAAAAAATCACATCTCAAGTAGCAGCACAATAATAATAATCTGAAGTCTGCATTTATTACTTCCTTACAAAAGCAGGGGGACTGTAACGACTGTGAATACATACTGAAGTTTTTCAGCGTCCTTCAATTATCTATCAGCCTTCTGTATGATTTCATGTTCACTACATAGGAAGCATCTTTTAAAAAAAATTGTACAGCACTTCAACCACTCAATTTCCATTGACTTCAGTAGCTAAATTCTATTCAGCTCTTCGAAAATGATGGGGTTAATGTCCTGGAAACAGGATTCAGTATCACAGCATGAAAGCCATTTTGAAGCCTTAGCCAAAATAAACACAGCACTCTTTCTGCAAAATCACAATATACAAATGGATGAGCCCATCAGACATATGCACAGTAAGTACACGATTCAGTGATGTGTAACTTGCCATATATTTTTATCTGGCTGAAGCAGTGTATTAATACGATTCACAATCCAGCTGAAGAGCCGCCCATAAAGTGCTTTAGACATGGCATCTCGCACGTCCGCTGCTTTGTCCACGGTGTTTGTTCGGATAATAGTCTCCCCCCGTGTTACAACACAGTGGGAGGTTAGGGCCTCTTGAAGTTCTTCTGACCCAATGCTTAGTAATGCAGCAGCTAAAAGACAGTGGAAAAAGGCACACAACTGTGATTATGCAGTGGAAATCACCAGCATTGACCAACTGCTACCATGAGCTAGAGACTACCACAAATAGAGCCAAATTGCATTTACAGAACGGACAATGTTAAAGAGTATATACCATTATCTAAGGCTTCTGGGTCAGGAACCTCACTTTTATCTGTTTGGTGTTGTGAAGAAATAGCAGCAAACTCAATATTTCCAGTATTTAAGATTCCAGTCAGTATTCTGTACACTGAGTACACTTCCTGTAAAAGAAGACAAGAAGCACTTTGAAGGAATTCAGTTAGATACATACATCATATTTAGGCTATGAAAGAAAAACATGGGCATTGGAATTGCTATTAAAGCTTGTAGCTTTCTCTGAGACCAAGTTCTACAAGTTCAAGTAAGCTTCTATTTACACAAGAAATAGTGCAACAGAATTGCCTGAGTACTAACTGGGACCTCAGGCTGGTCTTGCCTTCTGAGTGTGTGGTTACACTTTCACAGTTCAATTCTGTCATAACAGAGATTTTGTGGCTTACAAAATTTTGTACATCCACAAAGCCAAAGGGTAGCACTTGGAGCTGGTTTTCATAAAGAAGGTCAATAATGGTTTAGCAACTGAATATCTTACCTCATCAGTAAATCCTATAATTCTAAAACAATGCTGAATCGCTTCAAATTGTCTTCCATAGGAATCTTTAGTAACAATATCATGCATTACTCTTCCAGTTTCATTATCAATATATCTAAATAGAGTGGGAGAAAGAAAGCATCACACTACCACATGTCAATACAAGCTCCAGTGACTTAAATGCAAATACCTCAGTAACTGGATGGAACATTTATCTCAATAACTTCCAATTATATAGTTTGATGCTAATTCATAAGAAGTTTTTGTTTCTGTTGCATTAACATCTGCTTATTCTTTGTTAATGTCTATTAATGTTACCAACATTTCACACACATCCCCTCACCCAGCAGAGATCAGATGCACCCAAAGCACAAACACCAATTAAAAACCTCCAAAGCATATTCTGGGTTCTTCCTGAACCTGAAATAGTATGGTAAGAAATCATAAGGTGGGTTGCCTGCATTTGGAAGTATGACAAAACATCAACATAATGAGCTTGGTTCTTCCTCTTACTCTTTTAATAGTTCACCTTTTCAAGCAAATACAAATAATATAATGCCTTAGTGTCCATCTTCTTCTCACCTTGGGAGGATTAAAATAGATCCTTAAGGGATGGAGAAGGATTAAGAGAGATTTTAAGGCATCATACTGAAAGCAAGTGCTGATCAATAGCTAATTTCAATGAGCAGTTAAAACAAGTGAGTGATAGTTACCTAGGAGGCTTTTTATCAGGAAGTCTATATTCAGAAAGTTTCTTCTGATGATAAAGGCCCGCATAAATATAATAAAATATATGGAAATTTTTTTCTCCCCTGGAAAAAAAAAAGTATCCTTTTAAAGCGCCTGTGTTTATTCTTGTGGCATCTTGTACAATGCATGTAAAAGTAGTTCTTATAATGAGCTCACTGAAGCAAGGTAGCAAATCTCCCACTTGTTTTAGTAGTGTAGGATCAACAGCTGTGCAACACAGAAAACCCAGTGAACACAACATTTCTCCAAAGAATGAAGTGACTCTGGCTTCTACTCCAAAAGAACCTGACTATTCTTGTTGTCATAGCACTGTACAAAGGATTATTTTTTTAACAAAAGACAGTAAAGTACCTAAACCAAAGAATTTTTGATAATTAATTCAAACACTATATAAATGCCATAGAACAGACAATTAATATACCTACACAGCCTGTTTTATGACCCTTGATTTTTCAAGTAGATATTCAGAAATCTTTGCCCCCATTACAGCTCCTGTAGGTGTAAACATCATTTCCAGATATTTTCCAAAGCGACTTGAGTTGTCATTGATGGCAGTGCAGGCATTTCCAAATGCTTCAACCAGAGGATTCACCTGAAGAATTTTCTCACGCAAAGCACGGTTATTGGCCTTGACAGTAGAGATACAAATCAGAAGGATAATTAAAAGAATATCATGCTTACCCACAATCCAGTTCTTGCTTCAGAAGCAAAGAATCCCCTTCTCATGCTTGTATGGAATTAGGTACTGTGCTAACCTTTATATTTATACACCAAGAGGTCCAACAAACTGATAAGAAAATCTCCCACAGGTAGAAAAATACAGATTCTTCTTTCTCTGCAATTGTTCCATCTCTGACTTGTTTTATAATTAGTTAAGAGTACCAAAACCACAGTAGACTAAAGATGTTTACTTCACGTTAACCTGACGTGGTTAATTTTCCCATTATTTTGTGCTAATAAGCATTACTCATTACATTTAAATGTGTAAGATCTTCTAAGATTAGAGCCACAGCAATATTTGTCATTCTTTATTGTATAAATAAACAATGTTATATGTGATAAACACTGTACATAACTACAGGTACTGAACACTGAGAATCTGGCACCTTCTCTTTAAAAAAACTATTGACTGGCTTGGTGTGAATCATACTCTTGCATCTTAATTCAATAATCTCACATGCATGATTACTAAGTCCCTAAATCAAGTGTGACAATTCACATGAACAGCTTTAAGTATTAAAGATTAAATAAAGTGAACATTGGGGTAGGGTTGGGAAGATTTCTTCATAATTTTACATAATTGGCTGGGAAATACCTTTCCCAAGAAGGTCAAATGTTGGACGATCAGATGGGCACTTTCTGTCTTTCCAGCACCACTTTCCCCACTGATGATAATGCACTAAACACACACACACAAAAGAAAAATTAAGTGCATAGCTCACCACATGGTCAATTTCTTCTATTACCACTCCTACCTGTTATTTCATGTTTAGTGCCAAAAGTACAGAATACTTTAGGAGTCAACTCCCTTCTGAAAGGAGAGATAAGCAAAGGCTCAGTGTAATAATTTATTCCCTAGATTACTAAAATGCATCTCGCAATGCCTGATCACAAGGTGCATGTCTGAAGCAGTGACTGACTTTCGAAGGCCTAGAACACATAAACAAGTGACTATGTCTGAGCTCACTGCATTGACTTCATGTGAATTAACATGAATCACAGGGTACAGCTCTTTTTAACACACTGACCAAGAGTTTGCTCTGAAAAATAATCTTAAATAATAGGTCCTTTGTAAAGTGGCTATTCTGTAGGTGATGCTGATATTCAAGCTAGAACAGCAAACTAGCACCTAAACATTTCAGAAAAATGTGCATCTGTTCACTGGATGATTCTGAGAGGACATATCCACCTCCTTCCTGCATGAGCAGTCCTTAACATATGGTATTTTATAGGCTTCAAAAGGCTTCCAGACTCAAGAGACTAGCTAGAATGGTCTAAATCACTTTCCTTCTCTCTGCTCTTATGCTTCATGGGCAAAATGGAAGTTGAAAGCCAGTTCTCACCGGAACACAGAAAAATGCAGATCATAGAAAGTTTGAATTCTAACAGCATTTATTATTTGCCCATTTTTTCCCATGTATTCTACAGACCATCAGTACAAATATTATTCTACTTAAGGTAAAGTGTCAACTGACATATAATTAAAATGTTAACACTGAGCAGTTGCATAGGTTCACATGTTTTTATGCAAACATCTGAGAACTATTGGCATGATACCATGAATACACAAGATTCTTGGCTGGGAAAAGATACAAGGTTCTAAAATACCTGCTGCAATGGCACTTCATATGGAACTGAGACTTGTGAAAAGGTTTGAAAGATGCAGCAGTTATCTGGTGGTACCTTGTGGTGCCTGACAGCAGGTGCAGGGACCAACTTTACATAATGTGTGCAATATGACGTTTGCAGCTCATTTATTTGCTTTCTGTCAGTTATTTTTGCTCCTGGAAATAGGTAGCACATCAATTACACCACCCAACTTAATTGCTTTTGTGTGACTAGGGAAGTCATGCACAACAGTTTACACAGTTAAGGCCCATGAGACCTTATAGAATTGGTCAGAACTTGACTATTGCTTCAGGAGAAATACTAGACTGAATTTTCAAGCTTCACAGGAAAAAAACCAGGAGAAAGCTCAATGGATAAAACAAACAGAATCAATACATTTTCAGTCTGGCTATAGTGCTTATCTGGTGCACCTTTACATGAAGAACCAACATAACACTGGCCAGGTAATGCAGATAAACAAGCTCCTGTAATACTTTGCAAACAGGAAACAGGAAAATGATTTAGAGCTGAATGAAGATTATTTTCTAAAGATGTACAAAACATATAAAGATGCACAAAGTTAGCCTGATGAGCCGATGTAATTACCAATCTTTTTCCTCAGATAACAAGTTCTCACATAAGTTACTCTACATGAGTACTTGTTTTCTTTAATGCCTCCATCAAAGAACATGTAAGTCATTAAAGAAGTATTAATCATCTCTCAGGCCAGTGTACTTCCACACAATCAGTAAAATTCCTGTTTTCTTCATCTTTAATGTTTCTTTTATGTGTCTCCTTTTCTTGGCATTTTCCGATTTCAGGCTTTTCATTATTTTATTTCATTTTTGTGACTTTAAGAAAACATTTTCTATGAATTATTGTGTAATGTGAAGGGTAAAATCATGAGGCTTTTATAAATAAAAATAATTATCAGCCTTCAATATTCATGTACACACAGCACATCAAATTAGAAAGAGTATGAAGTTATAATCTTAAGAATGTGGTAAAATCTTCTACAGCATGGTATTTTATTCTCATTAAAATCACTGCAATATAATTGGATTTGTGTCCTTATTACATTTACAGTAGACCCATCTTTAATTTATTTTACTAAAAAATTCATTAATGGTTCCTATTTTTTGTGACTTAGCATCTTTTTGCAATAGAAAAGTGGTTGAAACTGTGTTAACCTGCTATGGCAAAGAGAACCTCCTATTTTACACAAATGTAAATTATTGAAATACCTAAGTCAAGACAGGCCTAGAAACAGTGTGCAGCAATACTTTGCTGCTGGAGTCAACTGCCAGGACTTCATGGGTGTCCAGGAAACTATATTGATCAGGTACCTCCATCATCTTATTTGACCTTTCAGTCTCTTTTACATCACTGTGTCCTCTTCAGAACTCCCAGATCTGACCAGATTTCTACTCCGGTTTTGCTGATATACGAATAAAAGGCTTAAAGAAAAAATTTACCAAAATACAACATAACAGAACATTGTTCTGCCCTGTAGCACAGTGGCAGTCAGATTAATATAAAACCTTAACCAAAATGAACAGATTCTTACCTGATCTTTGCTGAATGTAACCATGCTTTGGTAGGCAGCATCTGCAGAGGCAAATATGTGGGGGGGATTTGATGAACGCTTCACACCATGGTAAAGCTTGGAGAACTAAATTTAAAGAAATACACACAGTAGTCAAAATACGCAACTTAGCTACATAAATCAGAACTGAAAAGAGGACAGTGACTATTATCTGCCTGTTCAACAGAAGGTAGTTGCCTGTTATACCACAGAACTTCCACTGAATCACCTGGAAGAGGAGTGGTAATTCTCAGCACTGCCCAATTTCCAGAATACAAATTACAACACCTAGAACGTACTCTGATGTTTCCTGCACAAGACAATGAAGAGGATTCTATCACAGGGAGGAGAATTTCAAACACAAGCCTTCAATCAATGAAATAACCAGTTTATACAAAAGAAACTTAGAGTGACTCTGAAATCTGGCCCCCTATCTGATTTAGGCATCCATGGAGACTAATTTATTTCTATCTCCACCTCTCTTCATATTTGTAGGGAACTAAACTGCCTTTATGTTTACAGAATTTGATTAATTTGTTTCTTTTTAGCCAGAGCTGATGGCACAGGACATGTAATAATCCATAGTCAGAGCAATTCTTCAGCAAGCAAAAACCTCAGCATGAGGAGGTTCATATAACCATCTTCTGGTTCCCAGAAAGAAGACCTAAATGCTAGACAAGAGTCACAGCTGTGCCTGGGGTAATCTCTATCCCTCCTGTGGAATTTGTGCCTCCAAGAAGTGAATGAAATCAAATGAAACTGAATTTAACAAACAAAACAAAACAAAATAAATATTTAGCCACACCGTTCTGGAAGAAGAAAAAGCTGAGGTTCAGTCTGTGCTCCTAACTTCCAGCATCACTTAAGTATTTTAGCTAGTGGTGTTAATACAAGATGTAAAGCAAGTACCATCCTCAGCTTGGAATCTCTCTTACCTGGGGAGAATAAATGCTGAGATTCTGGAAGGGGTTCAAGGCTATTAAAATGTCTCCAACATAAGTATAAATCTGGAAGTCAGCATAACGTTTTTGCAGCTGATGGATAATTGTATCCTGAGAAGATGACAAAAAGTTTGATAGTTATACAGTATTTTCCCATTTAGAAAGATTTTTGTAAATATACTGAGAACACTGTTTAAGAAATACTTATTGTAATTGTTACTAATTATTTTTTAAATGCCAAACCCACAAAATCAAATATTTTCAAAATTCTTGCCAATGTCATAAAACTAAGTTAAACAGCAATTCCTAATTGCA